>NC_082719.1:49167653-49513310 GCF_030144855.1 Hypanus sabinus
TCAACACCATAGTTCCCTCCAGGTTTGACAAGAAGCTCAGAAACCTTGGCTTCACCCTGCCTTCTGTAGCTGGATCCTGGACTTGCTGTCAGATCGCTAGCAGGTGGTAAGAGTGGGCTCCCTCACCTCTGGCCCTCTGACCTTCAAAACAGGTGCCCCCAGGGCTGTGTCCTAAGCTCCCTCCTTTACTCTCGATATACCAATGACTGTATCACCACCCACAGCTTCCATCTGCTCATTAAATTTGCAGATGATACTACCTTGATTTGGTCTTAAATAATAATGAGGCAGCCTACAGAGAAGACGTCATCACCTTGGCACAGTAGTGTCAAGAAAACAACCTCTCCCCCAATGTTGCAAGAACAAACGATCTAGTTGTGGACTACAGGAGGAATGAAGACAGGCTCACTCCGATTGACATCAATGGATCTGGGGTTGAGAGGTGAACAGCTTTAAGCTCCTCGATATGCACATTACTGAGGACCTCACTTGATCTGTACATACCAGCTGTGTGGTGAAAAATGCACAACAGCACCTCTTTCACCTCAGGCAGTTGAAAAAGTTCGGCATGAGTGCCAAATCCTAAGGACTTTCTACAGGGGCACAATTGAGAGCATCCTGACTGGTTGTACTTCCCTCGATCACAGGACTCTGCAGAGAGTGGAGCAGACAGCCCAGCACAACTGTGGATGTGAACTTCCCACTATTCAGGGCATTTAAGTGACAGGTCCATAAAAAGGGCCCAAAGGATCACTGGGGACCTGAGTCATCCCAACCATAAACAATTCCAGCTACTACCATCTGGGAAACAGTACCGCAACATTAAGGACAGAAACAACAGGCACCACGACAGCTTGTTCCACCAGGCCATCAGACTGATTGATGTACACCAACACAATTATATTTCTGAGATATATTGAGTGTTTTGTTGTATATCTTACTGTAAATACTAATTATTATAAATTACTACAATTTGCACATTGCACATTAAGACAGAGATATAATGTAAAGGTTTTTACTCATATACATGGAGGATGCAAGAAATAAAGCAAATTCAATTTAATAATATTGTTAGCTGGCTTACTTCTGTATGCCATCTTTATCTTCTTAATGACTTTATTAGTTACCTTCTGTTGGTATTTAAAAGCATCCCATTCCTCTAACTTCCCATTAATTTTTGCTCTATTATATGCCCTCACTTTGGCTTTTCTGTTGGCTTTGACTTCCGCTGTTAGCCATGGTTGTATCATCTTGCCTTTAGGATACTTCTTCCCCTTTGGAATGTATGTATCCTGTGGCTTCCAAATTGATTCCAGAAATTCCAGCCATTGCTGCTCTGCCGTTATCCCCACCAGTGTTCCAATAAATTTGGCCAACTCCTCTCTCATGCCTCTGTAATTTCCTTCCGTCTGCTATAATACTGATAAATCTTAAGATTTCTATTCAATTCTGGTTCATTGCACAACACCCAGTCCAGCATAACTGATCCTCTAGTAGACTCGACCATGAGCTGCTCTAAAAAGCTATCTTGTAGGCACTCTAGAAACTCCCCTGCTTGGAATCCCACACCACCTCCCAACCCTATGTCAACTCATTCTCATGATTTAATTTTCCTTTTCAGTACCCTCTCTACCTTCCTGCCCATCCTTTTGATACGATGTGTATCCTTGGACAATATGCTCACAGCTATAATCTTCTTTCATCCATGATTCAATGAAGCCTACAACATCACACTTGCCAATCTGTAAATGTGCTACAGATTCATTGACCTTATTCTGTATACTGCATGCATACAAATGTAATACCTTTAGACCTGTACTCACCTTTTTCTATTTTGTCCACTTTTTACATTGCAACTCATCCCATTGAATGCAATTTTGCCCTGTCATCAGCCTTGCTAAGAGTCTCACTACACATTAACTCAGTTTTTAACCCAACTACCTTATCTCCTGCACTATCATTCCAGTTCCCATTCTCCACCAAATTAAGTTAAGCCCATTTGATCAACTCCAGCCAACCCAACCTCTAGGATATTAGAACCCCTTGGGTTCAGGTGTAACCTGTTCCTTTTGTACAGGTCATACCTTCCCCAGAAGAGATCCCAATGATCCATAAATCTGAACCCCTGCCCCAGACCTCAGCCACACATTCATCTACTAAATCATCCTATTCTTACCCTCACTGGCACATGGCACAGGTAGCAATCCAGAGAGTACAGTCCCAAAGGTTCTGTTTCTTAGCTTGCTACCTAGCTTCCTAAAATCTCTCTTCAGGACTCTTCACCTCGTCTATCTATGCCATTGGTGCCAATATGTACCAAGATTTCTGGCTGCTCACTCTTGCCCTTAAGAATGCCATGATCACAATTCAAGTCATCCCTGATTCTGGCACTAGGGAGGCAACACACCATTTGGGTGTCTCCACCATGCCCACAACACCTCAACTCTCTTCCTCTGACTAAGTAATCTCCTATTAACACTGACGTCCTCTTCACCTCTCTACTCTTCTGAGCCATAGCGCCAGACTCACTGCCAGAGACCCAATCACTGTGGCTCCCTCTCGAGGTCATCTCCATCTATTACTATCTAAAGTTATATACTTATTGAGGGGAATGGCTACGGGTGTACTCTGCAATGGCTGTGCATTTCCCTTCCTTTCCCTACCAGTCGCCCTGGTACCTGTCTCCTGCAACCTAGGGATGATCACCTCCCTGTAGCTCCTGTCTATCACCTCCTCATTCTCCTGTATGAGTCAAAGATCATCAAGCTGCAGCACCAGTTCCTCAACTTGGTCTCTCAGGAACTGCTGCTTGGCGCACCTACTGCAGATGTGTTTATCTGGGGGACTAGAAGTCTCCCACCTCCCACACACAGCACTAAACACTGCCATTCTGATAACAGATGAGGAATCAACAAATAAGAACATAGAGAGAATAACTTACAAGACAATTTACCTCGCCCAAGCCTGATGAGCCAAAGCCATTCTGAAGACTGACACGCTGCAAAAGAATGGCCACTATGATCACACTGGAGTCCTTTCTAATAAATCCCTTTCTAATGAGCTGCTCCTCAACTTAGAGAAGCTGCTATGAAACACTGCCTTCAAAATCTCACTCACCACCCTGATTAAAGGGTGTTTTTACCCTGTTTTTACGCAACCCTGGAATGGATTGTCCAACTCATAGGTGTGTAGACGATATTGATACCTCAGGACTGGTGATCTCACAGCCCTACTAGAAGGCCTGGCCATACACCCAGGATGCTGCCTTCAAGTCAGTGACAGAGCAGCTCCCGGAACAGACAGGGGAAGTCTCTACTTGGGCATCAAGAGGGCAAATGTTCCCTATGCACAAAATATTCAAACCTGTCTCTGAGGGGTGGAGCAACTAAGGTGTCTAACAGCGACTCCTTCGAGCTCATCTGCAGAAACTGCTTAATTTTGGATGCTGCCCAACCTGCTGAGTTCCTCCAGCGTGTTGTGTGTGTTGCTTAATGCCTTTGCTGTCTCATTTCCCTTTTCAGGGTGGATGGAGTTCTGTTGGAGACCCTGACTCGCAGTTACACCCAGACTTCGCTTCCTTGCGGTGACGGGACAAGCCCCCAGGGGCTCATAATTGGCAGCTTTTCAAAATCCCAAGGCTGCAGCCTAGAAGACGAGAGCACCTTCAGGGTTCCGAGGCTTTGCGGCCCTGTGGATGAGCTGATTCTATGCCGGTGCCACCAACTGAATCATCGCAGGACAAAGCGAAGCTTTGGGAACAGCGTCTCAGCTATTAGAGGCTGTGGATTTGGCAAACCTCTCCCTCGCTCTCTCACACACTCTTATCAAAGCCATTACTGAACATGCAAGGAAAAACATCATCAACTGTCCCAGTGACCTCTCCCTCCTGACACCCTAAGCCAGGGGTCAGCAACCTTTACCACTGAAAGAGCCACTTGGACCCGTTTCCCACAGAAAAGAAAACACTGGGAGCCGCAAAACCCGTTTGACATTTAAAATGAAATAACACTGCATACAACGTTTTTTTTTGCCTTTATGCTATGTATAAACAAACTATAATGTGTTGCATTTATGAAATTGATGAACTCCTGCAGAGAAAACGAAATTACATTTCTGCATGCAACAAAAACATTTTGAACTCCGAAAAAAAGACGTTGGGTTGAAAGTTACTTTTAAGTAAAATATTCAATGTCTATTTGAGTCCTTCTTGTATTTATGAAAAACGCCGAACTTAAATTTTCCGCCAGCAGCAAACCAAAAATAACGTCAGCCAGCTGTCATCCTGAAAAATGAAAGGACTATTTCACTGAACTATGAAAAAATATGAATATAAGTAAAATAATAGGCAATTAAAATATTTATCATACTTGGTTAATGGGATTTCTGCTCCTGGACCTCAGCGCACAGCGTCTGCACATCAGGGCTGTATGATGTCACCTTCATCTTTACACAGGATCGCAAGCTGTCATCTGTGAGGTTTTCAATATCACTCCATTTGTGTTTCTGAGCAAGAACGGCCTTCTGACAGGCAACATCTTCAAGGTCTGCTGTCAAGCGTCTAAACTTGGACACCCATATGTCTTTGTCGGCTATGTCGGCCAGTTCCATCTCAAGATCAGGTTGACTCACACCTGCCAATGCAGTCGTATTCAGTAGGGAAGGATCGATGCTTAAGGGAGTGACCGGGAAGGATAATGTGTTTTTTTCCTCTCTGAACTCACAGAAGCGTTTCCCAAACGATGTTTGCATTGCGATGATTGCAGAATGTAAATACTCCGAAATTATCATGTCGTGACCTTGTTTGAACTCTCTCAAATTGGGGAAGTGAGACAAAGTGCCTTTCTGTAAATCTCTGGCAAGCACTGTCAACTTGCGCTCGAATGCCAAAACATCCTCCAACATGTGCAGGGCTGTACGTCCTTTCCCCTGAAGAGCTGTGTTCAGCGTGTTCAGGTGCGCTGTCATGTCTACCATGAAGTGTAGCTTTTCCAGCCACTCTGGCTGTTCCAGCTCAGGAAAGGTGAGCCCTTTGCTGCCCAGGAAAGTTTTCACTTCTTCCAGACACGCGACAAAGCGTTTCAGCACCTTCCGTCTGGACAGCCAACGATAAAAACACGTTGTAGCGGTGTCAGTAAACTGCAGTCAAAGATAGCTTTATTCGAACTAAACAGCCTTGCTTTTAAGCCTCCCTCAACCCAGCCCCCATGGACGCAGATGCTGCAAAAGACGCGTACTCACAAACCCCCGTAGGCTATCTCCCTTAGCCGGAATGCCGGCTAATTGTGAGCCGTTTCGGATGTGGCAGGAAATGTACAAGATCACCATAATTACATTTCAAAAGCTAACAAACTAACATAAAATACATTTTAATTAAATACTGACCAATTATTTCCCAAAGCCACAGGGAGCCGCAGCACAGAGGTGAAAGAGCCACAAATGGCTCGGGAGCCGCAGGTTGCCGACCCCCGCCCTAAGCTATTGTTAAGCTGCTTTGAGGCATGCAAAACAGCACTGGCCATGAAAGTTAAACCTCTCCCAGGTGAGCAGCCACAGTCTAAAACAGCAGCAGACAGCAGAGAGTCAACCCCCAGTAAGGTGGGCAGGCCAGGTAACATTCCAGGCTGAGTACTTAGGGAGCGTGCATACAAGCTCCCTGACCTCTTCATGGATATCTTCAACATATCATTCATCCAGAATGCTGTCCACGCATGGTTCAAACCAGTCACCATCATCCCTGTACCAAAGAACTCTATGCTGTCAGAGCTAAACAACTATTGCCCAGAGACACTGATACCAATCATCATGAAGTTAAGTGATTTCAAGGGCTGATAATGGCATATACCAAAAACTCCATTCCTGCCACACTGGACACTCACCACTATGCAATCAGCATTGCATCTGTGATGCACCTGGCCCTACACATCTAGTAAACAAGGACATTTATGTCAGAATGCTGTTTCCGGATCTCAGTTCGGCATTCAACACAATTATCCTAAAGACCTTGGTGAAAAAACTCCTAATCCTCGTTCTAAATACACCACTGTGTAACCGAGTGTTGACTTCCTAGCCAACAGAACTCAAAGCATCAGGTTGCACAACTGCTCCTCCCTCTCCATCATCCTCACAGGCGTCCCCCCCCACCCCAGGGCTAGGTGAGCCCATTACTGTGCACGCTGCTCACACCTGACTGCACAGCCAATCACCTGAGTAATCACATTGTCAAGTTCACCAATGACACAACAGTGGTGGGCTTATTACCAACAATAATGAAACGGCCTACAGTGAGGAGATGGAATAGCTTGAGGCCTGGTGCCATGTAAGTAACCTCTTTCTTAATGTCAACAAGGCATAAAGGATGGTTATCAACATTAGGGGAACTCACTCCTGGGAGAGGACATCTTGCACAACCTCTCATGGTCATGGAACACATTTTGCACGATCACCAGAGCTCACCAATACCTCTGCTTTCTGAGGAGGCTGAGGCGGGCTGAACTATGAACATCTGTACTTGTGTCATTCCACAGATGTGCAGTACAACGCATCCTTACATGCTGCACCACTGCATGGCACAGACACTGGACAGGAGGTCTCTACAATGGGTGGTCAAAACCAGCCAATGCACCACCAACACCAGCCCCCTCACACTCAAGGACATATGAACAGAAAGATGCTGGAAAAGGGCCAGTAACATCATGAAAGCTGCCACTCAACCTGCTCATGGACTGTTTGTCCCACTCACAACAGGGAGGAAGCCATGGAGCATCCACACCAAGACTGCCAGACTCAAAAACAGTTACTTTCCCCAAGCAGTAAGGCTGATCAGCATGTCCACCCACTATCTCACCACTCCACACCCCCAACA
Organism: Hypanus sabinus; assembly: GCF_030144855.1. Lineage (NCBI taxonomy): Eukaryota > Metazoa > Chordata > Chondrichthyes > Myliobatiformes > Dasyatidae > Hypanus > Hypanus sabinus. The sequence goes on from NC_082719.1 coordinate 49,174,516, forward strand.
ACCATTACGTTATCAATTTCTGTCAGACACCTTATATACAGACCACTAACATACAATCACCACCACTTTATCATCTCCCATCAGTCATCTTATATATAGGCACTCCTGTGGCTAGCATCACCTCATGGACGTAAAACCAAGCTATGTATATAAACTACCCTACATATTTCTACTTATAGTGCTTTATTATTATTGTGTTCTTTATCTTATTGTACTTTTTTGTGTAACACCAGACGCAGAGTAACAATTTTTCATTCTCTTTTACATTTCTGTACTGGAAACGACATTAAGCAATCTTGAACTTGAAACAGTGACTTCAGGCGGTGGGTCCAGCTCAAAGAGATATGTCACATTTTTTCTTCTTGTTCATGTGATATTTATAATTTTATGCATACTAAGCATGTAACAAAACTCAAGCAGCACACACAAAATGCTGCAGGAACAGCCTCTATAGAAAAAAGTGCAGTTGACGTTTCGAGGTGAGACCCTTTGGCAAACTCCTTTCTGTACCCACTGCCTTCACATTCTGCCTTATCCCACAATTGCCTCATCTGTATGAGTGTGCCAGATAATCTCCCTGTGCAATGAAATGCAGGAACACTGTCCTGTACAGTCATCTTCAATATTTAGGTTATATTTTGTTGTTGTCTGCTTAGAGAATGCCCAAACTAGCTAATTCTTGTTTTTTATCTCCTGGAAATGAGAACAACCTTTCCTACACAAAATAAAACAAACTGCTGATGCTGGAAATTTAAAAAAATAATAGGATATCCTGAACTGTCAGCTCTCTTTCTCTTACCACAGACACAATCTGAACTGTTGTGTATTTCCAGCATTTTGCATTTTTAATGCTTTTTAACACAGAAAGGTGGTCTTGGAGCATTTCCTTCACAGAGGAAAAAATAAATTCAGTTTGTTAACTAAATCTGCAACAAGAGATTTGTATCTACAATGGTTACAATGAAACCACCAGATTTTCTTGACAATCTCATCCGTTTCACTAATCCCTTTTGTAAAGTAAATCAGCTTCCTTTAACCGGTTTGGTCTCTTTGTGGCTAAGGACCAAGAACAATGTGGTTGATCCATCAATGATATCTGAAATGGCGTATCAAGTTACTCAATTATGTGAAACCCCAACAAATGTACTCATAAGATCATAATAAATATATGATTGTTCCAGGGAAGGTTGGAAATGACTCCTTTATGTGAAAACGTTGGTCATAAGGATCTGAAGGTGGTGATGGGAATGCCTTCCTGATAACAGAAGTAAGTGAGAAGCAAAGGTACTATTCTAAATACAATACCACCAAGGACAAAACAGTCCATCTGATTGGCATCCCATCCACTACCCTAACCAATCATTTCTTTCAATCTTGGTGAAAGGTGACTGCAGTGCACCATTTACACAACTCACTGTAACAGATTATAATACATCTTCAATATCAGCCCCTTAAACCCACTGATTCTCCTGTAAAAGTGGGGGGAGTGGTAAATGGGGAGATCAACACTGCATATTTCCTTCCAAGTGACATAATACCTTGGCTTGAAAATCTTCATTATCGCTGGATTAAATTCCTGGATTGTGGTATCATTGTCATCACAGAGTGCAAGATTCTGAAAAGTTAAAATAGTTACCAACTTCTCAAGTGCAATAAATAATGGTCTCTGCATTTCTATCCACACCTCATAAATGAATGAATCCATGGATGGCATTAATTATGAGGAAAATGCTGAAATCTGATATCTAAGACATAATAAGAAATCAGATTAGAAGGGAACAAATCTTGTGCTGGCTACCTGCACTTGGGCCATTTTGCTTCTTCTGCTATGACCCTATAAACAGTGCTCTGCTGGGAGATGAGATTGACAATGCTTCTTCCTGTGGGAATGGATATTAGACTTTGCAAGCTGAGTCTTGGGTTGGTCACAACCAGCTCTACCCACCAACCAATTTATCTAAATTATTGAGACCCTTTCCTCCTCAACCATTTGTTGCATTTTGAAAACTGTCTAATATTGAATTATCCTAACTACTTTAAGGGGCGTCAAGTGCCCTTTCAGGACAACAGCTAACGGATTCTAATAAAGAGGTCAATTTCTGTTTCACTGCAAAGAAAATCTGAAAGCTCACTCTATCAGACTGTTGGCTGGAAATTAAAACCCAATTCCTCTTAATAATAAATGGGATATTGCTACAAGGAAGCTCAAGACCTAGAAGGGATATATGGTAAGATTAGGAAGCAAATGCTAACACCATGTGATATCATTCTACCAACACTTTAGCTTAAGTGTTAATCCATTTATTATAAATGGATTAATGCTTTATCAAGATTATATTCCATTGAATATCATACAAATGGATTATTCACATTCGTCCAGGAATATGTCAACAGTAAGTGTTAGGTTTACTAAAACAAGTCTTTTTAAGAATGAGAACTTAAGGGAATTTCCAATGCATAAGAAAAGTCAACATGTCTTATTGAATCAGGATTGTGCAATTAATCCACATACAGAAAAATAAATATCACATTAGATCAAAGGCATTGGGTATGTGCATTATGCAATCAAGGGAGCACCAAGCAATTAAAGAATTGACCAACACTAGTACAACAGCATTTCATGTCCTTATGAAATCTTAAAGTGCCTCACAATGAAGCACCTTTGAGTTCATTGTGGCAACTCAAGGAAAGGGAGCCATTACATTGTAGACAGCATGCTTCCGCAAACATCAATTAGAAAACTAAGTGGATCACGTAGCTTTGACTCTGCCACCTGCAGGCTGAAAGACTCTAAGAATTTCCTCTCGCTCTTTGTCAAATGGAAGAAATAATACCAGGCAACCATTATACTGCTCACACTATCCTATTATAAAGTAAAAGCTTGAAGACGGGGTTGAGTTCTGTAGCAGTGTGTATAGCCAGACACCCAAGCACTATCTCAACATCCTGAAAGTTCAGAGTTGTACCCATATTCAAGAACTGGAAGGTGTCCAATAAGTTTATCAAGCTACTCATGTGACTTATTAGATCCTCCAATTATCACTGACTTATGCTCTTACGATTTTCGCTTGCAAACATAGTGAAACTAATAAACAGCGGAGAGGTGATTTGATTTTCTTGCAATTTACAAGAGTCAGGTTGTATGACTGCTCTGAAGAAGTTTAAACCTATTCAACAGGATTTCAGTGAAACCTCCTCACTGCTCCCACTCTGATCTCTCCTGCTCCTTCTCCTTCTCCCACCTACTTATTCTGGTTTTTTCCCCTTCCATTCCAGTCCTAATGAAGTGTCTTAGCCCCAAATGTTAACTGTTTGTGTTTCTCTATTGATGCTGCCTGGCCAGCTGAGTTCTTCCAGCATTTTGTGTATGTTGCTCTGGATTCCCGACATCTGCAGAATCTCTTATGTTCTTACTGAAACTGAAACTAAAAGCTGGAACTCCTACTTTACCACCCAGGCAGCAGTGGAACTAGAGACAACAAATCCAGAAATAAATTGAACCATTTCTTTAAGAGGTGATACCAACAGCTAGATGAAATTGGTGGGAAAAAAACTACAGTTGTTGGAAGTCTGAAATTAAAAAAGGATAATGCTGGAAACTCTCAGGTCAGACATCAATTGCGGGAAAAGAAACAGAATTAACTGACCAGGTTGAATACTCCTTCATCATAACAACTAGAGCTATGGAACACAAGCTTTTAGGAAAAATATTTCCTTCTTTCTGCCTTCAAGTTCGATGTGATTGAACTAGACCTTTTCAAAGATAAACCACTTTGAATCCTGTAAGCAAGCCCAGTCATTATTATTTAACCACATTGTGTTGCCTCCCTCTGCAAAGTGACAAACCTTCTTAAGAGTCCAACCACAACATTCTAATAACGCTCTCACCCACAGGTTTACCACGGGTCAATGTTGAAATGTTTCAGTCAATACAAAGCCCCAGCTCACCAATTAATGCCTGCAACCCCAGCCACAGAAAATGTCATTGGATATTGGCAATGCAGAACAATGTTCACAACTCAAAGTAAAAGCACTATCAAAATACATATACAATACGGATACCATGTACTTCCTTGAGATTCTTGTTTTTGCATGCATTTGCAGGAAGAAAAGGAAGTGTAATAGAATTTTATGAAAATCTATATACAGTATGGACAAAGATTGAGAAACTTCAATGTCCGAAGGAAGACAAACTCTGCAAATAAACGAGTTATTGAGATGTATGAGCAGGAGTTATAAACAGTTCTTGAAAGTGAATCTGTAGACCATAGAATCAGATGAGATTAATGGTGAATAATGGTGAATCCATGCCGGTTCAGGAGCATGATGGTAATAACTTCCTGAATCTGGTGATGTGGGAACTGCAGCTTTTGTACCTGAATAATAACAATGTGGCTGTATAAATGAAGCAATAATTAAATATGCAGGTATTACATAAAGTTGTATTTTAAAAGTCCAGCTCATCCGCACTGGACTTGAAATACGAATGAAGATAACATTTCCCCAGAGATACATGCATTGCAAGGGGAAAACATATTCCAGTTTCCATTAAGATACTTTAGTAACACTGAGGAAGCAATCAAGAGAGATGCTTGAAGTAACATACTGTATATATAATCTCCATTATCATGCACAGCTGCAGCTTCTAACAGATCGTCTTAAGGAGATGGAGCTGAAATTGGATGAACACCGAATCACTCAAGAGGCTGAGGGGCTGTTGGACAGGACATTCAGGGAGGTAGCTGTTGTGTACTTAATATTTCAGTAATATTTCAAAGGATTTCAAAGTACACTTATTATCAAAGAGTGTATAACTTATACAATCTTGGGATTTGTTTGTTTATAGGTAGCCACAAAGCAAGAAACCTGAAAGAACCTAATTAAAAAAGTAAAATAAAGACCTACACCTGATCTGCAGAGAAAGGGAATAAAAAGCACAAACCATGCAAACAATATACGCGAGCAACAACATTCCAAACCAAGAAGAGATCTTAGTTCCAAATCCAGAAGCAGCCTGGAGAAGGCCTAAGCTTTGATATCATTCCATCATATTAGCAGGCACGGAGCACAATGGCCAGGGGTAGTCTTCATAGACTCAGCACCACGGAGACAGAAGTGAACATTGTGGAAGCGTGAACGAAATTGGCTCCCGCTTCCAATCCTGACTCTATCTTTCCAGTGTATCATTTAAATTGTCCAAACAGCATATCATACCTTCCACTAGGACTTAGGCACCATTGCAGCGAAAGGCTCTGGGCCTAGAACACCACCCGGCAATTCGCTCCGAGCCTAGATTTCACCACCTGGCCTCAAGCAGCTCTCATTTTCTCCAAATCGGTCTGGTGCCCAGAGTGATCCAACCTCACACCCAGGCCAATTATATAGACATCGGAACTCCCCTGTCTTGACTTCTCCTCTCCGAATGGCTCACTCCATCTGCAGCGATTCTGCACAGTTCCTCCCTCGAATTTGCTTTGCCTTCACTTGCGGTGATAATTTACTATAGTTTTCTTCAGAAAAGGTATTATTGGTAATACTTTGAGTCAAATTTCTTGCCTTTTGAAGTACTAGTGAGCTGTTGCACAGATTCAGTAGCGCCGTCTTAGACCGGTGCAGTATTGTAAATATATCGTTTGATTAAGCACTCTTTGTTGATTACATAATTTATTACAGGTTATATGTAGAAGTGCATGAATAGCATATGTCATTACATCACCACAACATAAGTGCATGCCTCTGTCTAAGGCAAGAATGAAGCAGACACATTTATTCCCAGCTCTGTGTTTTTCTTTCAATTAGTTATGCGCTTTGGTGTTACAAATCATAATACTGGTGACAAGGAAGTTTTAAAATAAACCCAATATGACTGCCTGTCTGTTGAAGTGCAGTATGGGTTCATAAACAGTGAGTACTGGGTGATAATAATCATAATTAAATTCTGAAGAAGCAGAAAAAGGTGGACTGCATCATCCAGTTTCACAAAGGTAACCGGTTATTGTGCACTGAGCAAATTGAACAGTACTTTGAAAGCAAAAGAAATAGCTAATGCAAAGTGAGTACCAGCTTTGTTGCGTACAATAGGTGGAAAGGCATACAGTTTGTTTAGAAGTTTGACAGCTCCAATCAAACCAACCAAAATGAGCTTTGCTGTTATCGCGAAAGTAATGCAAGAACATTTAGAATCAAAACCATTGTTGATTTCAGAATGCTTTAGGTTTCATAAGTGGAATCAAAAGTAAAGGGAGTCCGTTTCAAAATACATTGCTGAATTGAAGAGTTTGAGTGGTTTCAGTTCAACGATGGGTTAAACGATGCACTGAGAGATTGTTCAGTTTGTGGAATCTCACTACAGAGTATTCAAAAACAGCTTCTAACTGAAACACAACTCATATTTAAAAGAGCATTTGAAATCACTGTATCAACGTAAATTGACAGTCAGAGACACAACTGATTTGCAGTCAAGAATGAAAGTGAGCCTGAACAAAGTTGCTATATTTAAACTGAAGCCTGCCTGGCTGAACAAATTGTGGCAGAGGTCACATACAGACCAACACAGGCTTAAATGTGGAACTTGTAGAAAATGCAACACATGCAAGAAGCATGTTGGGCAGAGAAAAATAAATTCATTGCACAGGGTAGGAAAAAAACTAAAAAGACAAGTTGCCATTTCAAAATGAGCACTAATGTGCATGCTGTTGATAAAAAAGTCTGATAATGATGAGAATGAACAGGACAGCATAGTCTTGAGATTTAATATGTGAAAACTAACAAGAGGCAAGCAATATGACTTACAACAGAAGTGAATGGCAAATTAATTAAAATGGAATTGGATACAGGCTCAGCTGCTTCAGCTATTTCCCAAAATGTGTTTGAATGGCACTTAAAGGATACTGAACTGAGGCCTGCTGATATCCAACTAAGAATTCATACTTAAGAGACGATCATTCCTGAAATGGAGCAAACTGAAACTGAATTTAGAAAGGAACTTGATGATGCTGTAGCAGTGTTCAAGGACGGCACTGGAAAACTCAAACATATCAAGTGTAAAATAGTGTTAAATAGAAATGATACACTCAAGTTTTACAATGCTCGTCTAGTTCCTTATACCATCCACGATAAAGTGGCTAGTGAGCTATATTGCATGGCGGCTGAAGGAATTCTTTCCAAAGTTAAGTCAAGACGATGGATATTATCAGAGAGACTAGTAGCCATAAAGGATGTATCTGTCAGGATCTGTGGTGATTTTAAGGTCACCATCACCAGAAGATAGATCAATAACCTCTGCCCAGGATAGAGGATATCTTTGCAAACATTCCAGAGGAAATCACTTCGGCAAAGTCTACTTAGCCAAGACCTACTTACAAATGGAGATAGAAGAAGGGTCCACTGTGTTTCTCACCATAAACATCACAAAGGGCTTATTTTGGAGTAGCACCTATACCTGCACTCTGGCAGAACGTTATAGACCCAGTGTTACAAGGTTGTTCAGTGGTATCTGGATGACATTATTATTACCAGTAAAAATGAGAAGGAACATCTCCAAAATCTCAAGACACCATTAAAAATATTAGAAGAGTATGGGCTCAGAGCAGAATGCAACAATTGTGAATTCTCTAAACCAAGCATCACTTGCTGTGGTCACACCATTGACATGTAAGATTTATGTAAATGTGCTGAGAAAATTCCTGCAGTGATGGATGACCCATGCCCTAAGGACGTATCGTAGTTGCACTCTTTTTTAGGATTTATTAATAACAAGTTTCTGACAAACCTGGCAACTGAGCTCCACTCCTTGAACTCATTCACCCTAATCAGAAAGAAATGACAATGGACAAAGTAGTATGAGGCAGCTCTCTAAAAGACCAAGGAAATGGTGACATCAGACACTGTTCTCACACAATTATGACCAACATCATCCAGTGATGTTTGCACTATGATGCCTTACCTCATGGTATAGGTACAGTCATGCCACATGGTATGTGCGATGGAAGTGAACACCCTGTAGCGTCTACATCACATTTCCTTACCATTGCATGGAAAAAATTACGTACAGATTGACAGAGAGGCCCTGAGTTTGATTTCGGGTATAAAACATGTCAAGCAGTACTTCTATGGGAGAGAGTTTACTCTCATTACTGATTATCAAACACTAGTGTCTGTTTTCAATCCACAGAAGGGTGTTCCACGAACAGCAGCAGCATGAATGCAGAGAAAGGCTCTTTCCCTCAGAGAACACAGTTACAGATAGAATTCAAGAGGACAACTAATCCTAGAAATGCTGATGGATTGTCCCATTTACCCTTGGAAAAGGAAATAATTTGAAAAATTTACAGAAGAGAGTACTGCTCTTGAGATATACTTACTAATGCAAATCAAAGGTCTCCAAGTAAATAGCACAGATGATCCAAAGGAAAACCATATAAGACTCCACTCCATCTCAGGGCTACATAGCCTCCCAAAATGGCTGGAATGTGCAGAATTTCCAGTTCCTCCAGTTTTTTCAACATCATGATGATCTTGTCATTGAAGGAGGTTGCCTTCTGTTGAGCATTCTTATACCTTCCAAGCTGAGAACAAATATGTTACAGGAGCTACATGCTGGTCATCTAGGCATGGTGAAAAGGAAAACATTGGGTCAAAGTTTTGTTTGGTGGCCTGGGATAGATCAGAAGATTGAGCAGCTGTTCAAGATGCCAACATGCCCAGAGATTGCCAAGAGCAGTGCCTCTTCATCCCTGGGAATGGCCTACGTAGTTCAGACAGAGGATTTATATGGATTCTGACAGATCATTCATCGGCACAAATTTCTTGGTAGTAGTGGATGCAACCACAAAGTGACCGGACATGTTGCCAATAGCCTCCACCTACTACAGCCTTGCACACTGTTCATATGTTGAGAAGCCTCTTCTCAAAGACGGGTGTTCCAGGAAACTGAATCAGTGACAATGGCCCATAGCATGCTGCAGGATAGTTTCAGTCACTCCTGAATAAGATACGCTACAGCTGCTCCATACCATACAGTTACAAATGGCTTGGAGGAAAGGAGATTGGCCCAGTCTTAGGAATACATTGTGAGCAACATCACCAGAAAGTACTACTCAGGGTCAGAATCAGGTTCAATATCCGGACATATGTCATGAAACTTGCTAACTTTGCAGCAGCAGTACAATGCAACACATAATAATACAGAAAAAAGCTGAATTAGAGCAAATATATAATAGTTAAAATAGTTAATATAAAATATCAAATATAGTAACTAGAATGTAGAAGATGGAAGGGCATTTGATAAAAGTATACACAATTCTGGGGCATATAGATGGGCTAAATGCAAGTAAGGGTTTTCCATTGAGGTTTGGTGAGATTATAACTGAAGATCATGGTAAAGTGTGAAAGATGAAACGTTTAAGGAGAACATGAGGGGAAACTTCTTCACTCAGAGGGTGGTGACTGTTACCAAGCTACCAGCACAAATGGTGGATGAGGTTCAATTTCTGAATTTAATAGAAATTTGAATCGGTACACTATGGGAGGGTATTGAGGTCGACAGTCTGGGTGCAGGTCGATGGAACTAAACAGGTTAATAGGTTGGCACTGACCAGATGGCCTAAAGGATTTATTTCTGTGTTGCAGTGTTCTATGACTCTGATATTATTTTCAACAGGCAATTTCACTGCAAGCAACAATTATATTACCACAATGTAAAATTTGACAATTATTGCAACAATACAATTCATATTAACTCAAATTATTTTTGTTTTAAAAAGTCAGTTCAATTACTTAGCTACTTCCAGCACTTTTTTTGGAGAACAATTGTTGTGATTTTTATAGTTCAAATTTAGAATTCAAGGTCTTAATAAAGGATGGAGTGACTATAAAGTACTGTCAAGAAAAACATTTATGTGAATTTTAATGCAGGGCAAATCAAGTATTGAATATTTAAAACAGTTTAATAAAAATTTGATAACAATAAATTTTCATGTAACACAGCATAATGCAATGAGAGGTGTGCACTGACTTTTAAAGAGGTATTTAAATAGCCAATGGTATTGCAATGTCCCTAGAGTTTTCATTAACCTTCAATAAATATAATAACTGAAGACCAGGAAGCCCCTGCAGAAACAATAATAACATTGCATTAATAACATTAATTCTTGGAAACAAACTTTGAGGCGAGTACATGTTAAGAATTAAGGGGGAAAGCAAACCAGAGAGTTACAGAAAATTCATTGTGATCACTTCTTAATTTTTTCATTTGACTTGAAATCCTTAGATACTTCTGCATTGTTTGCTGTTGAAACCCAATCCAAAATAGGGATGTGCAATTAGCTGAAGAAAATAAATCAGTATCTCATTGGTAAGTAGTGCAAAGTATTGTTTTAGAGGTCATGCACAAAATGGAATGATTAAGAATGTTCAACTCTGATAAACCTACTCTCCCAAGTATACACCAGAATCAGGAAGTACATGGGTGATGTTCAAGAGAAAAAGTAATTGGAGGGAGTGGTAGACATTTAAGGTTGGAGGAAGTAAGTGGTCTGATAAAAAGGAATTAAAAATTATCTGTGACTTATCATCCTTAATTCTCCATGCTATTAAGGAGAATAGCATGTTTTTGTTCTTACCTACACACAACCACTAAGCTTCTATTATCCTCTGGAAGAGAGAATCTGATGGACTTCCAACCCTCAGAGGAAGAAATCTGAGTTGAAATCTAAATGGTCACACATTTCACTCTAGGCTACGGACTCTTCTGCAAGGTGAGTCAGCCCAACCGGATTCACTATTAATCCTCTATAAATTATGGTAGTATCAGTAAGATCATACCTGCTCTTCCAAACTTCAGAGAGTATACACCAATGCTTTCTCCTCATTGAACAACCATCTGACCAAAGACACCTTGTATTCTTACCTTCCAGTGTTTTATAATGCTGTTTCTGCACATTAACACTTGACAATTTATTCATTTTGAGAAAGCAGAAATCCCTTCACATACCAGTCAATTACAAGTTCTCTCAAGCATCACTGGTTTAACTATGATTTTGTACAAATATGAATATTGTTTTCTTCACTGATAACCTTCATCCTTATGAATTGGTTATGCAATTATTGTTCATTTAATAGCCCAAAAATCCCTCAGTCATTGGATTCTTCAATAGTGTGACAAACAAATGCCATCATGATTAGCCCACCCCAAGATTGTCCCTCACCCCAACCTTCATCCAGTTTCAATAGTATGAAAAGAAATGCTCTTCAAGGTCTCTCAAGTGCTACATTTTAATTTTTTAACATTGTGATCTGGAACATCAGGAAAGGAAAACAGCTAAATATTAGAATAAATTTGAGTTTTTATTTGGACACACATCACTGCTCACAAAAGTATCCAAATATAAGGAATGCTCATCGACCAGAGAGGATCCGTCGTATTTGTGAATGTTGAGCTCAATTGGATATTCCTCATCAGAATTTATACTGACCTTTATTTTTCCTACAATGTGTTTGTGTAAGGTGTTCAGATGACAGCTCTGAGGGCTAAAATAAGCATTAGTGCCTCATACTCTGTTTTCAGCTCACAGGGAGCTTTATGCACCATTGTGCAGGAATGTTAATCAAAACCCTTGGAACCAGAATCAGAATCAGGTTTAATATCACTGGCTTATGTGATGAAATTTGTTGTTTTGCACCAGCAGCACATTCTAATACATAATAATAACTAAAAAAATTACAATAAGAAATATATATAGTGGATTATAATTAATTGGGGCACATCAGACCAGTACATTTTGGCCCAATTAAGTGGCTGACAAAATTAGACAAAGTTTAATGGAAGTAGTTAAAAAGGCATTAAAAAAAGACAAACTGAGTAACATATTATGAATTTGAATGAAATACAGAACAAATTAGAACACTACCGATTGTACTACAGCAATATAAAACTGCACAATAGTTCCAATAGTAATGAACAGAGGAATTCATCTAATATAAGCAATGAACAAAATCAGTGTGGACACCTAGTGCAGATAATTTTTGTCGCCTGGGGAAAATTACACACGCAGAACAACAAATACGTTTTCGGGTCTTGAATTCTTTTATCTGTTTTAGATGTTTTAATGCAGAAAGTGGGTATCAAAATAAAAACAATGAAATTAATTTTAAAAAAAGAGTTCCTGCTGTTACATTCTCAGCTTAATTTTGGACCATACCCTTGTTACGTATACAGTATGAAAATAAATAAAGCAAGATATACAAAACCATTACAGTAGTGGTAATTATTTGGCACACAGATGCTTAACTTCCAAACACATATAGGCTAGACCTTGAGCAAGTTCTCCTCGCTCATATAGGCTGATAAGGAATGTCACCCAATCATGCAATCCAGCGCTGATTAATTTTCTTGTGAGAATTTTCCTCGCCAAACTTGGGAAAAGCACTCAAACGTTGTTCTCTCTAGAACATGGCAACTCTTTGTTCTACTCCACCTGTGCAAAATGACATCACTGTTTCCTCTTAAAGGCACAGGTAACTATCTCAGCATTACAGAAGTGAATACATAAGTGCACTTTAACAATAAAAAATGATATTCAATGGTCATCTGGTTATATAATAGACTGCCTTCATACAATATACCATCGACCATTGCATCTTCCTAATCTTCATTCTCATTGTAATATTCAAGATGATTGTTGATACCTTCAGGTTCTTTGTAGTCCCTAACATGTTGAAGCCTAAATGCATGAAACTGCAGTGAGCAAAACAGTTCTGACTTGTCCTGATGAAGGGTCTCAGCCTGAAACATCGACAGTGCTTCTACCTAAAGATGCTTCCTGGCCTGTTGCGTTCCACCAGCATTTTGTGTGTGTTGTTTGAATTTCCAGCATCTGCAGATTTCCTCGTGTTTGCTTTCTGATTTGTCTTACTGCTTATTCTTCACCAACTATCAGTCTCAAAAATCCTAGCAAATAAATACAAGCAAACGGTGCTATTTAAAACACATCGCTCTAAGCACGATAGAGCATTGAACAGTCGCACAAGTGTGCACAACTGATAATAGAACTTTTTCGGCAACAGTCTCCTGCCCAGTTAAGTGGCACAGTGTTCCAAATAAATGAAGAGAATCCTGACATTTTTCTCAATTCGTTTTTCCTCTTTAAGAATTGTCCCAATTAGCTGCTCCCCTGATTAACTGATGGTTCAATTAACCAATATATTCTCCTTACAACATATATATTGCAAGAAGAGTTATGAAGGTCCAGGCATTTTATCTTTAGGCATTGATTAATAATTGCCTACAGATTACCTTCCAACATGACTAATCTATTCAAATACCCCAAAGAATCACAGCTGATTTCCCCACCTCCTCGCGTAAAGATGAATCTCCTTTAATAACCTTACAAGAACACTAAAATCAGTAGAATTAAAATGATGTTCAATACTACAGTTGTAAGTCTGGAAATACATTAGCAATTGATGATATCTCTCTCACCCCCCTCCCCCGCCCCAATGCAATCAACTCTCCATCACGTCCAGAGTGCTATCTCCATCCTATTTTATAACAATGCAGCCTCCATCCCACTCCAATCCCAGTCAATTTCTCCATTATTCTCATTGTTTGACACATTAACAGCATTTCCTACTGTGACTGAATGGAATCCTATGTTATAAGGAAATAATACATGGAAAAGTAGACAGGCTGTGGAATTTCAGGAAATAGCTAGGCATGGATGCAGCATATGTTGGAGCTCTTCCAACATCCATCTTTACTACTAAAGACCTGTGCTCTGGAACTAGTTGCACACAATTTTTCCAGTACAGATATAACACTAACACATATCCAGTATTAAGGAATATTAGCCCAGTGTATCTGACAACAAAAAGTGACACAAATCCAGTCCAACTTCTTGCTGCCCAGTCAGTATACTTTCCATCATTAACAAGATATTATGACAGAAGGTATTATGTACAATGCTATCAAAAGGCCCTTACTCAACCTGCTCACCATTGCCCGATCTGGGTTCACCAAGAGCACCTAGTGTCAGATATCAAATCAACCTTTGTCAAAATCTTTAAATCATGGAGCGAATTTTTGAGATTATAATGACAGTGACTGCCTACAGTGCCAATGCAGAATTTGACCATGTATCAAGGAGTCTTTGTAAAATTAAACTCAATTGGAATCAAAGAGAACAGAGCATCAATGATTGGAGACATAGCTTACCTAAGAGAAGTTACTGGTGGCTGTGGGATGTCAATCATCTCAGCCCCAGAATATTGCTGCAGGACTATCTCAGAGCAGAGCACAGTCCCAACCATCAGCTATTTCATCATTAACTTTCCTTACATCATAATGTTAAAAGTTATGTGATAATCACACAAAGTCCAATTCTATTTACAGTCCTTATCAATCTGCATAGAGCAAGACTTAATCAACACCAAGGAATGGTCTAATAAATGACATAAAATTCTTGCAATAAAGACGCATAACGAGAGGACATGATTTGAGAGTTAGGGGGCAGAAGTTTAAGGGAAACACGAGGGGATATTTCTTTACTCAGAGAGTGATAGCTGTGTGGAATGAGCTTCCTGTAGAAGTAGTAGAGGCCAGTTCAGTTGTGTCATTTAAGGTAAAATTGGATAGGTATATGGACAGGAAAGGAGTGGAGGGTTATGGGCTGAGTGCGGGTAGGTGGGACTAGGTGAGATTAAGAGTTCGGCATGGACTAGGAGGGCCGAGATGGCCTGTTTCTGTGCTGTGATTGTTATATGTTATATGGTTATAAGTAATGTACCTATAAGGCCAGATGTTGATGTCCTACTGCAAGTCCCCAATAGCTGTCTATCATTTATGACAAGAGTCATTTTCTTGAATGACTCCAACACCCAAGAAATTCAACATTGCTCAAGGCAATTTTACCCACTGGATTAGTACTCTATCTTCAAGCTTGGCTGCATTACCACACAAAGTTGATTAAACCAACTGATCAAAACTTGTTCAGTAAAAAGAAATCTGCCAAATTAGCAAACTCTATCACATAGAAGGACAACAGATACATTGAAACCCACCACCAATACAAATTACTCACTGAATCACATATAATCCTAACTTAGAAATATGTATATCACTGTCCTTTCACTATCAGAATTTGTAGTTACTGAATGACCCCTATCCCAGAATACTATCAGATCAACTTCAAAGGAATGTACCAGCTCATCTTCACCTTCTCGAGGTTGAGTAATAAACTTAGATGATGTCAATAGCCATAAATGAAGAAAAAACCTTCACAGGGTCTTTTAAACAGATGAAGAGATGTTGTTTCTGCTTTGTCTTTGTTCGCGGTCTAGGCATATTCTAGTTCTGCTACCTCTGAAATGAAAACTAGACAAGTGTTGGATTGTGGTGAAGACAAGGAAGTGTTTCTGTGAACAACTGTGAACCAGACAAGATTGTGGAATGAGGGAAAATGAAAAGATAGATGATACATTTGATACATGATGGACACCTTCATCACCAGTTCATGTAAATTCTGCCCCTCATTGATCCAGGTCCGTGGTGATGACCTTCTCTTGATAACCTTCCCTGGGGTCAAGCATTCAGTTATGTTCATAGTTCTCTTGGTCATTTGTGCTACTTCCTATTGTGCAGTGATATTTACAGCTCAAAGGAGTGAAGTGTTTCAGGATTTGTTGCACAATCTGTTCAACAAGGTGGCCATTATGCTTAAGTAACCAATGATACATGCGAGGTAAAATTAAAACTAAAATCAATAAAATATACTGTTCTGTATCTGTAGGAAAGACTCAGAAAATCAGGCTATGGGGGGAGGCGAGGGAAAGTGTATCAACTCTCTCAGAATCTGAAGGGAGAGGGAAAGCAAGTTAGCTTTAAGTTACAGAGGGGCCGGAGAGGGATGGAGAATGTGAAAAAGTGTTAGGATTACCATGGTGTCAAGCTGTTGATGGTAAGAAAGAAACAGAGAAAAAGCAAACAAACAATATTAGAAGCAGTGAAATAAGAGATTAGACACTAGACACTAGAAGGGCCAGTACAGCACAGTACAGGCCCTTCGGCCCTCCATGTTGTGCCAACCCATATAATCCTTAAAAAAAGTACTAAACCCACACTACCCCATAACCCTCTATTTTTCTTTCATCTATGTGCCTGTCCAAGAGGCTCTTAAATACTCCTAATGTTTTAGCATCCACCACCATCCCTAGCAAGTCAATCCAGGCACCCACAACCCTCTGTGTAAAAACTTCCCTCCCTTAACTTTGTACATATGCCCTCTGGTGTTTGCTATTCATGCCCTGGGAAGCAGGCACTGGCTCTCCACCCTATCTATGCTTCTCATAATCTTGTAGACCTCTATCAAGACCCCTCTCATCCTTCTACACTCCAAAGAGAAAAGTCCCAGCTCTGCTAATCTTGCCTCATAAGACTTGTTTTCCAATCCAGGAACATCCTGGTATATCTCCTCTGCACCCTCTCCATAGCTTCCACATCCTTCCTATAATGAGGTGACCGGAATTGAACACAATATTCTAAGTACAGTCTCACCAGAGATTCGTAGAATTACAATTTGACCTCTCTGCTCTTGAACTCAGTCCCCCTATTAATGCAGCCTAGCATCCCATAGGCTTTCTTAACTACCCTATCAACCTGTGCAGTGACCTGGAGGGATGTATGGATTTGAACCCCAAGGTCCCTCTGTTCATCCACACTCTTAAGTAACCGGCCATTAACCCTGTACTCAGCCATCTGGGTTGTCCATCCAAAATGCATCACCTCACACTTGTCCAGATTGAATTCCATCTGCCACTTTTCTGCCCAACTCTGCATCCTCTTGTAACCTTCGGCAACCTACAGCTCCTTCCACAACTCCTCCAATCTTCGTGTCATCCACAAACTTACTCACACATCCTACCACCTCTTCATCCAGGTCATTTATAAAAATCACAAAGAGCAGGGGTCCCAGGACAGATCCCTGTGGCACTCCACCATTCACAGCCCTCCAGCCAGAATACTTTCATTCTACTACTACCCTCTGCTTCCTTCCTGTAAGCCTATTTTTTATCTAAACAGCCAAGGTTCCACTGATCCCATGCCTCATGACTTTCTGGATGAGTCTCTCATGGGGGACCTTGTCAAATGCCTTGCTAAAGTCCACGTAGACCACATCTACCGCCCTACCCTCATCAGACAGTATGTTCTTTCAAACTGCCATTTAAAAAAAACAATTGTTATACTTTGCTTGTTTTCTTTTCCCCCTATCTTGATATCTCTAATTTTCTTCATCATCAGCCAGATGACTTCATCAACAGACTATTCGACATAGCACTGCTGGCACCACCTCTCCTCCACACTGTCATTAGCCTAAAACTAAAAGGGATTTCTCTCAATCCCTTTTCTGATGAAGCATCTTTGATTTATAACATTAACTCATTTTCTCCTTCCACACATATTGTCTGGTCTGCTGAATGCTCCCAGTACTTTCTGTTTTTACTTCAGGTTTCCAGCATATGATTCTCAACTGCAAGCTGCAGTTGCAGGGCGGGTGGTCTGCAGTGGAGCCAAATGTGTGAAGTTGTTCTCATAAATGAGTTAAGTGCAGATGATGAATTCAGGATTGTCAAGGCCAGTGCTGTAATATGTTGCTTGCAACTTCCCTTAAAGATGAAGTCTTTTCCTTGACAAAGCATGCCATTTCATCAACCTTTTTTGTCACATCTTTGTTTAATGAGCAACATTCCTGCCCTTTGTTTTTTCTGTCTACCCCCTAAGTAGCAGCTTCTCTATCCTACTTACAAGATTGCCCTGCTCAGTCTGAACCTTTCTCCATCTTTCCAGTAGATTGCCAGAAAGCCTTTGTGTTTGGCCTCTTCAGTGAGTTACTTTGAGGAATGTGTGATCTGACATTCCTCAAAGTAACTCAGTGGAGATTGGCCTTTCAAAATAAAAACACCATCATTCTTTCAACCACATTGTGCATTCTCCTTGAGGGGTAGGTACTGATCTCTCTTGAAAGCAAGGCCTCTGCTGCCAGAAGCCAATAAACAAACAGCATTAACAACGTTGTCTCCATGGAGAGGTTATCTAATAAGGAACACAAGATGTTTCTGCATAGCCAGCTTAATAGTAATGTAACTCTGGAGGTTTTAGGATGTTAGGGTATCTGACTGCTCACAGGACATTAAAATATAGATTTCCCTGCACTTTCTGCTTAGGGATCATACCCCAATCAAGACACTAACAAGAACGTAAAGCCCATTTGTTTACATTGGGATTCTGTCCTCATTAGCCTGCCCAGGATTTCAAGACACATCTTTACTATTTGCCTTCGGGCCTGTGCCTATGATAGTGACAGACCCAGCATTCAGGAGAAAAGGACAATTCCAATCTATGCCTCAGTATGAAGTGGAAAAAAATATAATTGGCATCCCACCTAGGGTAGGAATGTTGCAGACATCTCAGGGACAAATTGAGTTTCAACTGGTATACTCTACTCTGCAGCAGCCAGAAGGCCTCAAGCCCAGCAGTTGTCCTCCGTTGCATGCCTAATGTTTAGAGACAAAGTTCAGTCATGGCTTGGGACTGAGATTCACCTAATACCACAGGCACCATCTCAAGGAAGGACGATCCTTGAAATCCACGGTAGGATAATGAGGACATTATTCCCAAGTTATATCTCCCTTAATTTGTTAAACATACCGTTAGCTGCAAAATATCCTATTACCCTAAAAATGTTTCGTGCAAAAAACTCAAGGCAGGAGTGATGAAGCAGCTTCTAGATCCTACAGCAATGAGGTAAATTGCAGACATTGGATGTTATGAGAACACCAATACAAGAAATCCACCTTAATACGGGAACATATACAGGAACATGCCATGACTTGATGTTCACTTTTTGTGTTGTTGGGTAACATCTGAAGTAGTCAAACACATTACATAGTAGTGATCATCATTTAGCTCACTTTTTAAGAAGCTGATGAAATTCTGAACTGTAAATTATTCAAATTGGATCAATTTAAAACAAGTTGGGTGAATACCAATTTGGAAACAATTTCCGCATTTTTACACTGTGGCACCAGAATATGTTGGTTTCCAAAGACATGGTCACTACCAGTTTATTTTTGTTTTCATATTACTTTCCTGTCAGACAATGGTTATCTTGTAGAATGACAGTAAACTAAACCCTCAGTACTTTTTGCTACTACTTGATTTTGTCTGGGATATTTGACCATTTTCAACTACACATCACATTATATTAAAACCATGTGCTATTCCATTAACTAGTGGAGAAAGAATCTACCATATCAATAAAATATATATTTTTACAATGGTTAGATTCCTTTGAATTACCAACTGAAATGACAGACAAGACTAACTCCAAAGGAAATAGAAGACAGACAGGACTGGTTTATGTTCTTCATGCTTTTGATTAAAGTAGCCCTGAAATACTATTAGGTACTTCAAGATCATCCCATAACATTAGCAAAAATTAAAGATCCTATTTTGGCCACTTGCACCATTTTGTGAAGAGCGTTGGAGACCAGAAGATTTATGATCCTTATCTACACAGAATCATTTCATCTCTACTAAGTAACAGCAATACAATCTGCTACCATTTAAACTTACACCCAAGAGCTTTCACCGTATAAGTCAGTTATTTCTCTATTCAATCCATGGCCCTAAAATATAAATTTACTTAACAGGATAAGTAATCCAAATGTAAAATGGACTTCTAAATGACTAAAGGGATTACAGCTTTGATATATGGCAGATACAGTTCAATGCTACAAGGGAAGCAGCTGAAGATTCTTAGTGGCCGAACATACTAGACTTTAATAAACCTTTTACTATGGAAATTCTGAGGAATATCTGCACTTCCATTGAAGCAAATTCATCTTTCATCTAATATTTATCACAAACAAGGATGGAGTCCTATCATCCCAGGGTCAGACCTCATTGCCGGAATTCCTCAAGGCAGGGTCTTGGGTCCAACTATCTTCGGCCATTTCTTTCGTGATACTCCTTCATAGTAAGATCAGAGTTGTTAATGGTTGCTCCTGGTTTCTGAATGCTCTTCCATTTACCAGTGCTCAGTTCTCGCTTCATGTAGCAAGACTCAGGCTATATTGATACTTCAACAATACTGGCAAACTTCATTCACACCAGACAAACCACAGGCAACAGTTGTACAGTGGTACAGTAATTTGTGCTGTTGCGCCACAGCTCCACTGCCTGAGAGTTTGATCCTCACCCTCATATTCTCTGTGGAGGTTGACCATTCTCTTAGTGAATTCATGGGTTTCCACTGGTTGCTCCAAATTTGCCTGCATTTTGAGGATGCATTGGAATGTCAAGTGGAGATTGTAAACTGACCCCAGCATTGGCAAATGACAAAAAAATCAGAAGGAAATGGACAGCAAAATAAATTATTGGGTTAATAAGAAACAAGAGAGGAAATTAATTTAACTGGAATGTTTTTGTGGGAGCTAGGATATAACTGTTGGACTGAATAGCAGCCTTCCAAATAGCAAGAAGTACCTCTAAAGTGATACAGCTTAATCATCTTCCCTTGATACTCAACATTGCCATTGGTAGGTCCACCAGTATCAATATCCTTGGGCTTTCATTGACTGGAATCAGTCAATGTTGCAACTAAAGGAATAAATCAGAGGTAGATATCCTCAATCATAGTCCATCACACCCTACCCTAATCTGTATTCCTGACTTTCCAATGCCTTCCCATTATAAACAAGGCTCAAGGGTGACAGAGTATTTATCTACTTCTCCAAATGAGTTCATTCCAACAACATTCAATAGCATGTCTTGAATGACATCCCCTATGCTACCTTACACATAGATACGGTGAATGCACACATTTCTTTTCCCAGGTAGAGGGAATCAAAAACTAGCAAGTAGAGGTTTCAAGGTGAGAAGGGAAAGAAATAAAAGGAATCTGAGGGGTAACCCCTTCATGCAGAGGGTCGCTGTGCTGAAGAGGAAGTAGTTAAGTATAATAACAACAGTCAAAAGTCACTTGGACAGGCACGCAGATAGAAAAAGGTTTAGAGAAATGTGCTAAGTGCAGGCAAATGGGACTACTTTTGATGGGCAGCTTGATTGGAATGGGATAGGTGGTCTGAAGGTCTGCCTCCATGCTGTATCACTCTATGACTATGATTATATGCTCCAGAACATTGCAGCTATAGTTTGTACCACCTACACAGGGCACTTTCACATCCCCTCCCACACAATTTAACAACAGCAAGAGTCTAATAAACATGCAAGTTCAATTCTTGACAGAGGAGGTAGAGAAGCTTAGTGATGGAATTCCAGATCTTAGGGTCTTTGCAAAAATAATAAGAGCAATTGAATTCAATGATGAAAATAAGACAAGGTACAATAGACTCTCAGTTAGAGCTGGATACAAGGATGATCCCTTTTCTGAATTAAAACACTCTTTAATTTTTAGCTGTGAACTGTTTCTTCCAGTTATCAAGAATAAGGCTACGCCTGCTATGTGAATGGAACAAACCTGTATTCAGACATATCTAGTATTTTCAGACTGCTTGAAGAGTGTTCGGTCTATTTCTGTTCATGATCACTGATTTAACTGAGTTCAAAACTTGTGGAGATATATTTAACTGTGTTGGGAGCTCCTGAACTGGGAGAACACAAGGAGGAAGAGCAGTACGTCTGGTAGCAGAGACATGCAACTAATGGAAGAACATGGTCTTGAATTTGCTATTTACAGGAATTAATCAAAAGGGTGCTTCCTTTGATTGGCGTCATCGACTTTTAAATACCCACTGCACAAATTAAGGAGATGCTATAAAATAGCAAGAGCACCAATTATTGTATCTGCTAGTCATAGTCAAATGCAGTTCAAACTTTAACTTATTTCATTCATCTGGCACCATTTAGGAATCGGATTCAGCTATAATATGCCCATTCTATGCTAATTTCCCACATAAGCAAATGTTCTCTCTCTTGCAATCTGCAATTTGGTTCATTTTATCTGCTTACATGGGATGTCCTGTATGTAACCATGTTCCTGCCTTTAAAGTAGCTTGCATTTAAATAGCAACCTTAACATTAAAAGATACACCAATGCACTTCAGATGTGCAAAATCAGAAAATGGCCATGCACATATACAAATGTTTGTATTACACAAAATTATTAGACCTTAGTCAGGAAGATTGGAGATGAAACTCTAGAGGGAGAATATTTGCTATTTAGCTGAATGCCAGTGCTAAACATTAGGGAGTGGAAGAGCCAGAAGGAATTCCTTACTTAAGATGATGTCAGCCATTTCACAGTCTACCAATCTACGAGTTGCCTATGAACAACAAAAGTGGAGCTGGTGATTTGTCAAACTATAAGACTTAGAGTGGGAGCAGAATTACACCACTCGATCCATCGCGTCTGCTCCACCATTCCATCTCTCTCAACACCATTCTCCTGCCTTCACCCCATATCATTTGACACCCTGGCTAACTAAGAACCTATCAACTTCTGCTTTAGACCTACTCAATGAATTGGCCTCCACAGCCATCTTTGGCAATTAATTCTACCCACTCTAACAAAAGAAATTTGTTCTCATCTCTGTTCTAAACTGACATACTTCTTTCTGAGACTGTGCCCTCTAGTCCTAGACCTATGCTCATTAGGAAACATCCTCTCTATACCAACTTTGTCTCGGCTTTTCAATATTTGATAGGTTTCAACGAGATCCCCATTCATTTTTCAAAACACCAGTGATATAGACCCAGAGCTATCAAACACTTTTCATATGCTAACCCTTTCATTCCCCAATTCATTCTCATCAACCACCAATGTCAGCACTTCTTTTGTTAGATAAAAGGCACAAAATTGCTCACAATATTCCAATGCACTCTGACTAACACCTTACAAAGCTTCAGCGTGCTGACCTCAGCTTCCAAGTACCCCGAAACCTCATCCTTAATAATGGACTCTTCCCAACCACAGGAGTCAGGCCAACTGGCCTATAATTTACTTTCCTCTACCTCTCTCACTTCTTAAGGAGTGAAGTGAGACTTGCATTTTTCCAGTCCCCCAGAACAATTCCAGAATCTAGTGATTCTTATAAGAACATAACTCATACTCACACAATCCCATCAGCTATGACTTTCAGAACTTTGAGGTGTAGTCCAGCTGGTCTAGGTGACTTATCGGCCTTCAGACCTTTCAGCTTCCCAAGCACCTTCTCCTTAGTGATAGAAATGCCACTCCTGCCCCCTGACACTCTTGAATATCTGGCACTGTCCGTAACAGTGAAGACTGATGCAAAATACTTATTAAGTTCATCTGCAATTTCCTTTTCCACTGTTTCTTTGTCCCCATTACTACTTCTCTAGCATCACATTCCAGCAGACCAATATCCACTCTTTCCTCTCTTTTATTCTTTAAAAATCTTTAAAAAATATGGTATCTTCTGATAATTTTTGGCTAGCATACCTTCATATTTAATTTTTCTCTCTCATTTTTTAAAGTTAACTTCTGTTGGCTTTAAAAATCTCCCAATACCCTAACTTCACACTAATTTTAGTTATATTCTATGCTCCCTCTTTTGCTTTTATGCTGGCTTTGACTTCCTTTGTCACCCACAATTGCCACATCCTCCCTTTGAAGTACTTTATTCTCTTTGGGATATATCTATCCATCTATCCTGCTCCTGTTGAATACCCCTCAGAAACTCCAGTCACAGCTGTTCTGACATCATCCCTGCTAGTGTCCCCTTCCAATTAACTTTGGCAACTCCTCTCTCATGCCTCTGCAGGAGTGGGGGCATGGCACTCTTGATCAGAGATAGTGTCACAGCTGAAGAAAAGGTGGACATCATGAAGATATTGTCTACAGAGTCTCTGTGGTTGGAGGTTTGGAACAGGAAGGGGTCAATAACTTTACTGGGTGTTTTTTTAGGCTGCCCAACAGGGGTATCAAGCAGCACATAGGGAAACAGACCCTGGAAAGGTGTAATAATAAGAGTTGTCATGATGGGAGATTATCCCAAATATCGATTGGCATCTCCCTAGAGAAAGGGGGTTTAGATGGGGTGGAGTTTGTTAGGTGAATTCAGGAAGGTTTCTTGACACAATATGTAGATAAGCCTGCAAGAGGAGAGGCTGTACTTGATTTGGTATTGGGAAATGAACCTGGTCAGGTGTCAGATCTCTCAGTGGGAGTGCACTTTGGAGATAGTGATCATAATCCTATCTCCTTTACAATAGTATTGGAGAGAGATAGGAACAGACAAGTTAGAAAAGTGTTTAATTGGAGTAAGGGGAATTATGAGGCTATCAGGCAGGAAATTGGAAGCTTAAATTGGGAACAGATGCTATCAGGGAAAAGTATGGAAGAAATGCAGCAAATGCTCTGTGGAGTTCTGCATAGGTACATTCCAATGAGACAGGGAAGTTATGGTAGGGTACAGGAACCATGGTGTGGAAAGGCTGTAATAAGTCTAGTCATGAAGAAAAGAAAACCTTACATAAGGTTCAGAGAGCTAGGTAATGCTAGAGATCTAGAAGATTATAAGGCTAACAGAAAAGAGCTTAAAAAGGAAATTAAGAGAGCTGGAAGGGGCCATGATAAGGCCTTGGTGGACAAGATTAAGGAAAACCCCAAGTATGTGAAGAGCAAGAGGAAAAGATGTGAAAGAATAGGACCTATCAAGTGTGATAGTGGGGAAGTGTGTATGGAACTGGAGGAAATAGCAGAGGTACTTACTGAATTCTTTACTTCAGTATTCTCTATGGAAAAGGATCTTAGTGATTGTAGTGATGACTTGCAGCAGACTGAAAAGCTTGAGCATGTAGATATTAAGAAAGAGGATGTGCTGGAGTGTTTGGAAAGCGTCAAGTTGGATAAGTCACCGGGACCAGATGAGATGTACTTCAGGCTACTGTGGGAGGCGAAGGAAGAGATTCCTGAGCCTCTGGCAATGATCTTTGAATCATCCATGGGGACGGGAGAGGTTCCAGAGGACTGGAGGGTTGCAGATATTGTTCCTTTATTCATGAAAGGGAGTAGAGATAGCCCAGGAAATTATAGACCAGTGAGTCTTACTTCAATGGTTGGTAACTTGATGGAGAAGATCCTAAGAGGCAGGATTTATGAACATTTGGAGAGGTATAATATGATTAGGAATAGTCAGCATGGCTTTGTCAAGGGCAGGTCATGCCTTATGAGCCTGATTGAATTTTTTGAGGATGTGACTAAACACATTGATAAAGGAAGAGCAGTACATGTAGTGTATATGGATTTCAGCAAGGCATCTGATAAGGTACCCATGCAAGGCTTATTGAGAAAGTAAGGAGCATGGGATCCAAAGGGACATTGCTTTGTGGATCCAGAACTAGCTTGCCCACAGAAGGCAAAGAGTGGTTGTAGACAGGTCATATTCTGCATGAAGGTCGGTGACCAGTGGTGTGCCTCAGGGATCTGTTCTGGGACCATTACTCTTCATGATTTTTATAAATGACCTGGATGAGGAAGTGGAGGGATGCGTTAGTACGTTTGCTGATGACACAAAGGTTGGAGGTGTTGTGGATAGTATGGAAGGCTGTCAGAGGTTACAGTGGGACATTGATAGGATGCAAAACAGGGATGAGAAGTGGCAGATGGAGCTCAACCCAGATAAATGTGAGGTGGTTCATTTTGGTAGGTCAAATATGATGGCAGAATATAGTATTAATGGTAAGACTCTTGGCAGTGTGGAGGATCAGAGGGATCTTGGGGTCCGAGTCCATAGGATGCTCAAAGCAGCTAAGCAGGTTGACTCTATGTTTAAGAAGGCATATGGTGTATTGGCCTTCATCAATCATGGAATTGAATTTAGGAGCCGAGAGGTAATGTTGCAGCTATATAGGACACTGGTCAGACCCCACTTGGAGTACTGTGCTCAGTTCAGGTCGCCTCACTACTGGAAGGATGTGGAATCCACAGAAGGTGTGCAGAGGAGATTTACAAGGATGCTGCCTGGATTGGAGAGCATACCTTGTGAAAACAGGTTGAGTGAACTCGGCCTTTTCTCCTTGGAGGGATGGAGGATGAGAAGTGACCTGATAGAGGTGTATAAGATGATAAGAGGCATTGATCATGTGGATAGTCAAAGGCTTTTTCCCAGGGCTGAAATGGCTGCCACAAGAGGACACAGGTTTAAGGTGCTGGGGAGTAGGTACAGAGGAGATGTCAGGGGTAAGATTTTTACTCAGAGAGTGGTTAGTGCGTAGAATGGGCAGCCGACAACGGTGGTGGAGGCAAATACAATAGAGTCTTTTAAGAGACTTTTGAATAGGTATGTGGAGCTTAGGATCATCTAAGGATTTAGTTTCATTTTTTTAACCACCCCACCCTTTCTACCTACCTTTCTGTCCTTTGAATACAAGGTGCATCTTTGCATGTTAAGCTCCTAACAATGAACTTCTTCCAGCCACATCTCAACAATGCCCATAACATCATACCTGCCAATCTCTAACTGTGCTACAAGATCATCTACCTTATTCTGTATAATGTGTACGTTCAAATATCACACCTTCAATCCTGTACTCATCATCATTTTCTGTTTTATCCCCATGCTATACTTCAATCATCCTACTGACTGTAATTTTGCCCTATCATCTGCCTATCCAACCTTACAGTCTCACTAAAGATTGCGCTGATTTGTACACCAACAGCCCCATCCTCAGCCCTATCATTCTGATTCTGTCCCATTGTCAACGTAGTTTAAACCCTCCCCAAAATCTCTAACAAGCATACCCACAAGGAGGGCAGCTTTGTTCACTTACAAAGAACAAATATAGCAGTTGAATTGTGAGTCCAATAATAGCACATGATAGCAAAGGAGGCCAAGATGGTCCTGAGATAAATATAAAAATAATGATGGGAGACATAAGTAGAGTAGTTGGCAAGAATTCTTTCCCTGCAGCAGAGGAGTCTAAGACTAGCGGGCTTATGTGAGGAGTGCATATGTTTAGAGGAAATCCAAAGAAGAATCTTTTCACTTAGAGTGTTTGGAATGTTGAATGCACTGCCCAAGAAGGCAGTGGAACAGGTTCTCACAATATTTAAGTAGTGTTTGGATTACAGCTTGAATCA
The DNA here is from genome assembly GCF_030144855.1 of Hypanus sabinus. Classification (NCBI taxonomy): domain Eukaryota; kingdom Metazoa; phylum Chordata; class Chondrichthyes; order Myliobatiformes; family Dasyatidae; genus Hypanus; species Hypanus sabinus. Next base: position 49,201,635 of record NC_082719.1, read on the forward strand.
CCAAGGCTTTGCAGGCTATGGACCAAGTATTGGCAAATGAGAATAGTATGGATGATAGGCAAAAGATCTGTTTCTGTGCTATATGACTTTCTGAACCCATGAAGAGGCAGAATATTTATCTACCAGGTCCATTTCATGAGTCACATTAGTCCCTGTTCTCATGTTATTGAGCTGTTTATAGGTTGCTGATTGATTAGAACAAGGTTTACAAAGGTCAAAAGAACACAAACATAGGCATAGGAATAGTATTAGATTATTCATACGTTCAGGTCCTGAAAGAGAAGGAAGAGGGGCTTAGAAAGGAATACCATTCCTTTGAGTCTTTTGTAGAATAAGAGCTGATTGCTAATGATAAGGCAACTAAATTCGAGGATGAACATGAAGCTAGAAACAACAGTATCACAATAGAACTGGAGATCGCATGGATGGGGAGGGGAGAAGGATGATAATTTTGAAACTAAGATTGGAATTTAAGAGCATTGCATTTTTCCTTCAAGTAGGTACAACGTGTGCAGGAATTTTAAAAAAAGAGTTTTGAAAGTAAGAATCATTGCAAAATATTGAAATAGATGGGACCTTATAGGAGCAAAAGCTCAGAGAGGAGAGATTTAACTTCTGATGTTAAGGTTACTAAGCACACTGTTTAAGAAGGATGAGCAATCAGGGAAGAGCAGGGTAACATAATAGACAGTGAAGGTTCAGAAATACATACTGGGTAATGATTGGGAAAAAATGGTGGTCTCCAAAACAGGGGAGATGTTTGATCAGAGGGATTAGGCAGATAACCTAGAGAAAAGAATTTGGTGTCAGAACACTACTTGAACACACAACCTGAATACCACAAAGATTTGGTCTAGGTTGGTCACTGTTTAAGGAATTCTCAAAGAGAAGTGCCCTGAATAGACAAAGGCAGAGAATTGCAACAGCTTGTTAACTCCTGAGATCAGTAAAAAAGTAATTGTAGCTACATCCAAATTTATGTGGCTGATTCAGAGAAACTTTGCAATTTTCTTTATCTTTTTTGGAAGATTTGGAGAGTTTAGGAATAATGTCTGGAGTGTGACAGAAACAAGCCATGAAACCTGACATGTACACAAGTAGATAATGATTTTACAAAATGAACTTTCAGGATGACTGCTTTCCTTAGCAGCAAGGCAGCATTTGACATGCTCAAAAAAAGGTGTAACAACTCAGTAAATGATTTAAAATGTTGAAATCACGACTGCCTTGTCTTTTACTTAACCGGGATGAATTATACACTATAATTTCAATAATTTGAAATATAAGGTGCTCCCAAAACTACCACAGAGTGGAGTTATTAACACCATGCCATGCAAATATCTTTTGTAAGCATAGGAGTAAATATTACCCAGTAGAGCAAACTTTAAACACCTGCATCAACCACTGCAGTGGAAAAATGCAGGAAATTGATGTTCTAATAAGTGTTTTAAAGAGAACCTTAAAAAGCAGTTCATAGGTTCAGTTTTAATTAAGATATACAGTATTAAGCAGCAATATTCTACAGTATCCATTAATCAAGATCAACATTTATCAAATAACTGTAGTATATATCCCACAGAAGAGTGTAAATTAAAATACTCCATAAGGCAAGTCATAGGTGACAGTCTAAATTTGTGTTAGTATATACTACAGTCTGGTATTATGAGTAATTTAGTGCCATGTTTAATAATGTAGATGAATATTAACATAGAGGAACAGGCAACCATTTCAGCTATGAATCTGTTTACATATGGAGGCTAAATATAAATACAATATTGCAAATCTTACAGCAATTATCCTGAAACAGCTTTCAAGGACACTGCTGCATGCATTTACAAAATTCAGTTGGTGTGCTAGCAGTGTACTAAGCGATAAAAAAAGACAAGCTCCCTTTGTCAAGCACAATTGCAATACATCTTTGACCAAGCACTTACCAGGCTCTCAAAGCAAACACCACCAAGACAGAGAGATACAATTTAAGGCATAAAGAAGAAGATGTAGAAAGGAAAAAAATGGAAAAATAATGTTTCTCTGAACCCATCGCAGAAACAGTATTGGTGGAAAATCCCTGACTCTACTGCTGTAGAACAATCCAAAGCAGCCAGCGACCGGAACTGTACAGACAAATGTTAATAGACAGGGAAAGCAACCACAGGGATTGCAGATCCTTTCTATAAATTATAGCAATGAGCCTTTCTGCAAATCAGAGCTGAGTGGGGTGGGACTTCCAATATCATTCTCGTTCACAATCCAATGCAATGAATATTTGTTGTGCTTTTGTTAAAGAAATATTGCTGATAGATTGTTATAAATACATCTTAGCCAAAGCTGTATTTTTTGTATATTTCAACACATATAAATATTCTTTACTTAGCTCTGGTAGAAAATTTTTAATGTGGTTCAGCATGTTTACATGGCAAAACTGGATTGAAGTAAGCTTCAAATCATTGATTGATTTAAAATAGGAAATAAAAATACTATATTTGGTGAGTATATATATATATGTTATGCAACCAATTTGTTTGTAAATGTTCATTTGACCAAGGAAATAACTGACTGTTGATTGCTACAAGTATTGATACGTTATTTGTAATTACTGACAATCATATTTGTAGTTCCTTGATTTATTACTTTGGATAGCTATCTCATGGACCTTGGCAACACTGAGTACCAGAGATATCTTCAAGGTGCTTCATAGAAACATAGGATGAACATAGACCAGGAAGACATTTAGTTAATATGAACTCATCCTTCCTTAAATAAACTATTCACTTTGTAAATAATTTGTGTTTATACCTGCTGTATTCTTCTCCCTGTTGACCAGGGGTTCCAACCTTTTTTATGCCACGAACCCATTAAGCAAGGGGTCCATGGACCACAGGTTGGGATCCCCTGATGTAGATGCTGCTGGACCTGATGGATGTTTGCAGCAGTTTTATTTAATGCTTTTAGTTCTGATATCAAACATTTGCCATAAAATGACTTTATCTTTCTTCTGATGAATACCTATGGCAGTGTCCATTTGTCTACTGAGCCACCTATGTGCTCCTAAAATTGGTGAAATATTCATTGTTTGTCATCCAGTTCTAGATTCTTCATAGCTTTCAAAACACTCTCATCTGATACTAGATTAGACCGAATAACACTGCAAATGCTGGAAATCTGAAAGAGATCAGATCAGAAAGAGAAATAAGTGCACTCAGGAGAAATAGCTTTCAACCTGGAATATTAACTCTGTTTCCCTTTTCATTGATGCTGTCTGAACAGCTGAGAGTTTCTAGAATTTCCTGTTTTTAAACTGCATTGCAAACACTGAATTATGGTATTTAAATTAAATGGTTGATGGTTAGAGGAATGTAAATAGTGGTGTCCCAACTGTTATGACTTTTGCCCTGCTTACCAACTAGAATACAGAGGTGCAACACCAGGTGCGCATTAGGACTGCAACCAAATTCAGGACCTCGTAACCGAGCAAGTACTTAAGTAGACTGAGAGGCAAAGTACAGCAGAAGGTGGAGATGTGAAATTAAAACAGGAAATGCTGGAAACCATTAGTAGTTGAGGCAGCATATGTGGAATGGAGAAGGGAGTTAGCCTTTCAGACTGGTGAAAGCTCATTGACTTCTAACATTAACTCTGCATTCTCTTCCCACATACTGCCTGACCTTCTGAGTACTTTCTGAATTATCTGTTATTTTCAAGTAGATTGTAAAATTAATCATTTTGCAAGGAGCGTTACTGACCAACTAAGCTTTAAAATATGTCTGGAAATTTTAAGATCAACAACTGAGAGAACAAGGCCTTTAATATTAAAATAAAATTTAATAGGATTTCAATGGGTGGGAATACTTAAATGCAAAGTTCTGTGTATATCATGAAGAAACTTAATTAAATCTATCACTACCTACAGTTGGAAGCTCAGTAAATGGTGTGCAGTAGTAGTGCAATCATTATTCTAAAGGAATGGACTAACAATTCTTGATGGCGACAGTGAAATTTATATTTTTAAAATCAAAATTATCTATAATTGTGAAAAGAATTGGATTCAGATCATGAGACTACGCAATTGCAGTAAAAATCTATCTGCTTCACTGATGTCCTAGAAAGGGTTAAATTTGTTATCGTTACTTGGTCCAAACTACACATGACTCCAGACCCACAATGTGATTGACCCTTATCTGCCTCCTGAACTGGCCAAGTAGTCTCAGCTGTATCACACCTGAAAAACAATAAGGAATAAGCAATAAATGTTGCCCTTGCCAGCAAAATCAACAAGCAAAAATTGCATTAAAAATTAAGCAGTATTACAAATTTTAAAAGCCTTCAATACATAGGCAAATAATATCTACTACAAGTTAATATTAAAATTCAAAATGCAAGGTACAAATAAAACTATGTAATTATTTACCTTGTCAGACAGGAATAATGGACAGAACAAGAAACACTCTGGCTGGCTCTTTTGGGAGACAGAATGCTGAAAACTGTAAAGCCTCCATAAATCAGTGCTAGCTACAACTTTTGAGTGATGGGTGCCAGATTAGCACCATTTCTGCAGCTAATGCAGGAGTATACATTTATAGAATAGCAAACCAGCTGCTAATTGCCACTGGAAGTATATAGAATAGACAAATTATGAAGGCTGCTGCCCGCAATCTAAGTTGGAGCTGTAAACTCAAGTTAATATTCTCCCTTAAAATAAGTTCAACCATAGAACGAATCCATCATTAGATTGATTTCAAGGGATCTCCAATCATTTGCCTCCTCTCTAATGCCCTGCCCCTGTTCCACTTTTTAACTGATCTCTCTACTGATGCCGAAATAACCCTTTCTTGTGCTACTGCCTCTGGAGTTTCTGAGGAATCTATTCTTTTCTCTGTCTTTTCTTTATCTCAATGCTGCTCTTTGATACTGGGTTTGTATAAAGGCCCACTTTCCACACAGCTGTGTTTCTTTTTCCAAGGCCAATTGCGAAAATGAATGCTAACTTTTCTTTCCAATTATATCAAGTAATTTCCACTGTCATTAAAAAATAGATGAGAAAGGAACAAAATAAAAGGCAACAAATACTGTTAACTTTCTGTAAGCACATACAGTTTCGATGCATCTGTCCTGTTTTACCTTCAATATATTTCTGAAAAAATCTGGAGGTCTTGAAATTAATTAGCCGCTTCAATTGTGAAAATCAAACATTCTTTTTAATATCTCTAGTTCTGGACTTAAGAACAAAAGATTTTGGATTTCAAATCTGAGCCAAAGTCTCAATGATTTAACTAGATTCTGGTTATTTTATCATTTGATGGTGCTGGAATCTGAAAGCTTTTATCATACTGAAAGGAATCATTTGATCATGTGATTGATTGTGATTTATAAAAAAGAAACAGTTACCTAGCATTAAAAGGGGATGATTGAGAGATGCGAAGGTCTGGAGATAGCTTGTATCTGAAATGTGCTATAAAATTTTTAGACTTTAATTCATAGTGTTAGAAACATACTTTTTATATATCTTAAGGTCTTCATAGCTCATGTTTTGTAGATTAGAAGAAGAGATAAACATCATATCTGAATATAATTTTGTGTAAATTTTGAAGGAAAAATGGAGTGGAAATCTGCCTTTTTTTGCCAGTTTTAAACAGATCTGCCATGTACTCTACTCCAATTCACTTACAGTGGTATCAGTGTTAATGGTGAACAGCAATTGAGAACCAAATTTCTAACACCCATGAGCATCAGATCCCAAATATAAAAACCCATGAAGATTTTGAAGAAAATAGTACAGTGGATTTTATTTCTGTCAATTTTTTTAAAAATGGCCTTGAGAAGTGATTAAAGCGATACAGAGTGATTACATCAAAATGTATTCTTTTAAATACAGAAACGTTAACCCCTTCCGCAGGCAGCTGTGTTTTTTTTTTAATTTTCTTGTATCAGGTTAACTGTGCTCCAATCCATGCTAAGCTTAAATTTGGCTTAATGTGATCATATATCAGGCATTGCCGGCTTCTTTGAATGGATGATCTGCCATGGTGACAGAAAATCCAACCTTGCTGTAACTTCTTTCAAGAACTGAAGTTGATTAGAAAAAACACGCTGCAGCTCAGACACTTGGGAAGACAGAAATCTGACTTGTGGAGAATGAATTGAACTTTACTTTGGAAGAAAATAGGAGTATGAGGAAGAAAATATTTAAAATGAATGAAACTGAAGACTGACAAGTTGTGTCAGTCCTGCAGAAATACCTTGCTGCCGGGCAGGGAATCTCTTGTGTTACATCTATCTAACACTTGAATGATAATCTGCTTTTAAGTGTTGGGTCATTATAGAATGGACAAGGGCATAGAATAATGTAATATTTTGAAAAAGACATTTCAAGACCTGTTTAAATTTAAGCAGTATGTGGATGAATTGAGCCAGGATGCAAATATTGCTGAATTTGGAATCAATACCACAGATCCACAGAATAGTTACAGCATGGAAATAAACCATTCAACACACGAGGACCATATGTGAGAGCAATCCGGCTAGCATATATTGTTACAACAAAGTTCAAAGTAAATTTATGATCAAAGTACGTACACCATATATAACTTATCTTCTTGCAACCACCCTAATTGTGCAAATAATAGAGAGAGAGAGAGAGTTAGTGTGAAGAAAATAGAAACTGTTAAAAAGGAAGAGGACATTCAATAAGGCATGTAAATGTGAAAAGGGACCAGTCAAAGAGAGGCAAAATAGGGTTAAGATGTAAAGACTAAATCCTTTATGGGTTCAAAGGTTTGTAAGAATTTCCAAATCGTGGACAAGGATATATAGTCTATTCCTTTACTCTTACCACATTATTCTGAATCTCAGTTCACCTTCCATCTCATCCCTTATTATGATTTTCGATGTCTGCTGATCTTTCCATCTCAAATTAATACTCAGTAAAATTTCAGTTTTGCTCTAGCACCACCTACCCCAGTGAATACGAGGCTTGCTGCAACATTGTGCTCTCTTCCTTACTCAGGATAGGCTTGCCCTTGTCCAAGGATGTGGAAGAGGAGCTCACTGTTGTGTCATGTCTAGCATTCACTGTAGTCAGAAATAATAGGAGAGGCTTTGCTGTCACACAGAAACAGATGAGAAACTGCTATGTTCTGGTTTTCACCAAAATGTGGCTAAACAGCAGCAGGGATTTGTAATTACAGGAGACTTCAATCGTGTTAACCTGCAGGAAATTTTACCCAGATTCGACCAACACATCACCATGGTCACTAGGGAAACAAACAGACTCAACCATGTTTATTCACCATGGCCACTTGACCATATTTATACAAACAGAAAGAATACTTACAAACCATCCTGTGCCCTCACTTTGTCCTCTCTGATCATATCTTCATAATGTTAATCCCAGAAACCAACCATTGCTGGAAATGGAGAAACCAGTCAAGAGGTTAATTATTATATGGCCTAATGATGCAACCTCTGTGTTTTGAACAAACCAACTGACAGGTGTTCAAGGAGGCAGCCACAAACAGTGAAGACACAGACCTCAAGGAATTTGTCTAATTGGTCACCAGCTACGTCAGAAAATGTGTAAACATTGGTCTTAGCTGCGCTACTTACTGAAAGCCCAGTATGCTGCTTTAAGAAAAGGCGACAGAACAGCTGTCAGAGCAGCTGGGGAAACCTCCTCTTAGACATCAAGAAGGCAAAGGCCACATAGGTATAAACAATTTAGTAATACCTGTCTGATAACAATTCCTGGTGTATATGGCAAGGGCATTACAGGCTACACAAGGAAAACAGTGTCAACTGTTTCAGTAACATCTCTCTCCCTGACACTCCAAACAACTTCTATGCACACTTTGTGGCAGGCAACACAACACTGGCCAGAATTACTATCCCCCTCCCAAAGAAGCAGCCACTGTCTGCAAGAGTAGCAGACGCGAAAAGGACTCTGCAGAGAATCAACTCTGATAAGACAGTCAATCCAGACAACTTCCTAGGCCAAGTACTCAGCAAGAGTGCTCACCAACTCACTGACTTCTTCATGTACACCTTCATCACCATCATCTCTGTACCCATGAACCTTACACCTTCAGAACTAAACAACTAGAACCAATCACCATGAAGTTCTTTGAATGGCTGATAATGGCACATATCAGAAACTCCATTCCTGGCACATTAAACACTCATCAATATGGCTGCCAACAGAACTGCTCTGCAACAGTTGCCATAGCATCTGTCATGATAAACTTAGAAAACAAGGACACTTAGGAAAAAACGCTGTTCCTGGATTTCAGTCCGCGTTCATCACTATTGTCCCACACACCTTGGTGAACAAACTCTTAATCCCCAGTCTACAAGAAAGATGTTTGGATGGATAGAGCATTCACTAATTGGCGGGAGGCATATAAATGGAACCTTTTCTGGTTGGCTGCTGGTGACTAGTGGTGTTCCGCAGGGGTCTGTGTTAAGACTGCTTCTTCTTACAATGATTTGGAAGATGGGATTGATGGTTTTGTGGCCAAGTTTGAGAACAATATAAAGATAGGTGGAGGAGCAGGTAGAGTTGAGGAAGCAGAGAGGCTACAGAAGAACTTATAGTATGAGAATGAGCAAAGAAGTGGCAGATGGAATGCAATGTTGGGAAATATATAGTCATGCACTTTAGTAGAAGAAACAAAAGCATAGACTAATTTCTAAATGATGCAAAATTGTGAAATCTGAGGTGCAAAGAGCTTGGGAGTCCTCATGCTCCTAAAGGTTAATTTGCAGGTTGAGTCAGTGGTGAGGAAGGCAAATGCCATGTAAACATTCATTTTGAGAGGACTAGAATATTAAAGCAAGGATGTAATGTTGAGGCTTCATAGAGCATTGGTGAGGCCTCACTTGGAGTGTTGTGAACAGTTTTGGACCATTTTCTAAGAAAGGATGTGCTGACATTAGAACAAATTCAAAGGAGGCTCATGAAAATGATTGATCCAGAATTGAAAGGCTTATATGAAAAGGGTTTGATGGCTCTGGGCCTGTACTCACTGGACGCAACCTCAGAATAGAGGGATGTCCATTTTAAACAGAGGTGAAGAGAAATTCATTGCCCCAAGTGGCTGTGGAGGCCAAGTCACCAGTCATACTTACAGCAGAGATTGATAGATTCTTTATTGGTCAATGCATGGAGGGATATGAGGAGAAGGCAGGAGGTTGGAGCTGAGAGGGAAATGGATCAGACAGAATGAAATGGCAGAGCAATCCTGATGGGCTGAATGCTCTCATTCTGCTCCCATATGTTATGGTCTTAGGGTCAAAGTGCACCACAGTGCAACTGGGTGTTTGAGTACGCAAGGAAACACACCATCAACTGCACAGTGATGCCTTCTTGCCTGACCTCTAAACAACTTTTATAAACGGGCAGACCCAGATAATCAGGATGCATAACCGCATCCTCATTCCAATTCATCCTCACTCCTGAGTCCACGATTGTAAACTCTGCTTACACATGATTGCACAGCCAAACACCCAAGCAATCACATCATCAGGTTCACTGCTGACTTGACATTTGTGGAGCTTATTATTAACGGCAATGAGACAACCTACAGAGAGGAAGTGGAAAAGTTCGAAGCCAGGTGAGAGGTAAATAACCTTTTCCATAAATGTCAACAAGACAAAAGAGATGGTTATTGACTTCAAGAGAACTTGAACCACTCACCCCACCCCTTTACATCAATGGCACAGTAGCAGAAACTGCAAGCAGTTTCAAAGTCAAAGTGCACATCATACACAACTTGACATAATCCCAAAACACATCTTACACAGACAAGAAAGCTCATCGATGCCTTTACGTTCTGAGCTGGCTGAAGAGAGCTGGTCTCTGCACATCCATACTCACAGTGTTCTACAGGTGAGCAGTAGTGAGCATCCTGATCATCTTCATCAGTGCTTGGTACAAAACCTACACACAGCAGAAGACAGAAGGGCTCTATAATGGGTAATCAAACACATCACCGGCACCAGCCTACCAGCCATCAAAGACATACATACAGAAAGGTTCCAGAAAATGGCCAGTAACATTATAAGGATCCCACCCACCCTGTTCATAGATTATTTGTCCCACTTCCAACAGGATAGAGTCTGCATAGCATCCACACCAGGACCAGCAGACTTAACAACAGTTACTTTCCACAAGCAGTAAGGCTGATCAACATTTCAACCCACTAACTCCATCACTACTTGTACGAGTCCTATCAGCGGTGTCAACAGAGCTTTACCAAGAGGCATTTCTTGCAGGTTGGTGGCAGTTCTTTAAAAAGGGAGCATCCAGAGCATCAGTCCAGTGCACGTGGCCTATCAGCGGCCATAACCAGGAACACCAATCATGAGTTTAATAGCAGGGAAGGTTCATGCATAAAAGGGAGACACTGCCTAATGGAGTGGTCATCTAAGGAGCAGTCATCGACGGAGTGATTTGAGGCAGAGTGGTAGGGTTTTGGCTTATTCGGGCTTCAGCGATAACAGGCCAAGGCAAGGTAAGTTTCCTGTAAGGAATAGAAACAGGAAGTATGTCTGTGAGGCCGGTGTTCTGTACTGGGTGTCGGATGCGGGATGTCTGGGAGACTCCCAGCCTCCCGGACTGCCACATCTGCACCGGGTGCATGGAGTTGCAGTTCCTTAGTGACTGCGTTTGGGAACTGGAGATGCAGCTCGATGACCTTCATCTGGTCAGGAAAAGTGAGGGGGGTGAAAGAGAGGAGCTATAGGCTAGTCACACTGGGGCATGGGGAGATAAATAAGTGGGTAACAGTCAGAAGAGGGAAGGACAGGAGTCAGGTGCTGGAGAGTACCCCAATGACTGTCCTCCTTAAAAATAAATACTCCAGCTCAAGTACTGTTGGACAGGACAGCCTACCTGGGGGAAGCAACAGTGGCCGTGCCTCTGGCACAGAGTCTGGCCCTGTGACTCAGAAAGGTAGGGAAAGGAAGAGGATGGCAGCAGTGATAGGGGACTCTATAGTCAGGGGCTCAGACAGGCGATTCTGTGGATGCAAGGATAAGACATGGATGGTAGTTTGCCTCCCAGGTGCTAGGGCCCAGGATGTTTCTGATCACACCTATGAAATCCTGAAGAGGGAAGCTGAACACCCGGAGATTGTGGTACATTTTGGTGCCAATGACATAGGTAGGAAAAGAGAGGAGGTCCTGAAAGCAGGCTACAGGGAGTTAGGAAGGAATTTGAGAAGCAAAGGTAGTAATATCAGGATTACTGCCTGTGCCACGTGACAGTGAGTATAGGAAAAGAATGAGGTGGAGGATGAATGTGTGGGTGAGGGATTGGAGCAGGGGTCAGGGATTCAGATTTCTCGATTATTGGGTCCTCTTTTGGGGCAAAAAAGACGGGTTGCACTTGAATCCGAAGGGAACAATATCCTGACAGGGAGGTTTGCTAAGGCTGTTACGGAGAGTTTAAACTAGAATTGCTGGAGGATGGGAACCGAACTGAAGACGGGTGGTTGGCTCACATATAGAGAAAGCTTAGAGACAGTGCAAGAGGCAGAACAGACAGGTGATAGAGAAGGGATATGCTCAAACTGATGGTTTGAGATGTGTCTATTTTAATGCAAGAAGCATTATGAACAAAGCGGATGAGCTTAGAGCATGGATAAATACTTGGAGCTATGATGTTGTGGCCTCAGGGACAGGAATGGTTACTTCAAGTGCCAGGCTTTGGATGTTTCAGAAGGGACAGGGAGGGAGGCAAAAGAGGTGGGGGTGTGGTACTGCTAATCAGAGATAGTGTCACGGCTGCAGAAAAGAGGGAAGTCACAGAGGGATTGTCTACTGAGTCTCTGTGGGTGGAAGTTAGAAACAGGAAGGGGTCAATAATTCGACTGGGTATTTTTTATAGACCACCCATTAGTAACAGGGACATCGAGGAGCAAATAGGGAGACAGATTCTGGAAAGGTGTAACAATACCAGGGTTGTTGTGGTGGGAGATTTTAATTTCCCAAATATTGAGCGGCATCTCCCTAGAGCAAGGGGTTTAGATGGGTGTGTTCAGGAACATTTGCTGACACAACATGTAGATAAGCATACAAGAGGAGATGCTGTACTTGATTTGGTATCGGGAAATTATCCTGATCAGGTGTCAGGTCTCTCAGTGGGAGAGCATTTTGGAGATAGTAGTTACAATTCTATCTCTTTTTCCATAGCATTGGAGGGGGATAGGAACAGACAAGTTAGGAAAGTGTTTAAATGGAGTAAAGGGAAATATGAAGCTATCAGGCAGGAACTTGAAAGCATAAACTGGTAACAGATGTTCTCAGGGAAACGTACGGCAGAAATGTGGCAATTGTACAGGGGATATTTTCATGGCCTTCTGCATAGGTACATTCCAATGAGACAGGGGAAGGATGGTAGGGTACAGGAACTGTGGTGTGCAAAGGTTGTTGAAAATCTAGTTAAGAAGAAAAGAACAGCTTAAGAAAGGTTCAAAAAAAACTAGGCAAAGATAGAAATCAAGAAGATTATAAGCATTGCTGGAAGGAGCTTAAGAATGAAATTAGGAGATCCAGAAGGAGCCATGAGAAGGCCTTGGTGAGCAGGATTAAAGAAAACCCTGAGGAATTCTACGTATGTAAGTACGTGAAGAGCAAGAGGATAAGACATGAGAGAATAGGACCAATGAAGTGTAACAGTGGAAAAGTGTGTATGGAACCGGAGAAGATAGCTGAGGTATTTAGTGAATGCTTTGCTTCAGTATTCACTACAAAGAAGGATCTTGGCGATTGGAGGGATGACTTACAACAGATTGAAAAGCTTGAGCATATAGACATTAAGAAAGAGTATGTGCTGGATCTTTTGGAACGTATCAAGTCGGATAAGTCTCCAGAACCAGAGGAGATGTACCCTAGCCTAGTGTGGGAGGTGAAGGAGGAGATTGCTGAGCCTCTAGCAGTGATCTTTGCATCATCAATGGGGACTAGGGAGGTTCCAGAGGACTGGAGGGTTGCAGATGCTGTTCCCTTATCCAAGAAAGGGAGTAGAGATAGCCCAGGAAATTATAGACTAGAGAGTCGTACTTCAGTGGTTGGTCAGTTGATGGAAAAGACACTGAGAGGCAGAATTTATGAACATTTGGAGAGGCATAATATGATTAGGAATAGTCAGCGTGGCTTTGTAAAAGGCAGGTCTTACCTAATGAGCCTGATTGAATTTTTTGAGGATGGGACTAAATACATTGATGATTCTAGAGCAGTAGATGTAGTGTATATGGATTTCAGCAAGGTGTTTGACAAGATACCTCATGCAAGGCTTATTGAGAAAGTAAGGAGGCATGGGATCCAAGGGGACATTGCTTTGTGGATCCAGAATTAGCTTGCCCACAGAAGGCAGAGTGGTTGTAGGCGGGTCATATTCTGCATACAGATTGGTGACCAGTGGTGTACCTCAGAGATCTGTTCTGGGACCACTACTTTTCGTGATTTTTATAAATGACCTGGATGAGGAAGTGGAGGGATAGGTTAGTATATTTGCTGACAATGCAAAGATTGGAGGTGTTGTGGATAGTGTGGAGGGCTGTCAGAGGTTACAACGGGACATTAATAGGATGCAAAACTGGGCTGAGAAGTGGCAGATGGAATTCAACCGAGATAAGTGTGAGGTGTTTCTTTTCGTTAGGTCAAATATGATGGCAGAATATAGTATTAATTGTGAAACTTTTGGCAGTGTGGGGAATTAGAGGGATCTTGGGCTCCAAGTCTACAGGACACTCAAAGCTGCTGCACAGGTTGACTCTGTGGTTAAGAAGGCATATGGTGCATTGGCCTTCATCAATCAAGGGATTGAGTTTAAGAGCCAAGAGGTAATGTTACAGCAATATAGGACCCTGGTCAGACCCCACTTGGAGTACTGTGCTCAGTTCTGGTCACTTCTCTACAGGAAGGATGTGGAAACTATAGATAGGATGAAGAGGAGATTTACAAGGATGTTGCCTGGATTGGAGAGCACGCCTTATGAGATTAGGTTGAGTGAACTTGGCTTTTTCTCCTTGGGTGTCAGAGGATGAGAGGTGACCTGACAGAGGTGTATAAGATGATGAGAGGTATTGATCATGTGGATAATCAGAGACTTTTACCCAGGGCTGAAATGGCTAACATGAGAGGGCACAGTTTTAAGGTGCTTTGAAGTAGGTACAGAAGAGATGTCAGGGGTATAATTTTTACGCAGAGAGTGGTGAGTGCATGGAATGGGCTGCTGGCAATAGTGAAAGAGACAGAAATGATAGGGTGTTTTAAGAGACTCCTGGATAGGTACATGGAGCTTAGAAAAATGGAGGGCTATAGTTAACCCTAGGTAATTTCTAAAGTAAGTACATGTTTGGCACAGCATTGTGGGCCAAAGGGCCTGTATTGTGCTGTAGGTTTTCTATATTTCTATTTTATTATTTCCTGCCAGTCACTTTATGCACAGCATAGTGAACTTTATGGACATACATTCAATCTATTTACATAAACTATCTTATGCATTCATATTTATTTGTTTTTTTATTATTATTGTGTTCTTTATCTTTCATTTTATTTTTGTGCTGCACCAGATCTGGAAAAGACTAGGATCATAGAGCCATAGGACAACATAGTACAGAAACTGGGCCTTTGGCCCATCCAGTCCAAGCTGAGTCATTTAAACAGCCTACTCCCACTGAGCTGCACCTGGATCACAGCCCTCCAAACCCCTACCATCCATGTACCTAATTCTTTCAAATGTTGAAATCTAGCTTGCATGCACCACTTGTGCTGGCAGCTCATTCCACCCTCTCACAACCCTCTGAGTGAAGAAGTTTCTCCTGATGTTACCCTTATACTTTTCACCTTTCACCTTTAATCCATGATCTCTGGTTTTAGTCCCACCCAACCTCAGTGGAAAAAACCTAATTGCACTTACCATATCTATATCCCTCAAAATTGTGTACACTTCTATCAAATCTTCTCTCAAATTTTCAATATTCCAAGGAAAAAAGTCAGAACCTATTCAATCTTTCCTTATAACTCAGCTCCTCTAGACCTGGCAATATTCTTGTAAATTTCTCTGTATTCTTTCAACCTTATTTACATCTTTCCTATTGGTAACTGACCAAAACTGCACACAATACCCCAGATTAGACCTAAAGTCAGAGAGGCAACCATCTACTTTCACCCTCTGTCTTCTCCCACAAAGCCAGAGTCTAATCCAATTTACTACCACATCTTGAATACTGAGCAAATTAACCTTCTTGACCAATCTCCCAAGTGGTACCTTACTCTTCTTTATACCTGCGTACCGGAAATGACATTGAACAACCTTGAATCTTGACTGATAGTTCATTTTCAGAAACTAGAGGACCAGAAGTCCGTGAAATCATGGTGCAGGTTGAGGCTGAGAGGTGTGTGAGGAACTAGAGTAACTTTGATGGAAAAAGAAAGGAAAGAGAAAGTATTTGATTCGGTGCCAAATAAGGAGCAGGATGAAATGGAGCTGCAGCCCAGGTCAATTTTGTGAGTGACTCAGTGATACTGAAAATAGCACTGAGTGGAATTTGCTGGGAGCAGTTGTTTGAGGAATACCACACATATCTCCAAATCATCTGGAACAGAGAATGGATGCAAATCTGAAGGATTGTGTTTCAGCTGATCGTATATTCCCTTCTCAGTAGCCCAAAAGGACAATCTACTGAACTATTCAATCATCCCAAAGTCCAGGAGTCAAACACCTGGCTGGTGGCAGCAAGCTACAGTATTTATTGCTGCTGCCTTACATCTCCAGGGACCCAAGTTCAACCCTGAGCTTGGGTGTTATCTCTGTGAGGTTTGTACATTCTCCCCTTGAACTGAGTACTTGGGTTTTCTCTCACTTTCCAAACACCTATCCTTTACGTTAATTAGTTACTGTACTTACCCATTACTGTAGGCAATTGGCAAAAAGTATCATTGGGGAATTGAAGTACCTATGATAGAGAATAGGTTACAGTGAAAGGAGAACCCAGTAGGTTTAACAGGCTTGTTCTGTCCAGTTGAATCAACAAACTACCTATACTTCTTTCTGTTCAGTACATTTTTTATTGCCTATAAAGTGAAAATAGTCAACCTAGAGGATATTAAATGTTGTTTTGTTGAACACCTTCAGCAATGTCTACTCAGACTTTAAGTGTGCCCAGAATTTCCAATTATCTGTCATTCTAATTTATCATCCCTCTCCAGACTCTTTGACCTCAGTCTCTTGCACGGGCCAGATGAAGTTTCAGGTACAGCATTTTATAATTTGATTGGATGATGAAAGCCTTGCAAACTCAATGTTTAAGTTCTAATTTTGTCATTCAGATTTAAATAGGGATGGTGTGTTTTTGATCTTGTGCGGTGTTTGAATTGTGTCAAACATAGAGCTTAGACTGATGTCCAAAAAGTTCAATTTTGGTTTCATCAGACCATAGAACCTTCTTCCAGTTGACTTCAGAGTCTCCAACATGTCTTCTGGCAAACTCTAGCTGAGATTCATTGTTTTTCAACAGTGGCTTTCTTTTTTCCACTCTCCCATAAAGCTGCAACTGGTGAAGGACTCAGGAAACAGTTGGTGCATGTGCAATCTCTCCCATCTCAGTCACTGCAGCTTGCAACTCCTCCAGTGATGTCATAGGTCTCATTAGTCCCCTCCTTACACAGTCTCACAGTTCTTGAAGACAGCCTGCATCCGGACAGATTTACAACTTCTTTTCATTTCTTGATTGACTTAACTGTACTCCAAGGAATATTCAGTGACATGGAAATGTTCTTGCATCCATCTCCTGACTTGTGCCTTTCAATAACCTTATTGCAGAGTGGCTTGGAGTGTTCTTTTGTCTTCATGGTGTAGCTTTTGCCAGGACACTGACTCGCCAGCAGTTGGTCTTTCCAGATACAGGTATATTTTTACGACAATCTATTGAAACACCTTGACTGCACATAGGTGATTTCCATTTAACTAATTATGTGACTTCTAAAACCAAGGGGTTGCACTAGTGATGATTTGGTATGTCATAGTAAAGGGGGTAAATATTTATACAATCAATTATTTTCTGTTTTATATTTGTAATTTATTTAGATCACTTTGTAGAGATCTGTTCTGCTTATGACACGAAAAAGTCTTTTTCTGTTGATTAAAAAAAAACAAATTAAATCCACTGTGATTCAATGTTGTAAAACAAGAAAACATGAAAATTTCCAAGAGTGGGTGAATACTATTTTTCTGCACTGTAGTCCTCTATTGTGTAAAGACCAAATAGAGTAGTACATATATTGGACAAACTGGTGTACAAAGTGTTAATAACCTGTATAACACATCATAGATTAGGATGACTGGGAAGATATCTCCACGAGTGATTAAAGTATAACTTATATGACTGGATTAATGAATATATTCAGAAAGACTAACCATAACATAGTGAAGCTGTTTATAAAGCTAAGCTTCTGATAAACCAAAGTTATTTATTTTATACTTTTAGTGAGAGATACAGCATGGTAACAGGCCCTTTTGAACCAAGGAGCCCAGGCCACCCAATTGGACCCACATGACCAATTAGCCTATTAA
Organism: Hypanus sabinus; assembly: GCF_030144855.1. Lineage (NCBI taxonomy): Eukaryota > Metazoa > Chordata > Chondrichthyes > Myliobatiformes > Dasyatidae > Hypanus > Hypanus sabinus. Next base: position 49,219,207 of record NC_082719.1, read on the forward strand.
CCCATACATCTTTGGAATGTGGGAGGAAGCCCTTGTGGTCATGGAATAATGTGCAAAACTCCTTAGCGATAGTGGCGGAATTGAACTGAGGTAATAACAATACGCTAATTGCTACACTACTCTGCCATCCACAAAACTTTCAAATAAGTCCAAGAAAAATATCTCTGAAGTAAGCAACTTAGTCTGTTAATGCAAATATGCTGTTTACTCAAATGATTCCACAACAGATAAATTCTAGAATCCTGTCTGCCAGTATAAATGTTACACTTAATGTACACATTAAGTTTGTGCACAACATCCTGTTATTTCAGTCCAACTTTGGAAAATCTTCACCAAGAACATAATACTATTGAAAAGTATAGGATACTCCTAAAAAAAAAATCAGCAGCAATAAAAAGAGATTACTTTCTTCTACTAAAGTTGAAGGGAATGACCAGAAGAAGAAGAAGTAAAAATAATGTTGATATAATGAATATATATCACAGATAAAAAGGAAAAAGATTCATTCAGACAAGCTTGGGTTCCCTTAGGCGATGAGTTTGGGGAATTAATATTGGATGTAAAGAAATGGCAGAACATCTATTATTGTTCAACACTAGAATTTATTTTCATAGCAATACATTAAAAATCATAAGATAATCAGTGTCAACATTGTAAATTATATTTTACAGATTTGCTAAAGATTTTAGAGTCTTTAACAATCATGGTGGGTAAAGCGTAATCAGTAGATGTAACGTAATTGGAATTGCAGACGACATTTGATAAGGGGCAAAATAAAATGTTACTGCAAAAGGAAAAACAATTTATATAGGGGGTGATATATTACTACACATAGGACATTGACTAACCAAAACAGAGTGAAAATAAATGGGTTATTTTTGGATTAGTCATTTGTATCTGATGTAGTGCCACAGAGCCAAACCTATTTATGATTTCTTTTAACAATTTGAATGATGCTGATTTTGCTGTTGTTACAAATATAGATGGTTTAGTATGTTATGAGAAAAACCTAAGTGCCTGCAAAGGAATATACATATGTTAAGTTCGTGATGACAAGTTGCAGTTGGAGAATAACGTGGTAAAGGTGTGGTTATCCTCTCTAGAAGGAAGGCTGAAAGATAATTATTTCAATGGAGTGAGACTTCAAAATGTTTTAGTACAAAGGGATCTAAGCGTGTTTTACATGCAATCACGAAAATGTGGGCATGTATATATGTAGGTACAGAAAATAATTACAAAGACAAATGAAATGCTGGGCTTTATAGGCTGGTGTATGCTCTTTCAAAGTAAAGAGTTGTCAATGCATCTTTGCAGAAAATTGGGGCAATCACACCAGCATGTATTGAATCACTTTGGTCTCTGTGTTAAATAAAACTAGTTACCTGCTTGAATGCAGAGCAGAGGAGATTCATTTGGTTGATTCCAAAGGTGAGGGATTGGTATCTGAAAATGCTGAGTAGATTGGGTTTATAGCCATTGAAGTGTGAAAGAATGGCAGGTGATCTTATTGAAACATGCAATATCCTAGAGGCAGACTGACAGTGTGGATGTTGAGAGGTTGAAGCTGAGACAAGATCGGCATTGATCCAACCAAAGGATGGAGCAGGTTTGAAGAACTATTTGGTTCATTCCTCCTCCTGCTTCTTATATTGTTATGCCATAGGCTGGAGGAAAGTAGTCTGAGAACATCACCAAAAATTTAAAGAGCGAAGACTATTGATTTTTTATAAACACTGAATATTTTTGGAAAATGCTACGTTCTCAGTGAAGAAGGAGAAGGAGGGTCTCTGAACAGATGGATTAATATTCAACAAAGTAATATTAAAGAGTTTTGGGTGAAGAGCAGGGATCATGCCTAAATCTTCAAACAATTAATGTTGGGGGCTCAGCTGAATGACTTATTTTGTTGTTCTATTCAATTCTGTGATTCTATTCACCATTTCTATCAATGTCTCCTACGCTTCAGTGACCAGAATAAGCACCTCTGAGGCTCAAGCAGAACAATATCAAGTCTACACCTGGACGCCACTGGCTTGTTATACAGTAATTTCACTAAGGGTCCATTTGTTTTGTGATTGTTGTGTCACTGTGATTGGACATCATCAGTACATTAACTATCAAAACCTCTTTCAAATTCACCCTTAACTAGTTGAACATCCTTAGTGGAATACTTTTCTGGACAGATTGCTTTCTTCCCTGATGTGCAGTTGCCTGTCTTAATTTATACCTGCCATTGTTCTGCCTGCAAAGCAATTTTATCCATTTCACTTTGCAATACTCAAGTCATATCTGAGTGTGTTTTAGTTCAGTATGTACTGCAAATGGTTTGAACCAGCTTTGCTAATTTGAAATAGACATCTCTGGGACAGTATTGCTCTTTTTGACACAATTTCTCTTCCACATTCCCCTTGGACTTCAGGAAATCAGTAACTCATTCATTCATAGATTTTAACCAGACTTCTCATGTTAAAGACCATGCGAAAAGGACCTGAAGAGCAACTTTTTCACACAGTGAGGTCAGTATATGAAGCAAGATGCCTGAAGAAGTTGTTGAGGATATGTACGACAGTATAATTTAAGAAACATTTGGATAGAGGGTGGGCCTTAGAGGGATATGAAAATAACACAAGAAACTAGGTGGGCAGTATGGACCCATTGGGCTGAAGGGCTTGAATCCATGCTTATTGCTCTGTCATGCTTGGACTCGTCTCACAGTCAGGCAGTATGCATATAAACTTCCTTTGTGACTCTAGCAACACACACACAAAACTCAGCAGGTCAGACAGCATCTACGGAAAAAAGTACAGCTGACTTTTCAGGCCCAGACCTTTCGGCAGGACTGGAGAGAAAAAAGATGAGGAGTAGATTTAAAACGTGAAGGAGGGGAGAGCGAAGCACATAGTAATAGGTGGAACTGGGTGGGACAGGGATGAAGTAAAGAACTGGGCAGTTGATTGGTGAAAGAGATGCAGGGCTGGAAAGGGGGATCGTGACAGGAGAGGACAGAAAGCCATGTAAGAAAGAACACCAGAGAGAGGCGATGGGCAGGCAAGGAGTTAAGGTGAGAGGGAAAAGGGGCTGGTGAAGGAGAGAGTGGGTGTAGGGGACATTACCGGAAGTTCGAGCAATAGATATTCATGCCATCAGGTTGGAGGCTACAGAGACGGAATATAAGGTGTTGCTCCTCCATCCTGAGTGTGGACTCTTTGCGACAGTGGAGGAGGCCATGGATTGACGCATTGGAATGGAAATAGGAAGCAGAATTAAACTGGGTGGCCACTGGGAGATCCCGTTTCTCCTGGTGAACGGAGCGTAGGTGCTCGGTGAAGCAGTCTCACAATCCTCATCTGGTCTCACTCGTATACAGGAAGTCCACTAGGAGCACCGAACACAGTGACCCCAACAGACTTACAGATGAAGTATCGCCTCACCTGGAAGGGCTGTTTAGAGCCCTGAATGGTAGTGAGGGAGGAAGTGTAGGGGCAAGTGTAGCACTTGTTCAGCTTGCAAAGATAAATGCCAGGAGGAAGATCAACGGAGAGGGATGAATGGACAAGGGAGTCACGCAGGGAACGATCCTTGTGGAAGGCAGAAAGTTGGAGGATGGAAATATGTGCTTGGTGGTGGGATCCCACTAGAGATGGCAGAAGTTCCAGAGAATTATGTGCTGGTCACAGAGGCTGGTGGGGTGGTAGATAAGGACCAGAGGAACTCTGCCCCTGGCAGGAGGATGGGGTGAGAGCAAATGTGCGTGAAATGGAAGAGATGCAGTTGAGGACAGCATTGATAATGGAGGAATGGAAACCCCTTTCTTTGAAAAAGGAGGACATTTCCTTCATTCTGGAATCAAAAGCCTCATCCTGTGAGCAGATGTGGTGGAGATGGAGGAAATGAGAGAAGAGGATGGCATTTTTACAAGTAACAGGGTGGAAATAGGTGTAGTCTAGGTAGCTGTGAGAATTCATGGGTTTATAATAGACAACAGTAGATAAGTTGTCTCCAGAGACAGAGACAGTGAGATTGAGAAAGGGGGGGGATGTGTCAAAAATGGACCAGGAAAATTTGAGGGCAGGGTGGAAGTTGGCGACGAAGTTGATGAAGTCAATGAGCTCAGTATGGGTTCAAGAAGCAGCACCAACAATGTTGTTGATGTAGCATAAGAAAAGTGAGGGACAGACACCAGTGTAGACTTGGAGCATAGACTGTTCCATGTAGCCGACAAAAAAGGTCGGCATAGCTGGGACCCATGCAAGTGCTCATGGTTAGTCCTTTGGTTTTAAGGAAATGGGAGGAGCCAAAGGAGAAAGTATTAAGACTGAGGACAAGTTCTGCTAAATGGAGGAGAAACGTGGTGGAGGGGAACTGGTTAGGTCTGATGTCCAGAAACAAAACAGAGAGCGTTTCTCGTGGGGGATGGAGGTGTATAGGGACTAGACATCCATAGTGAACGTCTAGGGAAATCATTAAAAAGATCCAGAATTGTATGATTGTTGAGAAATTGAATAGCATCTTAAAGGCAGTAACTACTGATGCATGGTTTGTTAACAGGCAGCATATTGGTCTTTAACCATCAATTCCTTGTGTATTTCTTTCTGTAATTACTCTGGGATCTATATATTAGTGGTTAGGAGTGAGATCTTTCTGAACTATTCATACTTAACAAGGACACCAACAAATTTGGTCAAGCAAATCAGCCCACAATTCTGCCAAGAATGAGAAGTGTAAATGGCTGGAGTAGGGGATGCATGGACATTGAATGAAGTTCAGATGGGAAAAATGACTGAACAAACAATATTCAGGATGCAATCTGTCAAGAATATCAATTGAAGACTCTGGTTTGAAATTGAAAGCTGATTAGATAGACTGAAATCAGTTTGAAGCTATGTCTAATTACCATTCTTCATAAAACTTAAATGTAGTGAATTTTTCAAACTTGCTTAAAAATTTTATTCGTTGTCGAGCTATTTACTGCATTGTCTGCTGTGGCTTTGAATTGAGACACTGAGTTCAAGTTCCATTTCAGATATCTGATCTGATCTAAGTACAAAAACCTAGGTTTTATCTGACGCACAGGACTGAGGGGTTAATACACTGTCAAAAGTTCTAACTTTGGAACATTATATTAAACTGAGATCCAAAGTGTTCTTTCAGGCAGACACTGGTATTTGTCATTGTGAAATTACCACAGGTTTGTCAGTAAGCCCATTTTAGAAATATGCTATTCATTTGATATTTGGAAATGTATGAATACAGCTTAGTTCAAAGTTCAAAATAACATTTATTGTCAGATTACATACATGTCACCACATACAATCCTGAGATTCTTTTTCCTGTGGTCATATTCAGCAAATCTATAGAACAATAACTGTAAACAGGATCAATGAACAACACACTGTGTAAATTCAAATGTAAATGAATAGCAGTGCATAACAAGAGCATGAAATAACAAGATAAATAGTCCTTAAAGTGAGATCATCGGTTGTGGGAACACCAGAAATAGAATGAGTGTAGTTAGCCTCTTTTGTTCATGACCTGAGGGTTGAGGGGTAGTAACTATTCTTGAGCCTGCTGGTGTGAGTCCTGAGGCACTTGTACCTTCTACCTGATGGCAGCAGCAAGAAAAGGGCATGGCCTGGGTGGTGAGGCTCTTTGATGATGGATACTGCTTTTCTACGATGTTTCATGCAGATGTGCTCGATGATTGGGAGAGTTTTACTCATGAGGTACTGGGCAAAATCCACTACTGTTTATAGGATTTTCTGTTCAAAGGCACTGGCATTCCCATACCAGTCCGTAATGCAAGCAGTCAATACACTTCCCACCACACATCTATAGAAGTTTGTCAAGGTTTTTGATGACATGCTGAATCTCTGCAAACTCAAAGGAAGTAGAGGCACTGTTGTGCTTTCTTTGCAATTTTGTTTATATGATGGTTCCAGAACAGGGCCTCTGAGGTAGTGACCCCCAGGAATTTAAAGTTACTAATGCTTTCCACCTCTGTTCGTCCAATAAGTACTGGCTCATGGACCTCTAGTTTCCCACTCCTGAAGGTCCTTGGTTTTGCTGGCATTGAGTGAGAGGCGTTGTTATGACACCAGTCAACCAAATTTTCAATCTCTCTCCTGTACACTGATTATTCCCCACCTTTGATATGGCCCAGCCTTTGTGGAGAGAGACAGAAATCAGTCTGGTTTATGGATAGATGAGGCAGTGGATCAAATATAACTGTGACTACAGGGAGAAGGTTTACTGAATTGATTGCAGGAGCCAAATTTGAATTCATAACATACACAGTTAAGTAAAAGTTGATTTAAAATCCTTCATGTTAGCAAAGACTACAGAGAAGCATGCTAGGAAGACCATTTAATCTGGTATGCACCAAAGGTTGCTTCAAGTTTTTACCCGCATAGCAATACAAACTGGGCAAAGTGATACAATTAATTATTTGTTTCTGTATTAATTCATTCTATTGGAAAGTTCAGTTAAGTATGACAAAGTTTATATATTGTATATGTTTTCTGCAAGCATACCGGGAAAGACAGCAACCAACAACCCCCTACCATGTGTGAATATGTAAAGGTTATTAAAACTTGATTTATCCTTTCAGTTCTACAAGAATACTGAAGCAAGAATTGCTGTCATGGTTGCTATGATATTCACAAGAAATTTAATGACTACATTGACGAGGGCCTTTGATTTGCATTACTCACAAGTAACTCACTCTAATTTGTTCTTCTACTTCTGTAGTCCTAAATTTATTTCAGACTCCTGATTGGTAGATAGTATAACTTACAGTCATATGCTTTACACCGAGTGATTTTGAATATTGTTTTACTTATTTATTATTATGAGTGTGCCTATCTCTTTGAACTATAATTTAAAAGTTGATAATACGTATAGCAAAGAATTATGTAAATATAGTGTTTTGATTTTCTGTCTCCAAATACATGATGGAGTATTTGGTGCATCATTTACATGTGCTTTGAGCCTACACAGCAAAAGGAAAATGGCCCCATAGAAAGAAATTTCACAACCTGGGTGAACCATATCACTGTCTCCACCACCTTATATGTGTAGCCATCCTAGCAGCAGTTGCTAAAAGGCATACAAATCCTTTAGAGCTGCCCTAAAGATCAATGCAAGATTCCTTTTGGTCAAAGATTTCCTGACCTTCCTTAAGAATGTTAACCGCTTCAACCAAGTTCATGATGTGACTGGCAATTACAGAATTGGATATACAGTATATAGCAAATACCCAGGCTAACCTCACCTTTATTTCCTCTTTACTTGACTGCCATCTGCCTCACAGCACATATCTGTTCAAAAATAAAAGGTGCATACAATTATCTAAGGAATTTGACCTTCAGGATCAAGAGTGAACTGGTTCACATTTGCTCTGTGCATCACAGGTGTGTCAGGAAGCCAAGGTCTGACCCTTGGACTCTGTTACATGTGGATAGGGAGTGGTTGATGTGACAGGGATGTCAGTGGTTATGCAGACAATGCATGCCTTCTATAGAGGTCTTCCACATGCTGCCAGCAAATGGACTTGATGTTCTGAAGAACATCCTGAATGCTCCTTCTTTATGTCAACCGGTTATTGGTGAGAGACTCTCATGAACCATTGGGGATATAGTACATTTCTAGGAAGATTTTGAGAGAATCCATTAACCTATTCCTCTATGGCTCTACTCTCTACACCCAAGACCATGTGGCTAGGCACAGCTCAAATGTCTTCTATAAATCTGCTGAAAATACAACTATCAAGGAAGAGGATGAGCTGGAGCTTTTGGAAAGCATCTCGGATAAGTCGCCAGGACCGGATGAGATGTATCCCAGGCTACTGTGGGAAGCGAGGGAGGAGATTGATCTTTGCATCATTATTGAGGACGAGAGAGGTTCCAGAGGATTGGAGGGTTGCGGATGTTGTTCCCTTTTTCAAGAAAGGGAGTAGGGATAGCCCAGGAAATTATAGACCAGTGAGTCTTACTTCAGTGGTTGGTAAATTGATGGAGAAGATGCTGAGAGACAGGATTTATGAACATTTGGAGAGGCATAATATGATTAGGAATAGTCAGCATGGCTTTGTCAAGGGCAGGCTGTGTCTTATTTGATTTAACCAAGAATCTACTTGAGCAGCTCATGGCAGCATCTGTGGGGGAAATGGAATTGTTGATGTTTTGGGTTGAATTGTTGCAAGAGGACTGAAATATTGACACTTCCTTTCCCCAGCAGATGCTGACTCATCCACTGAAGTTCCTCCAGCAGGCTGGTTGTTGCTGCACCTGCCGTCTCCTGTATCACCATCTTTATTCCAGAGTCCTGTTGTGTTGTCAAAGGGCTGCTTGGTGTGGTAAGGCCAGTTTGATACAGTTGTTAACATAAGGCCCAGCTTCCTGCAGACTTCAGAAAACTAGTCAACAATGACATAGAACCTGTTTCCAAATGTAGGCACAAACAAGTGCACGGTAGTTTGATGATTGAAGTTGTGGTGGACAAACTCAATTGAATAATTTCCCATTGGTTCTGTATATTAACCAAAAGGTTGGTCATAGCAAAATGCTATGTTGTGAGAAAGAAAGATTGAAAGGAGTGTTCAGGCAACAGCACATCCTTGCTTGAATGATCACATCAAAGTCAGAATGCACTGAGGCAGGCATGATTATTCAAGGAAGGGTAAAAACAAGCTGATAGCAGCAGAGTAACTGGCACAGCGTTTTATATATATATATATATATATATATATACCTTCTCTTTATAAAAATGTGCAAGGATGCATTGCTTTTCGCTGATGGGAAATAGTTTAAACAACCACAGTGCATAAATAGTACCAGCAACTGACAGAACCTTGAGAACTGGTTCACTTGCTCTAATCAGCGGTCTGTAGCTGAGAATGGGCCCACCTTGGGAATTCATGGCATCAGGACCACTGCAATTTCAGATTGGTTAACCTTTTTCAGTGGAGGAAAGAAAAACTTCTGGTGTTATGGGGCCTAATCTAGAATGGGGAGAGGAATCCTGAAGAACAATGCTGCAGAAATATGAATAATAATGATATCCTCAAGGACTGCTTGGGCAGATCATCACCTGCTGTTGCTCAAAGAATACAAAGCACATGTCCATCCAGCTAAATCCAAAAGCGCCAACTGTGAACAATTCTTTCTATAAAAAGATCCTCAATAAGCATCTTAAGTGGTCCCACCAGTTAATCCAGATAGGTTGCTTGATGAAACCTATCTAGATTGGTCTCTAGGAAGCATTGTGTTGGCTACCATTGCAGTAGAATTCAGTTAATAGGTGAATGCACACAGATCTCAGTCTGCAGCCACTTTATTTTCATCAGGCAAGAATTCTGAAAGTTCTGTTAAACATCTGTAACTACCCAAAGAAAACTGAGTGCAAACTGTGGCATCAATTGAACTGGACTGACTTATCCATTCATTTGTCTTCCCTTTCTTCTTGCTAGTGCCAATTGTTTGTTCAACTGGCTGCTAATCTTCCATAAATCTAATGAATTTTCAACTTCATTAAAAGTATCAAATGTGAAAGTTTGCCAAAAAGCCTTCTCAGAATTCAAAAAGTTAATGCCCACTATATGGTCACTGAATATATTCTTGATCAAGTGTTCTATGTTTCTAATGTTACAAACGTGCCACAACTCTGAGGGGCCGAAGGGTACAAAGTAGCCCCCTCCTTTTTGAGAATCCTTTTTGGGACCCAGGAAATGAGAGAGAGACATCCAGAATACACAGGGTTTGGAATGTGTCCTGGCCTCAGCAAGACGGAACCATTGATAACGGCCATTGTCTCTTGGAGACGGAATTGTGTATTGAGTACTGTACTATTCATTGAAGCCCTCAGGGAATGACCGGAGTGGGCTGGTTGGGGGATGGCATCATCCCAACCTGATTGACATCTGAGACCCCGTGAGTAAGGATAAAAGTGGGTCTGGGGAACAACCCCTTAAGACGCACCAGGAGAAACACTAGAAATCCCGTGACAGCATTTAATAGCGACAGCCGGTGGGGGGCTCGCGTGCGTCCTTTCCCTCTGCCTGGGATTGGGGCCTTACCACGGAAGAACGGCTTTAGCTAAAGGACTGGCTACACCAACGGAACTCTCGAAGGATCAAAATCATAAAAAAGAAAAGCTGGCAAGTTTCTAAAAATCTCTCTTGACTCCAACCAAAGGCTGCAGCCTGAATGAACTGAGTGACTTTTATATTTCCATCGGACAATACATTATCCCCTAGACAACGATAGAGCTTATTTCTTATTGATTATTATTATACCCACACTTTTAGATTTAGTATTGATGACGTATATTATCTGTATGTTTGCGTTGATATTATTTTTGTGTATTTTTACTAATAAATACTGTTAAAAATAGTACCATCAGACTTCAACGGACCTCTCTATCTTTGCTGATAAGTGACCCAGTTACGGGGTTCGTAACACTAAGGATAGTGTTCCTGACCTCTAACGCAGTAACCAAGTACAATGAAGAAATACAGTGCTATATCCCCTCCCCTACCCAGATTAGTTTGTACATCTTAGGTCTTTGCAGTGGTTTGGAGTCCTCTTGTGGTTTTTTATTACCATCAATTAAATGCCCACCACAGGGTCACTTGAGTGAAGAATATATAAACAATGTACTGGAGGAACTGAGCTGGTTTGTTGGGGAGGGAATGGGGGGAGATGAAGAGCACAATTTTCAATGTTTCAGGTCAAGACACTGTATCAGGAATGAAACTTTCTCCTGAAATAAACCAACCATTTCACTGGGACCAAATGTCAATAATTTGGACTGTGGGATAATGGATTTGTGGCTAAATTTGCCCATGATACAAAGATACATGGAGGAGCGGGTAGTGTTGAGGAAACAGAGAGCCTGCAGAGAGACTTAGACAGTTTAGGGGAATGGCAAAGAAGTGGTAAATGGAATACAATGTTGGAAAATGTATGGTCATGCGCTTTGGTGGAAGAAATAAACAGGCAGACTATTATATAGATGGGGAGAAAATTCAAAATGCAGAAATGCAAAGGGACTTGGGAGTCCTTGTGCAGGATACCTCCAGGTTGAGTCACTGGTGAAGAAGGTGAATGAAATGTTTTTTTTTTAACTATTTCTTTCAATCTTTTTATTAAGTTTCATATATATATAAAAAAACATAACATAATAATGAATAGGTTATGAATACAATAGACTTGAAATTACATTGATAATAAGATAATAATATCCTATTAAAACATCAATAGAAACAAGTACCTTAATCAATCAAGTCTATATAACTATATATGAAAAGAAAACAAAAAAAATCATCAAAAAAGAAAAAAAAATTGAAAATAAGTGAAAGAAAATATATGTTGATAAAAAAAACACTAAACTAAACTAACATGGGCAATAATAACAGTTTATAAGTAAGTGATAGTGTCAGAAAAAAACTCCAGAACTCCATACCTGAACAAGAATAAGCAGAAAGAAGGTCTAGAAAAGGTCAGATTAATTCATATGAAAATGTCGAATAAACGGTCCCCAAGTTTCCTCAAATTTGACTGATGAGTCAAAAATAGTGCTTCTAATTTTTTCCAAACTTAGATATGAAATAGTTTGAGAAAGCCACTGAGACGTGGTAGGAGGATTTACTTCTTTCCAGTTTTGTAATATAGACCTTCTGGCTATTAATGTTACAAAAGCAATCATTCATTTGATTGAAGGGGAAAGCTGAATATCATCCTCGTTTGGTATACCAAAAATTGCAGTAATAAAATGAGGTTGTAAATCAATATTCCAAATTGAAGAAATGGTAACAAATATGTCCTTCCAATAGTTATGTAAAGTGGGACATGACCAAAACATGTGGGTCAATGAAGCCACATCTAGATGACACCTGTCACATTGAGGGTTAATATAAGAGTAAAATCGAGCAAGCTTATCTTTAGACATATAAGCTCTATGTACAATTTTAAATTGTATTAAAGCATGTTTAGCACATATAGAAGAGGAATTAACCATTTGTAAATTTTTTTCCCATTTATCTGTTGAAATATTATATCGAAGTTCTTTTTCCCATTCTTGTTTAATTCTATCTGATATTTCTGGTTGTATCTTCATAATCATATTATAAATAAAAGCTACTAATCCCTTCTGACAAGGGTTTAAGGTAAAAATCAAATCTGAAAAATCCACTGAAGTTGAATTAGGAAAAGATGGTAAAACTTTATGTAAGAAATTTCTGATTTGTAGATATCTGAAAAAATTAGATTTAGGTAATTTAAATTTGTTGGAAAGTTGGTCAAAGGACATCAAAGTATCTTCAAAAAAAAGATCACGAAAACATTTTATACCTTTCCTTTTCCATATGTTAAAAGCTTGATCTGTCCAGGAAGGTGAATGAAATGTTGGCGTTCATTTCTAGAGGTTTAGAATATAAGAGCAGGGATGTGATGTTGAGGCTCTATAAAGCATTCGTGAGACCACACTTGGAGTACATTGTACAGTTTTGGAAAGGGTATACTGACATTGGTGAGGGATCAGAGAAGGTTCGCGAGAATGATTCCAGGAGTGAAAGGGTTACCATATGATGAACGTCTGGCATCTCTTGGGCTGTATTCCCTGGAGTTCAGGAGAATGAGGGGGGATCTCATAGAAACATTCAGAATGTTAAAAGGCCTGAACAGATTAGACATGACAAAGTTATCTCCCATGGTATGGGAGTCTAGCACAAGAGGCAAAGACTTCAGGATTGAAGGACGTCCATTTAGAACAGAGATGCGAAGAAATTACTTTAGTCAGAGGGTGGTAAACCTATGGAATTTGTTGCCAAGTCATTGGGTGCATTTAAGGCAGAGACAGATAGGTTCTTGATTAGCCAGGGCATCAAAGGGTATGGGGAGAAGGCAGGGGAGTGGGAGTGACTGGAAGAATTGGATCAGCCCATGATTGAATGGTGGAACAGACTCGATGGGCCAAATGGCTTACTATTGCTCCTATGTCTTATGGTCTTAAAGTCTTATTAGAAGCAGTTCTTTATTAGATCAGAGCACAGAGATGAACAACTACTCCAGAATATTTACCACACACTTGTGATGCTTAATCTATCAGAATAAAAACAGTTCCCTCTCACCCAGATCTATTCATTACCTCGGAGAGATTAAAACAAAACATATAAATAAAACACAAAACAAATAATGAAAAAAATCTGAAATATTTCTCCATTCTGACCAAATTGTTCCTAATTTAATAAGATGACCCACTACTCCAGATTTGATACTCTGTACCAAAGATCTGCTGATCTTGGAGGGGCCAATTGTATACTTTCAACTGTAGAGTTGATCATTGTTTCCAAACTATTCTTTGCCTTATCTAAACTTCCCTACATGAAGCCGATCACTGTTAGGTGTCTACCGAAGCTCATTAACTTCTTGTGTTGTAGCAGGCCAGGACTTACTGACAACAAGAGATTTTTCCATTCAGCCCATTGAGTCTGCTCTACCATTCCATCGTAGCTGATTTATTATCCATCTCACCCCCATTCTTCTGCCTTCTCCCTCTTACTTTTGATGTGCCTTATAAATCTCAGCATTACACCCTTGCTTTAATATCTAGACATCTCAAAGTGAATGAGAGAGTGGTTGTGGACAGGTTGGGAGAGTTTATTATCAGGGGTGCAAAGGGAATTGAGAGTCACCATGCAGGAGTCCCTGAATGTTAGCTTGCAAGATGAGTTGGTGGTAAGCAAGGAATTTCCAATGTTAGCTATATTATAAACCCTCTGTTTTTCTTTCACATTGTCTTTGACTTCCCTTGGCAGCGATGGTTGACTTACCATCCCTTTAGAATACTTGTTCATCTTTGGGATGTATCTATCCTGTGCTTTCCAAATTGCTCCCAGAAATTCCCACCATTGCTGCTGTGTTATTTTCCCTGTGAGAGTCCTCTTCCAAATTACTTTGGCCAGATCCTCTTTTACTCCACTGTATAACCATATAACCATATCACAATTACAGCACGGAAACAAGCCATCTCGGCCCTTCTAATCCGTGCTGAACGCTTACTCCCACCTAGTCCCACCAACCTGCACTCAGCCCTTAACCCTCCATTCCTTTCCTGTCCATATACCTATCCAAGTGTAATGCTCATGCATTTGGCTGGTGTATGTCTAGGGGAAAATTCGTCCACCCGCCAAACCGCACCTCCCGTATACGTGGATGCTGTGAAATGCACACTGGTACAAACTCGCACACACAATATCAAACCGCTCACCATGTACGTTTACAGAATACGCTTTATAAATCTTACTAGAACTAAGTGATTAATAGCGATACAATATATATAACAGAAAAGGAAGGAAGGAAAAGGTGCTAGAACATCTAGCAAAGGAAAAGGTGCTAGGTTCAGTCAATTAGTGCACAATTGTTGGAGCTCAACCATCGAAGCTTTCAGTCCACTATTCAATCTTCTCCGACCTCCACGACCTGCATGCCTGGGACCACCCTTGGTGATCGACCAGAGCACCTCCAGTGCCATCCACCTTCCTCGCGATCTCCTCTCCAACTCTCCAAAAGTCCGCAAAACCACAGCTCACAGATCCACAAAAAGGAATAACATCTACCCCAATTGGTTAATAAATGAATACAATTCTCATTATCAGTAATTATAACCCAAACAAGCTGTGAGAGAAAGCACTCTCTCACCAGTTACCATAACAAAGAAGAATCCCTACTTTTACTTAACAAAGAAGCCATTTTGATTAACATACGCAGTAACATAAGAAACCCTTTACACAATTTTTTTTTAAATGTCAATATCGAACCTGCCTTTACCACTTCTACTGGAAACTCATTTCACACAGCTACCACTCTCTGAGTAAAGAAGTTCCCCCTCGTATTACCCCTAAACTTTTGACCACTAACTCTCAACTCATGTCCTCTTGTTTGAATCTCCCCTACTCTCAATGGAAAAAGCCTATCCACGTCAACTCTATCTATCCCCCTCATAATTTTAAATACCTCTATCAAGTCCCCCCTCAACCTTCTACACTCCAAAGAATAAAGACCTAACTTGTTCAACTCTTCTCTGTAACTTAGGTGCTGAAACCCAGATAACATTCTAATAAATCTCCTCTATACTCTCTCTATTTTGTTAACATCTTTCCTATAATTCAGTGACTGGAACTGTACACAATTCTCCAAATTCGGCCTCACGAATGCCTTGTACAATTTTAACATTACATCCCAACTCCTATACTCAATGCTCTGATTTATAAAGGCCAGTATACCAAAAGCTTTCTTCACCACCCTATCCGCATGAGATTCCACCTTCAGGGAACTATGCACCATTATTCCTAGATTACTCTGTTCTACCACATTCCTCAATGCCCTACCATTTACCATGTATGTACTATTTTGATTAGTCCTATCAAAATGTAGCACCTCACACTTATCAGCATTAAACTCTATCTGCCATCTTTCAGCCCACTCTTCTAACTGGCCTAAATCTCTCTGCAAGCTTTGAAAACCTATTTCATTATCCACAACGCCACCTATCTTAGTATCATCTGCATACTTACTAATCCAATTTACCACCCCATCATCCAGATCATTAATGTATATAACAAACAGCATTGGACCCAGTACAGATCCCGGAGGCACACCACTGGTCACCAGCCTCCAACCTGACAAACAGCTATCCATCAATACTCTCTGGCATCTCCCATCCAGCCACTGTTGAATCCATTTTACTACTTCAATATTAATACCTAACGATTGAACCTTCCTAACTAATCTTCCGTGTGAAACCTTGTCAAAGGCCTTACTGAAATCCATATAGACAACCTCCCTGCTTTACCTTCATCAACTTTTCTCGTAACCTCTTCAAAAAATTCAATAAGATTTGTAATACTGATTCAGCTGCTTTTAGATTCGTCCCCTCAAACTGTTGTGTGAATTCTAACATGTTATAATCAAATCTGGTTTATCACACAATGCCCAGTCCAGAATTGCCTCTTCCCTATGACTATAGTAACATTTCCCTTTTTACATGCCTTTCCTATCTCCCTTTTTTAGTTTGTACCTCAAGTAGAAAACATTCCATCTATCAAAGTACATGACCATACACTTCCCTACATTGTATTCCATCTGCATCTTCTTTGCTCATTCTCCCAAGTCTTTCTAAGGCCGTCTGCAGACTCTCTGCTTCCTCATTACCAACGATCTTTGATTTAATATCATTGAAATGACTGGTCCACATAAAAAATGGCTAATTCCTGCATTACTTTCTGCTTTAATCATGATTTTTACATTTTCAAAGAGGTTGAGATCTGGTTCTCTGAGTTGATCTGGATGACTTAAACCTGCTCCTAGGTCTTGTGGTCTTCTGGTCTCTGAGCCTATTCTTATTGGACTTCAGAAGAATGGGTGAGGATCTCAGTGAAACTCATTGAATATTGAAAGGCATAGATTGAGTGGTTGTAGAGAGAATGTTTCTTATAGTAGAAGAGTTTATTACCAGAGGGTACAACCTCAAAGTACACAGATGTCCTTTCAGAACAGAGATGAGGAGGAATTTCTTTAGCCAGAGGATACTGAATCTCTGGAATGCATTACCACAGACGGCTGAGGAGGTCAAGACATTAGGTATATTTTAAGTGGAGTTTGATAGATCTTGATTAGTTAATATGTCAAAGGTTACAAGAAGGCAGTAGAATGGGGTTGAAAGGGAAATGCAATCAGCCCTGACAGAGCTGAATCAATAGGCCAAATTGACTAATTCTGCCCCATGTCTTATGGTCATAACTATGAATTATGCTGAAATAAAAGTAGACTGGATGAAGGGTAATGTCTAGACACTGCATGTATTACACATAAAACAAAACCACAGACTTTGTGATCTACACAACAAATCCTTGATTATCATTTAAGGTTTACGTCTACAGAAATGTCATCAATCAGCAGATAAAATCATTGTTACATGAGACATAGTTTCTCGACATAACTGTTTAAATGCAAGGAGTGCAGCACCTTATAATAGATATGGGTCGAGAAAATTTATCACATCTATATATGTATAACTATGCAAGGCCTGCCCCAGCTTTATGTGAACTCCCCTGGAAGTTATTTAATTAATTTGCAATTAATTTCTCCATCTTTCTCCCATGACTCTTCAATACAACTTTTGTCTCACATGTTCCCATAATAATTCCTTCCTTTTAATTATAATTCGAAGTAACCAGCACATTTCAACTTCAAGATCAAAATCCTGTCAATTATACTTCTGGTATCTTGCTAATTCCAATCTCCCTTTATGATATTATTGTGATTTAATGATAGTGTTCATTCTAAGATTTTAAAAAACCTATTGCATATTAAAATAATACTTGGTTTTCCTTTATAAAGAATGAAAATGTGACTTTTATTTTTTATTGGTCATCCACTTTCAGTGGCACCTTTATCAGGTACTCCTGTACAATTGTACAGATAGAGATATCATACAGTTTAACATGTGGTGAAAGAGATTGTCCAGGAGTAAGGCTTCAGATTTTTGGATCTTTGGGCCCTCTTCCAGGGAAGGTTTGACCTGACCAGAAAGGACAGTTTGAATTGAACTGGAGAGGGATGAAAATCCTAGTGGGAAGATTTGATAGTGCTGCACAGAAAAGTGAGGAGGAAGGTGTTTAAACTAGAGCTGCAGGGGGGTAGGAACCAGTGCACCACAGCAGATAGTGCAGTGGTTATGGATAAACATGCTGTTAAACCGCCATGCAAAGTCAGAAATCTAAAGGTTGAGCAGGGTGGGACTGATGTTCTGAGCTGTGTATACAGTATGCCAATGCAAGGATGTCTTGTAGGAAATGTGGATAAGCGTAGAGCATGGATCAGCACGTGGAATTGTGACATTGTGGCTATTAGTGAAACTTGGTTGCAGGAGGGGCAGGATTGGCAGCTCAATGTTCCAGGGTTCTGTTGTTTTAAGTATAATAGAGCGGGAAGGATTAAAGTGGAATGGGTGGCATTACTAGTCTGGGAAAATATAATGGCAGGACAGACTGGAGAACTTGCTTATTCTTTCTGTCAGAGAGAAAGGCAAGGATAACTGATTTAGGGAACCATGAATTTTGAGCGGTATTGAGGCCCTGGTTAAGTAAACAAAATATAGAAAACCTACAGCACAATACAGGCTCTTCGACCCACAAATTCCCTACCTTAGAAATTACTAGGCTTATCCATAGCTCTCTATTTTTTTAAGCTCCATGTACCTATCTAAAAGTCTCTTAAAAGCCTATTGTACCTGCCTCCGTCACCATTGCCGGCAGCCTATTCCATGCACTCACCACTCTTTGTGTAAAATACTTGCCCTTGACGTCTCTTCTGTATCCACTCCCAAGCACCCTAAACTGTGCCCTCTTGTGGCAGCTATTTCAGCCCTGGGAAAAAGCTTCTGACTATCCACACAATCAATGCATCTCATCATCTTATACACCTCTGTCAGGTCACCTCTCATCCTCTGTCACTCCAAGGAGAAAAGGCCAAGTTCACTCAACCTGTTTTCATAAGGCATGCTTGCTATTCCAGGCAAAATCCTTGTAAATCTCCTCTGTACCCTTTCTATGATTTCCACATCCTTCCTGTAGTGAGGTGACCAGAACTGAGCACAGTACTCCAAGTGGGGTCTGACCAGGGTACTATACAGCTGCAACATTACCTCTTGCCTCCTAAATTCAATTCCATGATTGATGAAGGCCAATACACCGTATGCCTTCTGAATGAGGAGGAGATACATTGCAGGGATAGTTAGAAAGGAGCATATGAATTATTTGATGAGTATATCAAGAGAATCAAGAGAAAATTTAAGAAGGTAATCAGGAGGGCTAAAAGAAGCATGAGATTGTTTTAGCAGACAAGGTGAAGGAGAATCCCATGGGATTCTACAGAAATATTAATGGCAAAAGGATAGCTAGGGACAAAGTTTGTCCTCTGGAAGATCAGAGCGGTCATCTATGCATGGAGCTGAAAGTGATGGGGAAATCTTAAATGTATTTTTGCATCTCTGTTTATTTGAGGGATGGACACACGGTCTATAGAAGTGAGGTAGAACTTCACAGCAGTCATGCACTGTACACATATTATATTAGAAGAGGTGGCATTTGCTCTTTTGAGGCAAATTATGGTGGATAAATCCCCAGGGCCTCGCAGGATGTTTCCTTGGACCCATTGGGGCTTATGTGGAAATTGAAGGAAACCTAGGAGAAATACTAAAATGTCCTTAGCCACAGGTGGGGTGCTGGAAAATCAGAGGAGAGCTAATGTAGTTCTGTTGACTAAGAAAGGCTCTTTGAATAAGCCAGGAAGTTATAGGCCAGTGAGCCTGAAAGCAACAGTTGGTAAGTTATTGAAAGGTATTCTAAGGCACTGGATAACTAAGTATCTGGATAGACAGGGACTGATTAGGGATAGACAACATGGTTTTGTGCATGGTAGGTCATATTGAAACAATCTTTCAGAGCTTTTTGATAAAATTAACAGGAAAGTTCTTGAAGGCAAGGCAGTGGATGTAGACTATATTTAACAAGGCTTTTGACAAGGTCCTGGATGGGAGGTTGGTCAAGAAAGTACAGTTGCTCAGCATTCAAGATGAGGTAGTAAATTGGATTAGATATTTGTTTTGTGGGAGAAGCCAGAGAGAGGTAGTAGATGGTTGCCACTCTTACTGGAGGCCTGTGACTGAGTTGCTGCAGGGGTCAGTGCTGGGACTGTTGTTTGTTATCTATGTTAGTCACCTGGATGATAATAAGGTAAACTGGAGCAGTGAATTTGCAGATAACATCAAAATTGGTTGTGTGGTGGACAATGAGGAAGGCAATAACAGCTTGCAGCTGGATCTGGACCTGCTGGCAGAATGGGCTGAACATTGGCAGATAGAATTTAATGCAGTAAAGTAAGAGGTGCTACAGTTTGGGAGGACAAATCAGGATAGGACTTACACAGTGAGAGGTAAGGTATCTGAGAATACAGTCCATAAATCCCAGAAAGCAACATCACAGAGACATCTAGCAATACAGATTCATAATTCCATGAAAGTGGCATCTCAGGTAGATGGGGACGTAAGAAGAGTTTTTTTTACTCATTGACCCTCATAAGCCAAAGTATCAAGTACCAGAGTTGGAATGTTATGTTGAAGTTGTATATGATACTGGTGAGGTATAATTTGCAGTATGTGTGCAGTTTTAGTCACCTACCTACAAGAAAGATGTCAATGAAGTTGAGAGAGTGCAGAGAAGATTTTCAAGGATGGTGCCAGAAATTGAGGACCTGAGTTATAGGGAAAGGTTGAAAAGGTTAAGACTTTATTCCCTAAAGCACAGAAGAATGAGGGGAGATTTGATAGAGGTATCCAAAATTATAAGGGTTATAGATAAGGTAAATGCAAGCCAGGTTTTTCCACTGACGTTGGGTGAGACTAAAGCTAGAGGTCATATGCTAAGGATGAAAGGTGAAATGTTTAAGGGAAACATGAGGGAGATTTTCTTCACTTAGAGGCTGGTGAGGGTGTGGAATGAGCTGCCAGCAAAAGTGATGGATTTGGGTTTGGTTTGAACATTTATGATAAATTGGAATTGATATATAGATTGGAGGAGTATGGAAGTCCAGATGCAGATTGATGAGACTGGGCAAGTTAGTAGTTCAGCGTGGACTAGATTAGCTGAAAGGCCTGATCCTGCACTGTAGTGTTCTGCGACTCTATGACTCTATGACCTGCTCATTAATGCAAATATCTAATCAGTCAATCATGTGGCAGCAACTCAATGCATAAAAGCATGTAGACATGGTGAAAAGTTTAATTGTTGTTCAGACCAAACATCAGAATGGGAACAAAATATGATCTAAGTGACTTTGACCATGAAGTGTTCGTTGAGGTGGTTTGTGTATTTCAGAAACTGTTGGTCATCTGGGATTATCACACACAACAGTCTCTAGAGTTTTTAGAGAAATGATGCGAAAAACAAAAAGACATACAGTGACCAGCAATTCTGTGGGTGAAAATGATTTATGAATGAGAGAGGTCAGAGGAGAATGACCAGTCTGTTGCAAGTCTGTGATGAAGTGCTTTGAAAGGTTGTTGATGAAACATCTCAACTCCTGTCTGAGAAGCAACTTGGATCCACTCCAATTTACCTATTCTTACAACAGGTCAAAATCAGATGCCACTTCATTGGCTCTTCTCACAACTCTGGAACGTTTGGACAGTGAAAATGCATACATCAGGATGTACTCATTGACTACAGCTCAGCATTTAATACAATCATCCTCTCAAATCAATAAGCTTCAAAACCTCAGCCTCAACAACTCCTTGCACGGACTAGAAGGGCTGAGATGGCTTGTTTCTGGGCTGTAATTTTTATATGGTTACAAGCAGAGGGAACCAGTGGTCCATGAGCCAGTGCTCATTGGAGGATCAGAGGTGGAGAGGGTCAGCAACTTTAAATTGCTCAGTGTTATCATTTCAGAGGATCTGTCCTGGGTCCACCCTGTAAGTACGATTACAGAGAAAATATGGTAGCACCTCTACTTTCTTTGAAGTTACATCATGTCATCTAAAACTTTGACAAACATATAGATGTGCGGTGGAGAATATATTGAATGGTTGCACCATGGCCTGGTATGCAAAAGACCGATGCCCTTGAACAGAAAAGCCTACACAATTAGAGGATATAACCCAGCTCATCACGGGTAAAGCCCCCCCCCCCCATCATTGTGCACATCTACATGGGACACTGTTGCTGGAAAGCAACAGACATCATCAAGGACTCTCACCATCCAGGCCATGTTTTCTTCTCGATGCTGCCATCAGGAAGGAGGTACTGGAACCTCCGGACCCACAACACCAGAAACAGGTTAACCATCAACCATCAACCATCAGGCTCTTGAACCAGAGGGGATAACTTCACCTACCCCATCACTGAAATGTTCCAAGAATTATGGACTCACTTTCAAGGATGTTTCAAGTCATGTTCTCAATATTTATTGCCTATTTATTTAATATTATTGTTATTTTTATTACTTTGTATTCACACAGCTTGTTGCCTTTTCCATGTTAGTTGTCTGTCCATCTTGCTGGGTGCAGTCTTCCATTAATTAAATTGTGTTTTTTTTTGTATTTACCGCAAATGCCCACAAGAAAATGTATCTCAGATTTGTATATAGTAACATATACTGTATGTAGATTGATAATAAAATTATTTCAAACTATCAAACCGGACGGCGATGCTAACTCAGATAAACACATATCACAATGGTCGTGTGCAAAAGTGTATCTCTGAACCTATAACACGTCAATACTTGAAGTGGATGAGCTGCTGCAGCAGAAGACCACAAACATACATTCAAAGGCCACTTTATTAGGTACAAGAGATACCTAATAAAGTGGCCACCGAGTATATTTTATTTGTATAGTTTAATCTGGACTGATTCTGTCAGAACCAGAACAGAAGAAATGGCCTCAATACCTTGCCATAGCAGACTGGAGTAATGTGGTCCGACAGCAGTGCATTAAAAGCTGTACATATGATTAGGAAGTTCATACTTCAATTTGAAGTGGAAAGAATTTGTCTGTTTATAATAGTCTAAAGCTAAAGTATTGGCAGTTTCAACTGGGAAAAGCTTAAACTTGAAAGAAAGTTGAAATGAAATAGTTTGACACTTGAAATCGACAGGTGAATAACTCCTATGAAAGAGGTTAAGAAATTCATTAACATTATGCAATATGAACCAAAGATAGTGCAGCCATTGTTTGCTGCATTAGATGATATATCCAAAACTGGATAATTGGTATTGACAGCTTATGGACCTGCTGTGATCCCTGACCTGACCTTGAAGGATTCTGAGCAAAGTGTAGCTTTAGGAATGCTTTCACATGTAGTTGCCGTACATTGAAATTCACAGGCATGCACCCAGCATCTTTCCGTTTATTGATCTTCCAGCATATCCAAATTCTGTGGGAGTTGACAGAGTATCAGAGAATTCTTATGGCTAATAAAAATGCTGATGGTCACCCTGTCATTGATATCAAAATTCAGAGTTCTCAAACCATTGCTACTAGCTATTGCCAGCCTGATTTGTACAATTCTCAAATTGGAAGAGGCAGAGGCTCAGGGTCCAGTGCCTATAACCCCAAACAGAAACTATTATGACAACATAAGCGTCAGAAACAATTTACTGGATGTGGTTGTGTTTGACTTTGGGAAAAGGTACATGTACTTTTAAAGTCTCCAGATAGAACACAAGTATCATGCAGCTGCCTTGAAATGATTAAAACAGAATGAGGATTTGCAGAACAAAGAAACTGCAGCTGCTGGAATCTGGGGTGGGGAAAAAAAAAACAAAATGTTGGAGGAACTCAACATTTGTGGAGATAAATGGTCAGTCCAGATGAAGGATTTCAGTCCAACCTGTTGACTGTCCATTTCCCTCCACAGATGCTGACTGAACTGCTGAGATCCTCCAGAATTCATATTCTCTTCCTAAACATTTGCAACATTGGTATAAAAATCAATAAAAATGAAGTAATCCAAATTCCGTCTTGAACAGCAGAAATAGAAAAGATTCAGAAATACCAGGTCACAAGTAATCTAATTGGCCTTGTAAATGGTAAAACAGAGCAATTGCCATTACCACACTAGAAGACAGTCTGAGCCACTTTACCATGCTGAGCAGTGGAGGGGACAAGCACAAACGGAAGGCAGGTGCTTCAAGGAAGATGAGTGATGTCAGTTGTTATACAGGCATGACTAGGAGCTGCTTGTGCATCTGAAATGAAGTAAATATACTTTACATATATTTTATTCTGCATTAGATTTCTGAATTAGAAGTTTTCATGCAGATTCCAGGTGCCCTGCCTTTGTCTGATGTGGGGTCTCACTCCTAGGATTCTGGGGGGCTTTGCAACATATTCATGGAAGTTACATTGTGATCAAACTGCAGGTTCAAAAATATGAACGCTAGTGATTGTTTTTCTTGCTCCCCTGCTGTCCCTAGTGGAGAATTCCGCAGTACCTTGAGCTGTGTCAGATTCTCCTCCGCCCAACTGAGCAGTCATGGGCCAGGGATTCCCACGTTGGGGGGAATATTACAGTATCGCAGGGAAGCTTTCAAGATTTGTGAAGCATTTTTACTGCCAGCTCTAAATTTCTTTCCTTGATTGAGTTTGGAGTAGAGTGCCTCTTTTGTGATGTGCTTTGTTTATGAATAAAATTTCTATAAGCCTCTATAAGTAATATCTTTGAACTTAGATTGAAATATTGGTCTTTATCTGGGAAGATGAAATAGACATGTATTTTTATATTCATTTAATTCCAGCTTTCTCTTACATTTATGAAAAATAATTTACATCGTAAGCCCTTTTATCTCAACCATTTCCTTCATTTATTTTGTTTGACTAATGATTTATTCTGCCTGTGTCACATTTCCGTTCCTCTGCCTTTGTTTCTGTGTGTCTCTCTGGGGCATGTATGCAAAAGGAAGCTTTTGATTACAACGTGACAAGAGTTGATTCTCATACAAAAACCACAAAATGGAATTTAATTATGTAGCATCTCAGTGAAACATTCAAAACATTATTCATCGTGTTTCTTCATTAATTGCATGATTACCTCATCTCTGAAGTAATCGTGCTGATTTGTTTGTAAGATGTGGACCATACCTCTTAAATTTGATGCACGAGTCAGTTCATAAATATAATGGATGATCACAGTGGTGAAAGCTGTGAGATCCATCCACAATCACCCTGTTGCTTTTGCTATGCAAATTTTATTTGTGACATTACAATTCTTTTCCCCTTAATGGAGATGTGATCATCCAGATAAAAAGACAATTTTGAAGGGATCTGTGGAATTCTTGTTACAGGCAGCATGCTACAAATAGATCAGGGTAAAAATACACAGGTTTCCTCTGTTAACAGCATTTCATATAAACAGTTCACCTACTATGGTACATAACTAAAATTATGATCGTGCTAGAATAGAAGAAAGTTTATTACAATTGTGTCATAATTGATAATTTTCCATGAATCAATCACGATCACAAGTCTTGTTGTATCATCTTGATTGCAGAAAGATTGCCACTACCACCCATTTTGAACAGTGCTATGTAAATCCACTAAAACTAGTGCAAGTGCAGAAGATGAAAATGTAGCCCACAGTCCCAGGGTTATATGACTCACACCACTTCTACTGCCAGCTTTCTCAAGATGAGCTTATGAAATGGTTGTTGCCATGGAAACTGTCATTATTCAACACGCAGTTTCATAGCAATATTCACGGTGAATGGATTGTTATCCTGTATGAATAGCAAGAGGATACAGACATGGAAACCTAGACATTTTAAATGAGACTGCTGGAGTTGTGAATCATAACACTGTGGAATGAAAATTCACAATAAACACCAACATCACTTTGTTTATTATCTGTCTGTTTCCAGACTTCCCCTGTTTCATATGCCAGGCATGGTCCCTGCCTAAGTCCAAGATGGCTTGAAAATAGTCAATGCCATGGTTTTCCACAGCTGCAGTCTAATAAATAACTAGATAAGTAGGCTCAACCTCCCACTTAACAAGGATACGGACAGTTGCAAGCCATCGGCTCATTTGTCATTATTGTCCCCTAACCACTGTGGCATCACTTCCCCTGGCATCATGACAAATAGCTGCACTTGAAAGCATTCAGCACAGAGCAGCTGCCCTCTTCAAGACAACATCTCATACAGTTTAATAAAGTAGATAGTGGAAAAGATAAATATTTCAAATAGCACCACATTAACATTTCAACTTAGTGCTGAATTCAGAATGAATTGCACTTATAGCAAGAAAATATTGAAAGGAAGTTTTATTCAATGGCCTCAATGTTTTAATTAGACTGGAATGAGAAGTCATATATGCAAAATTTTATAGAACTGGAAATTTGAGAGTTTGTCAAAATTATGGGAGATCTGACTGATGTGTTCCAGATGTACCCCAATTCACTGATAAATCAGGATGTGCTTCTTCTTCCTGTGTACAAACAAAAACTAAAGCATAAGGATCCAGCACAGAAAGTCTGATGAGCTTCAAGCGTGTAGACTGGTTCATATCCATATTTAAAGACTCAGCAACCAACCTAAATGAGAATCTCACCATGGCATTGCTCCCACTCCCAGTAGTATATAGATAACAACATGCCTCATCAAAGATCTTTGCCGTGAAGCTCATTGCCATCTTTTTGGAAAAGTGCCCCAAAAGAGATGGATACAGCCCAGTCCGTCACAGGTTAAGCCTTCCCCAGTATTGAGCACATTTACAAGGAGCGGCTGACACAAAAAAGCAGCATCCATCATCAAACAGCTCCCTCACCCTGGCCATGATCTCTTCTCACTACTACCAATGAGCAGGAGGTAAGGCGCTTTCGGTCCCATACCAGCATATTTAGGAATAGTTATTACCTTACAACAACCAGACCCCTGAATCAGCATGGATAATGTCAATCACCTCAACACTGAACCACAACCTATAGCTTCACTTTCAAAGATTCTACAACTCATGCTATCGGTATTATTTATTTACTTTATTTATTAACTATTTCATGATTTGTCCACTTCTTCACATTGCATGTTTATCAGTCTTTGTTATGTTTAGATTTTTTTTACAAACTCTTCATTTTTTAAATTTTCCTTTAATGAATCTCATGGTTCAATATGGTGACAAAGGTTGAAAGGTCCAATTTAATGTCAGAGAAATGTATACAATAAACATCCTGAAATGTTTTTACTTTGCAAACATCAACGAAAACAGAGAAGTGCCCCAAAGAATGAACGACAGTTAAATGTGAGAACCCCAAAGGCCTTCTCAGCTCCCTTTCCTCCCACGCTTAAGTGGCAGCGAGCAACGATTCCCTCCCCCCCCCCCGCCCCACCAGCAAAAATAAGCAAGCATCGGTATCACCAACGAGCACTCAGCATGAGCAAAACAGTAGCAAAGACACAAACTTGCAGTTACCCCAAAGACTTTGTGTTTCACCCAGCATACGACATACCACAGATTCTCTCTCTCCCTGATAAGGGAGAAGCAAGTGTCTCCGTTTTTCACCAGCGAGCAGGGAGACATAACAAATAGCTCACTGGTTTTTAATGTTAAAAGTCCATTGTGTCGCTTTTTCCAAACTCTGTGCATGAAGATTGCGAAGATCCCAGGTCTTCGGGCACACAGCAGATATCCTGAATTCCCCCGATCCGTGACACTGACCCTCGGTCCACCTGTCTCCAGCGCCCCGTGATCTTAGACTTCCAACTTCGAGCTGGACTCTCAGGCTGAATCCTTGGCATGCTGAACAACGGCCAGTTATGGAACCCCGAGAATGGGTCCCATTCCTGCAAAGAACCGAAGTCAGCGTGTAATTCCAGGTCAGGGTCATCAAAGAACCATGAAAGGGGATAGTAATGATATCAAAGATGGAAATAGAGCTGTTCCCGAAGTTGCAAGCAAAGGAGTCGATGTTTAGCGCCATCTTAACCTTGCCCCACCTCCAGACATATATATGTACATCGATAATAAATTTACTTTAACCTTATATGATGCTATATGCCTGCGACACCACTGCAAGGAAGTTCTTCATTGCACCTGTGTATGGATGTACTCGTGTATATGATAATCAACTCAAATTTGACTTGATCAACAAGCATGTAGAGGGCAGTGTACCACAGAGATTAATCCAGGTTTTCCTAAATTGGCAACTGTGGATGGACTGGGAGATCACTCCCTACTAAAATCCAGTACTGTGGCATTCAACGTGGACAACTCTGACCTTTATAGGAAGTCCATTTACAACCTAAGCAAAACTATCAGAGATGTTAGGAAACAATACTAGTCCAAAGCAGAGTGACAGATCAGCTGTCAGCTATGGAGAGGCTTACATGCTATAAAGGTAACAAAACAAATTCAGGCAGCATACCCGTCATCAATGCATCCTTCCCCAGAGAACTGAATGCTTTCTATGCACACGTTGAAGAGAAGGCGATCAGAATGTCAGCACTCACTCTGGCTATCCCCACAGCCACCACTGCAGACATCAGATCAATCTTCCAGTACATCAGGCCATGGGAAGCATCCGGCCAGGATGGAATCCCTAGCTATATCTTTAGATCTTTCATCTCCCCTCTCCCATTCAGAGAAAATATAAAAGTCTGAAAGCACATTCCACTAAGTTCAAAGACAATTTCCATCACACTGTTATAAAGCAATTGAATGGTTCCGCAGTATGAGAAGATACTCTTAACCACACAGTCTACCTCGCACCTAATTGTCTGCCTGCTCAGCACTTTCTCTGTGACTGTAACACTTTATTCTGCATCATCATTGTTTCCCTTGTACTATATCAATGTGTTGATGTGATGAAATTATCGTTATGGATGGTATCCAAAATATAGTGTTCACTGTGCCTTGGTACATGTGAAATAATAATAATGTCATCTAATCAAATACTGGATTTAGAAAGGGCTTTGAGGTATTTACTTTGAAAGTGTAACTTTAAGGACTGGATGGGTGATTTAAATTTAGTACATTTTTGTACTGGATACTGCCATTTGTTGAGAGATGATGCCTCTAGTAAAGGATGTTCCAGTGATGGATTTAGCTGTGTTGCCTGCCTTTGAAGTTGCAGCACAAATAAGCTTACAGTAACCTCTCCAGTGGGATGAACAGCACATTGCTGCTTGAGGGATTGGCAGGACAAGGATCCAGAGCAAGTTTCTCAGAGTAGAGTAGTGATGTCGGCAGGCAAAGATGTATGAGAGCTTGAAAGTTACAGATGGACCCAACAGTTTTCCTCTATGCTTCCTGACGCCGAACAATAATTAGCATCCAATGAGAGGGCTCAGAGCTGAGAAACACTGAGACATGTAAGAAGAAGAAGGCAAAATTGTTGCTGGTAGTGGCAAAAGAAAGGCAGAAGAGTTATGTTAGTTCACAAGCAGCACAAACTATAGACAAGAGCAAAATGAAAAAAAAAATCAACGTGATAACTGATTCTGATACCTGCTGTTCAAGAGTTACAGGCTTGGCACATGAAAGTGGAGGCCAGAGGAGGAGACTAGTGAAGAGGTAGAGCATAAAAGCTACAACTTACACACCTGCTTAGATTGGGCAAATGGGCACATATGTGGGTAGAACTCAATGAGATGTGAACTGCTCGGAAGCCAAGAAAGGTGGCTGGCTTTGGAGCCAGGTGGAATAGCAATCATAAAGGAGTCATTTAGCATAGAAATAGGTCTTCTACTGCACTATGTCCACACTGGCCATCAAGTACCTATCTACACCCATGCCATTTGCAAGCACTTGGTCCTCAGCCTTATATGCTTGTACTTGTTTAGCAAATTTTTTAAATTTTTGAGACCCCATGCACTTGTCACCCCCATCAGCTACTGCTTTTCAAATTTGAACTGCTCTCTGGGTGAAAAACAATTTCTTCAGATCCCCTCTAAACCCACTACCCACTATGTCCTTTCGTTTTATATGCTTCTGCCACGGGGAAAAATGTTTCTTCTCATCTACCTCACTTGTGCCCCTCATCGTTTGTACACTTCGGTCAGTCCCCTCTCAGCAATCTCCACTTCAAAGAAAACAAAAACCAGCCTAGCCAATCTCTCCTCATAATGACATGCTTCAATCCAGGCAACATTCTGGTGAATGTCCTCTGCACCCTCTCCAGGACAGACACATTGTTTCTTTAGTGTGGCAGCCAGGAGATCTCGGCGGTGGCTCTTCCATTCTATGCACCAAGTAATGAATGCAAGTATCCTGCATGCCTTCTACCTGTGCTGCCACCTTCAGGAATACTTAGACTTGTACACCAATGCTGCTCCACTCCTCAGTCCTCCCTAGGGTCCCACGTTCATTGTAAAGCCATAGGTTTGTTAGTCCTTCCAAAATATATCACCTCACATCTAGGTTCCATCTGCTGTAGATCAGTTCATTAATATCATGAACTATAGTGGTGTAGTGGTTAGCACAACACTACTACAGCTCTTGGTGTTCCAGATTTCGAGTTCAGTTCCATAACCATTTGCAAGGAGTCTGTACTTTTCCTCTTGACCACATGGGTTTCCTCCGAATGCTCCCATTTCCTCCCACAGTCCAGAGCCGTACTAGTTAGCAAGTTGATTAGTCATTGGAACTTGTCTTATGATGAGGCTAATGTTGAATGGGTGGGTTGCTGGAGAGCGCAGCTCTTTGTGTCGGAAGGGCCTGTTCTAAACCATATCACAAAATAAAATATAATTAATAAAGTAAATTAAGTTACCTTCCTAAATGTCTACAATATCACCAACCAAGGCTTGTGTGGATGAACTGGATCTTTGTATTAGGCCATTGGAAGGATCATAACGTTGAGCAGAAAAGATGTAGTGGAGCCACTCGTTGATCAAGGAGGCTCTGCCCATGAGCACTGATCAGGTGAGTTTGAGAAACCACAAGCAGCGCCCATCTGCAGACCTTCTATACCAGGCTTCCAGACCAAAGTTCCAACACAATAGTTAATGAAAACAATAAATTCAATGGCTAGAAAATATCACAGAAAGTAACTTAAATTTCTTACCAGCTCAATTGAATCACTCTCATTGCCAATTTGACACTGTTCATGTCGACTACGTTCTTACCGTTATAGTGTACCAGCCCCTGCTGGCTTACTTTCACTTTTGACCACTGCGAAACGAAGGGACAAAAAAATTCAGGATGAGAGTGCAGCTCTCTCCAAAATGAACACCTGTAATGGTCAAATTTGGGGAATGACACTCTGGCACCATCTCCAACAGATGTGGACAACAATCCAACTGGTGAAGAAGATGAAGATTTTAAAAAGAGTTAAGCAGTTAAACAAAAGAATTTCCTGAGAAGAATAAGATAGTGTTTATCCAAAGCATGAAGATGGCGCCCACTAAGGAAACTGAAGGAAGGTCATTTAATATAGAGCCGGCAGATATGATGAAAAGGGCAGAACACTGAATGAGATTTTGGTACCACCACCAGCCCCACCCCCAGTGCATAATAAGAATGAGTAACTTTCAGGGCCCAACGGGCACCACAATAGTATAGCAGTTAGGGCAACACTATTACAGCTCCAGGCACGGAGATCAGAGTTCAGCTCTAATGCTGTATGTAAGGAGTTTGTATATTCTCTCCACAATTGCGTGGTCTTTTATCTAGATGCTTCATTTTCCTTCAACAGTCCAAAGGCGTTCCAGTTAGTAAGTTAATTGGTCATTGTAAATTGCCTAGTGATTAAGCTAGGATTAAATAAGTAGCTTGGTGGGCTGCGTTAGGCCAGAAGACCCTGTTTCATGCTTTATTGCTAAATAAAATAAATAAATAAATTACAGAAGTATCCTTTGAGGGTCATGGATTCACAGTGGTGACCACCTGTCAGACTGCAAGGGCTGGATATTCTGTTGTTTAGGAGAGGTGAATAAAGCACCAGTTGATATATTTTGACTGCAGTCAGATACCAAGTGGAAAGAGTTGAATATGGAAACATTTGCAGAGGCCACCTTCAGGCTGAGAAGCAAATGGGCAAAAGTAAGTAACAAATTGGCCAAAGAATAAGACCAAAGTGAGGTATCCTAGAGGGAAAGGCATTCAGAAGGTGAAAGCATGGGTGGCCAAGTGAAAGATACCACATTGGTTGTGGCTTGGCACTCTAGTAACAAAGAGGCCATTCGCACATAGAGAACAGTTCTGAGAAAGCACCTGTAGCTTGTTTGAAAACATGAATGAGCCAGTTTACAGGAGTTTCAGGCCAACAACTGGGCTGTTGTAGGACTGTATAAACAAAGTGGGAAGCAAAAGACTAAACAAGTTGGTGTAGAGAAGTAATGTTGATTGAGTCTGACACACACAATTGATCATTCTCAATAGCTTTGTATTTTGCTTTCTTTTCAAGCATTTAGCCAATTTCCTTTCAAAAGCGATTATTGCATCTGAGTTCCACCACCACTTTAGTCTTTGGGATCAAGGCAATTCTGTATAAATAAGTATTTACACATTTCATCACTGTACATCAATCATAATTTTACAGTTTAATTTCTACACCCTAATGTCTTACGAGAAAACCTTTCATCTACTGAACCATCAATATTATTATAATTGAAAAGCCTTTAAGTTGTCAGAAAGTGCCTTACTCCCCATGACGTGTATCAGATACACTCAATAGTGGATTGTCTGCTAGGTGTGAACTTGTGGTTGACGGATAGGAAATAGGAAACAGGGACAAGGAATAAATTGATTTTTTTGTGGTGTTCAAACAGAAACTGGAGGGATCAGTGTATGAGTGCCAGCTATTAAAGATCTGGATGAGAGAGACAAATATTCCAGATTTGTCAACAATGCTAGATTGTGTGGGATTATGAATTGTGAGGAGGATGAACGTATTGTAAATACTGACAGATGGATTATTAATATGGATAGATTCAAAGTACAAAAAATGTACTTTGGTAGGTAGGACAGGAAAGGTCAGTATACTATTAAGTTGTTATCATGGAAATGATGAGGTACTGTGTGTACAAACTGACTTTTGCTGTGTAAACTGAAGCCTTGAAGGTGCAGGACATGTAGCATGTAGGGGCTGTAGTTGTAGTTGTAGCATGGCATGTAGGGGCTGAATCGAGGTGACAGGGCCTGGGCCCAAAAACGGATTTGGAGGTGATTCAAAGCAGTGGACTGAGGTGAGGCAAAGTTGAAGCAGTAGGGTCCAGGCTCAAGAGTGAGGAACAACTCGAGGTTTGACTGATTTAAGCACTGATCCGTATTGCAAAGCTTGGACCAACTTGAGGCAACGGGTCCCAGGCCTGACAGCATATCAAAGCGGCAGGGCCCGGGTCCAAAAGTGAGGAACGTCATGCTATTTGGCCAGTTTAAGCATTGGCCAGATTGAAAATGTCAGTTAGTCAGGGATAGAGGCAAGGGACTGCACAGTGTTCTGCTCACTGTTCCTCATGGTTTACTCATCTATGCACTGAACTAGGGCTGTGGCCTGCAACTAATGAGGTCCTGATTGGCAGCAGTTATGACTGCTCTTGTGGCTGTAGACTTACTTTCATGAACTGCAGTTCTGAATGTTATTTGCTTACTTTTATTGTTTGCATGGTTTCTTTTATTTGTACATTGAGTATTTGATGATCTTTTTTTAATGGGTTCTATTGGGTTTCTGTAAGGGGACAAATCTCAAGGTTGGATATAGTATATATACTTTGATAATAAATGTCTGTTCTCGGACACCAGTCACTGAATGAAATCTATAGGTGCAGCAAACATTTACTAAGGTTTATGGAATGCTGGCTATGATTGCAAGAGGATTTGTGTACAGAAACAAGACCATCTTGCTAAAGCTTTATAGAAGCTTGGTGAGCCCAAACCTGGAAAATATTGTGCAATCTTGGTCTCCAAACCCAAGACAGGATGCACCTGCCATTGAGGGATTACAATGAAATCTCACCAGAGAGATTCTTGGAATGGCATATGAGGCGAGATTATGTTGAGGCAAGACTAAATGAGTATTCATCAGACCTGAGAAGAACAAGAGGATTTGAATTGAAATTTACAGAAATCTCTTTTGAGTAGACAAACTGGATGTAGGATGAATGTTTTCTCTGGCCATTGTGTCTAGAATGAGCACCACAGGATTAATTACAGACAAAGAGATTTAGAACCATGAGGCCATCCATCTTGTAGAATTCATGACCACACAGAACTGTAGAAGCCAAGTTATTAAATATTTTTAAGAAGAAGGGGTATGGGGAGTATATAGTATTGAAATAAAAGATCAGCTATGATCATGTTGAATGGCTGATCAGTCCCAAAGAACAAAATAGCCCGCTCTTGCTCCGATTTCCCATGCTTATATATATCCCCAAATTTTTTACACTGAAGGTAATTCTATAGTTTCAGGACAATGAGTTCAGGTAAATAAATGATAGGATATGATAATTATTGTCAAAAGCTTCCCTCTTGTCTTGATTATACATATTTTATAAATGGTAAATCTAACTCTCTTGGAAGTATAGTGAAAAATGTATTTAAATAATAAAAACAATCTTCTCACAAAATGCTGGTGGAATGCAGCAGGCCAGGCAGCATCTATAGGAAGAAGCACTGCCGACGTTTCCGGCCGAGACCCTTCGTCAGGACTAACTGAAGGAAAAGATAGTAAGAGATTTGAAAGTATGACGGGGAGGGGTAAATCCGAAAAGATAGGTCTTCTCCTTCTGCCTGACCTGTTGCGTTCCACCAGCATTTTGTGTGTGTTGCTTGAATTTCCAGCATCTGCAGATTTCCTCCTGTTTGCTTTTTAAAAACAATCTGCCAACTCTTTTATCTCTTTGTCTTACTCCAATCTGTGTTTTAGTTCATCATTTAAATACAATTCCTGTTTCTTGTTTTATATTTACTAGTTTGCAACCTGCAAGTCTCAATGAATATTTTACAGTTTGGAAGGTTGCAGAGCCTTGCTGTTTCTTGAACTGCTCATAACGGTCCCTGATTCCCTGCAGAGGATATTACATGGGAAAATAGCCACATTCAGGAAAATCATCATGAAAAGGCATTGAAAATTCATAGGCATTGTCAGTAGGGTGAAGAATAACTATCTTTACTGCAGCACACATTTAAAAATCAGGGCCTGTGTTTCTCACAATATTTCACCTTCATTTCTGAGGGTTTTCAATAATTGGCCTGACAAAAACAATGATTGACTCTATTTAGTGCTGATGATTTTTTTTTCTGTATAATAGTTACCCTTGCATGGATTCTATCATGTTTAAATCCTTCTTTTTTTATTATCATTATATTAACGTCAACAAGAACTGCCTCTTCAAGGATGAATTAATTGTTTTGCATCTTATTATCAGTTAGTCAGAGCAATAAAATTATCCTTTCATTGAGACTTTTCTTAACAAGACATTCCATTAATATGGGACTAGCTGCTCATCTCGCTATAGTTCATAACATTTTACCTCATCTCTGCCTCAAGGAAAGTTGCAAGCTTAATTTCTGAATGACACTTCCTGTCATGTGTGCAACACTTATACTACCTTAGTCCACATGAGGATAAACTCATGTTTATATACAAAAGAAACAAGTGGAAAGGGTCTAATGTGAGAATACATTAAGCTGATTTTGTTCATTACCTAATATTTCTCCAGTCATTTAAAGCAACCCTTTCTTAATGTTGGCTTTGGAATTATACCTTGTACTCAATCAATTTTCAATTAATTACTTCCTCTTTTTTCTTCTCATTTTTCATAATCTAATGCCTAGAAGTTGGTAGGGAAGTTTTATCTGAATGCCAGCTAAAGATTGCAAGACTCAAGTCTTGGTCAGCCGTTGAGCAGCACTTACACCCTGTGCACAAGGGAAGTCCAAGGCTGGGACTAATTCTGACAGCTCACGAAGGGCACAGGCTCAGAGGTAGGTGGCTGGGCTTTTAGAATGGATCAACAAGAGGGAAGGTTGTACTTTCCTGGTAAGAGTGTAGCACACCCACAAGGGGTGCTGCCAAAAGAAAGCAGGATCCATCATCAACACCTCATAATCCATCTGGGTAGCCTCTAACCTGACCAAGTTTTCCTTCCATACACTAATTCCACCCCAACCCCCATTTTCCCACTCTGACCTTTAACCTTTTATCTCCGGTCTATTACTTCCCCTGGGCCCTTTCCTTCCCTTTCTCCCATGGTCCACTCTCCCCTCCTATCAGATTCCTTCTTCTCCAGCCTTGATCTTTCCCACCCACCTGTCTTCACCTATCACCTTGCAGCTAGCCTCCTTCCCTTCCCCTCACCTTTTTTATTCTGGTGTCTTCCCTTTTTCTTCTCAGCTCTGAAGAAGGGTCTCAGCCTGAAATGTGAATTCTCTATTAAATTCTATAGATGCTGCTTGACATGCTGATCCCCTCCAGCATTTTGTGCGTGTTGTTATCTATCATCAAGGACCCCCACCATCCAGGCCATGCTCTCTTCTTGCTGCTGGCATTGGGAAGGAGGTACAAGAGCTGTAGGTCCCACAACATTGGGTTCAGGAACTGTCATTATCCTTCAAACAACAGGCTCCTGAACCAGTGTGGAGAACTGAAGTAGTTGGAGCAAAGTTAAGATGGCACTAAACAACAACTCCTTTGCTTGCATCTTCGGAAACAGCTCTATTTCTATCTTTAATAACTCTAATTTCCCTTTCAGGGTTCTTTTGAGGACCCTGACCTGGAGTTACACACTGACTTCAGTTCTTTGCTGTAATGGGACCCATTCTCAGGTTTTCAGGACTGGCCATTGTTCGGCACGCCAAGTTCGGCCTGGGTTTGAAGTTGGAAGCCTAAGATCTCGGGTCTCTAGAGACTGGCGGATCAAGGGTTGGTGTCACGGCAAGAGACCTGTGTGTCATCGGGGGAGTCAAAATATCTGCTGTGGGCCCAAAGACCCAGGATCTTTGTAATCTTCAGGCACAGAGCTCAAAAAAGTGATGTAACGAACTTTGAACATCATAAACCAGAAAGCTGATTCCACAACCTATGGCATCACTCATGTTCTCAATTCTACACCTCATGTTCTCAATACTATTTGTTATTTTTTTGTATTTGTACTGTTTGTCTTCTTTTGCACATTGGTTGTTTGTTATCTTTGAATACAGTTTTTTATTGATTCCATAGTATCTCTTCGTATCTACAGTGAATGTCTACAAGAAAATGAACGTTACAGTCATATATGGTGACATATACATTGATAATAAATTTATATTGAACTTCAAAGTCAGAGAAGTTATTAAAAAAAAACAACAAATGGCAGATGTTGGAAATCTAAAATAAAAAGGTCAGGCAGCATCTGTTTTTATCAAGACCTACAAACAAGCTGGATGAACTCAGCAGGTTGGGTAGCATCCATTGAAATTCAGAGCAGTCTAGATGCGGTTTACAACTTGGTGGTGCATGATGTCAATCCATAAATGGATGGTTAGGGTATGACACCCAAAAGGAAAAGGCAGAGTACTAAGCTAAAAGACACTGGGAAGTAGGCTTCACAAGTGCAGTGTGTCTGCTTCTGCATCAGAACCGCATATGCACATTGCCAAGTTATGGATGTGACTTCCAGACATATGTTGCCCGCCATCAGGTGCTATCATGTGCATCCAAGTCCTCCAGGAATTAATGCACCAGAAGAATCCCAAGTTAGATCTAGTCTGTGTGCAACTCACAAAGACTTGATCATCCATTGTGTTTCATTATTTTTATTGAGACAGGAAAGTTTGGAGTTACATGGTCCAGTTTCTAAGTCCAATCTCTTAATGGCAATCAACAATTGAGACAAGCTGCTCCCCATCAACATTCTCTATTTTTTTACAGGGGCATAGACCATCTATTGCTATAAACAAGATATCATTACACAGCCTGAAAACTGTGTGGCAATTTCAATGTGTTTTGTAATATGCATAATATGAATATTTAAAATGAAAATTGAAAAATCACATACTTTTGATTTATTTATTAATTGAAGGATATAAGGGAATGCAGTAAAACAAAGAAAATTTTTCATGTTTCGTAAACATTTTCTCATCAGTCTTTATCACAAATTCATTGTCTATAAACACTGTCCAGATTAATTTTGCATCCAGATGAAATATGCATCTTAATCCTCTAAACATTGCACTTCTAGTCTGTTTCTGGATTTATATTTAATTGAATTCATAATACTGATTCCATGTGCACAATCAGCACTAGAAGCTTGAAATGTTCCAACAATGTCGACAAGAATTGACGGTTGTTCAAATTCTTAATTTCCTAGCATGTGTAATGCTCTGGATAAGATTTTTACTGCTGTGCTGTAGGTATTTCATTTTAGCAGTTCTGTAAGAGCGATCCGTTCTGCTTTCAGCATGTTTGGGTTTGAGCTGAGATAAGTGGCTTCGTTGTTCAACTTTGGAATGTGGTATCAGCCAATCAGGATGGTGGAATTGGGAGAAGGTTTAGTGAGGGACACTGGCGTGGGACGAGATTTCTTTTTTGGGGCAGGAGCTGGGAGAAGACAAGAGGGAAGATGGCTGTGAATGCCATCCCTATTGCACAAGGTGCTTTGTGCTGATGAATGGCTTCAAGGAGGAAGGACCAATCCTCCCATGGGAGATGGATTTGTTCAAGATGGATTTTGAGCGACATTCAGAAGGTGGTGTGTGCTTTCACTCAGAATGAGGGTCCAACACATGAATTACAGACAAGTTCAAGATGAACTCCAATTTATGTGCAAATTTGAGTTTAATAATAATGGCCCCCTTTTGGTTTTTTTTCTTTCTTTCCTTTAATAACTCTTTGCTGAAGTTTACATTCTTAAATATATTTCTTTATAATTGTATGCAGTGGACAATTTATTATTTCTTGTTGATGGGTGATTGTCAGGAGCAGCAGATGACACAGCATTCACACTAACCGGGGTTTGGCTGGGCAAGATATCCTGATCCCATGGATCTGGGAGGACCAAAGTCGTATACACTCTAGATGTATGAAGCCTGAAAAAGGTGGGTGTTTCTCTCCAAGGAGTCTAGTGGCTGTTAGTGAGGGGATATCAAGCTTAATTTCGAGAGACACCCAATAAAAAGGGGTTTCACATGCAGTTCAACATATCAGTGAATGTCTTATTGAACTACTCTTAACCTTCTCAGGAATGACAAATTTGATATCAGAGTGTTGCTGTGATATTTTTGAGACAATGCTTTTGTCATAGTTTTTAATAGTAGCAGTGTATTTTTGTTGACAATCATACAACATTCTCTTTCCAAATTCAAAATTCACTGTGTTTGAAAAAGCAACAGGGTCAAAAGCTTGCCATTCTTTTAACTTGTCATCAGGAAATCTATTATCCCAAGCGATTACATGCATGTTGTATGAATCAAATAACTGCTGTTGTATCAATGTCAGGACTCATAAATACAAACAGATCTTTCAGTTTGTCACTCTAATAAGTGGTATTGCCAAGACACTGTGACCGTAACTTGTTAATTTTTGCTTTTGTATACAGCAGTGCTTCAATTGTATTCAACACAAAATGCTGGTGGAACGCAGCAGGCCAGGCAGCATCTATAGGGAGAAGCACTGTCGACGTTTCAGGCTGAGACCCGAAGGGTCCACCAACATTTTGTGTGTGTTGCTTGAATTTCCAGCATCTGCGGATTTCCTCATGTTTGTCAATTGTTCTCAAACAGGTTTCCTGAAGGAATTTACAAAGAGTTTCCAGATCTTCTAAAACATCATTAAGGACAATTAATGCTACTCAATATTGTTGATTGGTCAAAATCTTCAGGCTGTAGCCAGAAGAAAATTCAGCTGCATGGCAACAATGGCTATGTGTGTGGGAGTATTTCAGTTACTATGCTGCCGTGCAGTTTAAAGGGAGCAGTGTTTGTGATCACAGGTGTGAGGTACTCTCATCAAGTTTTCCATATGATCCACCGGGAGCGGCTAACTCATTAACAACAGCCGTAGCATAATTTAGTTTAATACAATTATACAAAGAAGCTTGAAAATGTTGACAATAAAATTGCTCATTCAGGGAGGATCTAATTGCAGTAATTAAACAAGGGAACTAGCACAAGCTGATGGAGAAAGAAGATTGCAAATGAATCTAATCTGCTCATGGCTGTGGTAGTTCAGGTATAAGCATTAAAAGGAAAGTGCAGATCATCCAAAACTCATGTTTATGTCTACTTGAGGACAAAGAGCATAAATGTTATAATAAAGCTG
Organism: Hypanus sabinus; assembly: GCF_030144855.1. Taxonomy (NCBI): domain Eukaryota; kingdom Metazoa; phylum Chordata; class Chondrichthyes; order Myliobatiformes; family Dasyatidae; genus Hypanus; species Hypanus sabinus. The sequence continues at coordinate 49,258,994 of NC_082719.1, forward strand.
AAAATAGAGCTTTCTAATAAATAGCAAGAACAAGTTTATAGATTTCCTGTTGTACTTCCTATAACCTCAAAGATTACAGGAAGTACAGAAGGAAACAGAGAGTTAATACCATCATTTAATAATAACATTATTTAATAATAATATCATAATAACATTTCACTGTGTTTCAAAACTCTGTGTAAAATGATAGCTAGGGTAAAGATTTGGGGCTGATTCAATATTGTGATCAAACAAATCTTCAGAAAGAGGCAAATCACATGGATAAAGTTATAAAGTGTATATTGCATGTTTTTGCAAAGAACTACTGGGAATTTTACAATAATTATGGTAAATTATGAACAATAGTGTTTTGAAAGGCTTTCAGCTCCTACCTGAATGGCATCTTGGATCTGTCTCTAATTTGCCTACTGGAGCAATAGATCCACAGCAGATTCCATCTCATTGGTTCTTCACTCGATCCTGGAACATCTACACAGGATCCTCTTTATCAACTATAGCTTCGCTCTTCAAATCTATTCAATAAGCTCCAAGACCTTGGCCTTAATACCTCCTGGTACAATTGGATCCTGGATTTCCTGACTTGTAGACCCCCATCAGTTCAAATTGGCGGCAACATCTCCTCCGTGATCTCCATCAACACAGGGCTGTGTGCTTAGCCCCCTTCTCTACTCACTTTACAACTATGATTGTGTGGCCAGGCTCAGCTTCAGTGGTATGTTGAAATTTGCTGATGACACCACTGTTGTGGGGGGAATCAAAGGTTGTGATGAATTAGGACACAGGGGGGAGATTAAAAATTTGGCTCACTGGTGTCATAACAACAACCTCTCACTCAAAGGCAGCAAGACTAAGGAACTGATTGTAGACTTCAGGAGATGGAAACCACAGATCCATGTACCAGTCCTCACCTGAGGTGGAAAGGATTAGGAACCTGAAATTCCTGGATGTTATTATTTCAGAGGACCTGACCTGGACCTAGCACATAAATGCATTAGCAACGAGACATCTCTACTTCCTTAGGAGTCTGCAGAGATTGGGCATGACATCTAAAACTTTGACAAACTTCTCTAGGTGTGTATTGGAGACTGTATTGAGTGGCTGCATCATGGCCTGGTATGGAAAAACCAATGCCCTTGAATGGAAAATCCTACAAAGGCAGTAGATTCAGTCCAGTATATCACAGCTAAAGCCCTCCCAACCATTGGGCGCATCTACACGAAACATCTGTCATAGGAAAGCAGCATCCGTCATCAGAGATCCACACCACCCAGGTCATGCTCTCTTCTCGCTGCTGCCATCAGGAAGGTACAAGAGCCTCCAGATTCACACCATCAGGTTCAAGAACAATTACCACCCCTCAACCATAACAGTCTTGAATAAAAGGGAATAGCCGCATTCATCTATTGAGATGTTCCCTCTACCAATGAACTCTCGTAAAGGACTCTTTATCTCATTATCTCATATTCTCATTATTTATTTATATGTACTTATATTTGTATTTGCATAGTTTGTTGTCTTCTGCACTCTGGTTGATCTTTCTATAGATCAGATTGTGACCCTGCTCCGGGCTTTGGATCTATGGACTCACTTCTGCTCTGAATGCTGTTGCTTGTTTTTATTATTTGCAATGTTTGAGTTTTTTTTTTAATGGGTTCTTTCGGATTTCTCTTTCCATGGCTGTCTATAAGAAGATGAATCTCAAGGTTGTATAATTTATACATTCTTTGATAATAAATGTACAAACGTTTGTACGTTGAAATTTGAACTTTGAGATTTGCTGAGTATGCCCACAAGAAAATAAATCTCTATGTTGCATATGAGTCACAACCATGGATTTGGCAGCACAGTAGATACAGCAATTGCGCTTGTGAATTTGTACAATCAGCTAATTATTATTATTTAACTGTGATAGTATTTAACTCCATACTTGTCATAGTGCTTGTCGAGACTTGGACAGAGCATAGCAATGCTTCGATGCTGTTTTGCATTCTCTGAAGACTAGCGGTATTTGTTTAATGTTTAGATGTTCTTTACAGCTGCCGTGTAGGCTTCATTTTCCTTTTGAGAGTTTTAGTTAATGTCCCTGTTTGGCCTAGCATTTATTGTTTTATTTTCCCTTTAACACTGTTTGTATTAAAGTCTGTGAACTATCGACCTGCTTCAGTGTCTCTCACTCCACACTTGGGCCATCTCCGAACCTAGCAACAATATGGTGACATATATGTACTTTGATAATAAAATTTACTTTAAATTTTTAACAGGTGCACTTTGGGAAATGAAACCATGGTGGGACACACACTGAACGACAGGATCCTGGGGAGTGTTGCTGTGCAATCAGATCTTGTGATAAAAGTACATTAGCAGCACAGATAATTAGGGTGATGAAGAAGACATATTGCCTTCATCAGGTGAGGTATCAGGCTGGAAGGTTAAGTTACAGTTGTACAAAATTATTAATAATATTGAGTGCAGTTCTAGTTTCTAGAGCACAGAGAAGATGTGATCATGTTAGTGAGGATGCAGGAAATAGTCACAAGGGTGTTACCTGCATTGGTTATAAGCAGGTATTAGATAGATTGGATCAATAAACAAGGTTGAGAACTGACATGATGAAGATATTTATAATTATGAGAGACAGAGATAGAATAGTCAACATTTGTTTCCCGTGGTAGGGGTGGCTATTACTGGTGACATAGGTTTAACGTGTGAGAGGAGGTTTGAAGGGGATCTGAAGGGTCAATTTTTTTAACATAAATTGTGGTGGATTTCTAGAAAGAGCTTCCAGTGGAAGTGAACATCACATCAGGTGCATCTGGACAGCTACTTGTGAGGCATAGAGCGATTGAGAGTTAATGCAGGCAGTTGGGGATGGTATGGATAGGCATGACTGTTTGCTTTGTAACTGAACATTAAACTAATTCAAAGGAAGACATCCGAGTCTGAAATGTGAGTCTAACTTCATGCTTCAATTTAAGCAAGGTGTGCACGAATCACGTGGTAATGTCATGATGTATACAATTCACTTAGCTTTTACATACCATTAATTATTTAAATGAACAAGAATGCTTAATCATCAACATATTTACAGTATTACTCAAGTGTTATGAAATATTAAATAATCAACATTCCTCCCTGTTTAGCTATAAACTCCAACTCAATAGAGAATGCATCTCAACTATATACACACTGTATACATTATAATACAATTACTATATACAGACATGCATAGCATAGTAAATACTAAATTGTCCCATTCAGGCCTAGAGATTTAACCACTGTGGAAGATTCCTTACTGTTGTAAGAAATATTGATAACATTTTTCCTGACAAAGGGAAGAGGGGATCATTCTGCTTGGCAGGAGAAACCTGTGGCTATGAAACAATCTCAGATTCTGGGGAGATTGTAGGAGTTGACTCTGAAACTGCATGAAGCTGTTCTGACAGCTCTGGACACCTTTCTTTTCATTTTCTCACCTTCTAGTTTGTGCATCTTAATCTTGGGAATGTGCATTTAGTTCATTGGTATATTCTCTTATTAATCCATCAATTACTCCCTCTATGATCAGTTCTCTCCTCTTGGTTTCCACATCCACACAATCATCTGAAGAAAATGTTGTTTTCGTATCTCCATTGACTCCTTTCTTTTTGGCCTTTCCTTCGTCCAGCTGGGTTTTCATCTTTGTGTCTACTTTTAAAAGCAGCTTTTTGTCTCCAACTTGAAGTTCATGCAATAATGTTAATGCACGCAGAGTAGATTCTGCTTCTTTACACTCACAAAAGCAGAAAGCTTGCAACTTTCCTGAGGCTCCTTGAACTAGCTTAAAACTAAGCCACATTTTGCAAGTAACTACCTGATCAACTTGACAGAAGCCTTCGCAGATGTGTTGCCTACAAAATCTGTTTTAAAAGTGATTTCATCATTTCATGATTCCTCTGAGCAACGTGGTCCTTCCTTGGTCCAATATGCTTTCCAACCGGCGGCGCCGAGGTTGGCAAAACTGCCCGTTTGCCCTCTGTTGGAGAACGGTTCATGGTGTACTGCATGGAGACAGATATGGCATCATCCAGTACGTTTCCTAATTCACTTTCAGTTGACTCTATTGCAGAGAATGTGGCACACAAATGATGACTGGATCTTCAATGGAGTTGTAGATGTCTCAGCCAATCATGTCTCCACAATGCTGGCCCTCCTTTTTGTTAACCACATACAGGATCAAAGTGGCTTGTTGGTTGTTGTATTTCACTGTCACAAAAGTCATTCCTACGGGAGTTCTCTTTTCTGCTGTATAAATTCGTAGTTTGATATCTGCAGGCTTCAGTTTAGTATCTTTGAAATCCATTCAAACTCATTTTGTGGAATGATTGAAACAGCTGAGCCAGTGTCCAATTCCATTTTAAATATTTTGTCATTCACTTCTTGTGAAAGCCATATTGCTTGTCTATTGTAAGCTTTCACTTTGTAAATCTCAAGGCTAACTAGCCCTGTGTCACTCTTATCAGATTTTTCATCAATAGCATGCAGATTTTTGAAACTGCAACTTGACTTTTTAATCTCTTCTCTTTGTGATCAATTTATTTTTTGTCTGCCCGACAAATTCTTTGTTTGTGTCCTACTTTATTGCATTTTCTACAAGTTTTGCCTTTGAATCTGCATTGATCTGCTGTCCATGAGCCCCTGCCACATGGTAACGTAATTTACTTGGCCAGGGCAGTTACTGCTCAGATATTGTAATTTTGTTCACACTCACTTTCATTCCTGACTGCAACTCATTTGCACCTCTGCCTGGTGTTTCCTTTAATACAACAATTTCAACTGCCCTTTTAAAAGTAAGTCGTGCTTCAGTTAAGAGCTGTTTTTGAATGCTTTCTTGTAAGACTCCACAAACTAAACAGCGACCAATCAGCAGAGAGGGAGTGTGTTAAAAAGAGCTACATTTTCAATTAGGTCTGCAATCAAGACTTGAAAGGCAGAGCTTCACGGCAGCTTCTCTGAGTCGTGCAGCAAACATTCAGAAAGAGGGTTTCATTAGGAAGGGCAAATGAAAGTAACACAGGTGCAAGCAGCCATTCTTTTGAGTGTGCCAGTCTTTAGAGTAGTTTTGACTCATCAGGCGAGGGTGAGGTAAAGTGTCTAGCAACTTTCTATTTTTGTTTTTATTTCTTCATTTCTGTCTGCTCGGGCATAGCAGTGTAGTGAGAATGGCTCTGGGGCAGTATTTTATACTCTGTGTGGGATGTGGGAAGTCTGAGAGACTTCCAGTCTCCTGAATAAACACACTCCTGTGGAAACTTATTAAGAAAATGTCACTGCAGCTTAATGACCTTCAACTCATACGAGGAGGAGATAGAGAGAAGCTGCAGGGAGGTGGGGGTCACCTTTACATTGCAGGAGACAGGTAACTAGGTGACTGTCAGGAGAAGGAGGGAAAATACACAGCCAGTGCAGAGTTCACCTGTGGCCAATCCCCTCAATAATAAATATATATCTTCAGATAGTGTAGAGGGTGCAACCTACCAGTGAGGAGCCACAGTAATCAAGTCTCTGTCGCTGACTCTGGTGCTGTGGCTCAGAAGAGCAGAGAGATGAAGAGGACTGCAGTGTTGATAGGAGATTCCACAGACAAAGGAACAGAGACGAGAATCTGTGGGTGTAATAGACACCCAGATGGTATGTTGCCTCCCTGGTGCCAGATTTGGGAATGTCACAGATTGGCTCCATGGCTTTCTCAGGGGCTCAGTGAGGGCCAGAAGCCTTAGTGCATATTGGCAACAAAGATATAAATAAACAAGGTGAGGAGGTCCTGAAGAGAGAGGGAGCTAGATAGAAAGCTGAAAAACAGGACCTCCAGTGTAGACAGCTTTGGATTGCTGCCTGTGCCATATACAATAGAGGGTAAGAGTAGAATGATTTGGCAGGAGACAGTGTGACTGAGGAAATGGTGCAGGAGGCAAGAGTGCAGATTTATGGATCATTGGAATCTCTTCTGGAGAAGGTATGACCTGTACAAATGGAACTGGTTGCACCTAAACCAGATGGTGTCCAATATCCTTGTGAGCAAGGGGATGGGAAACGGAGTGACAGGGCTGAGGATGAGGAAGTTGGTTTACAAATAAAGGCAATCTGTAATGAGACTCCTAGCAAGGAGAGGCTGATGATGGGGCAAAATTGCAGTCAACAGGATGAGTTGCAATTAAAGGGCAGACAAAATCAAGAAGGGTGAAAATAGGACTGAAGGTGTTATATTTGAATATGTGCAGCGGATGGAGTGAAATAGATGAACATAGCACAGTTGAAGATTGGCATGTATGATATTGAAGGCACACTGAATCATGGGTGAATGAAGATTATCGCTAGGAGCTTAACATCCAATGATACACAGTGTATTGAAAGGATAGGCAGGTAGGCAGAAGTGGGGTCATGACTCTGTTGGTAAAAAGTGAAATCACATCATTAGAATGAGGTCGGAAGGTGTTGAATCATTGTGGGTAGAGCTAAGGTACAGCAAGTGTAAAAAGTCACTGATGGGAGTTACTGTATATCCAGCCCCACAAACAATAGTAAGGATGTGTCTACAAATTACAATGAGAAATAGAAAATGCATGCCAAAAGGGCAGTGTTGCAATTGTCATGGGAGATTTTAATATGCAGGTAGGTTGGGAAATTCAGATTGGTGCTGGATCACAAGAGGAAGAATTTGTAGAATGCCTATGAGATGGCTTTTTAGAGCAGCTTGTGCTTGAACCCATGAGGGGACCAGTTATTCTGGATTGGGTGTTTTGCACTGAATCCAAATTGATTGAAGAGCTTAAGGTAAAAGAATCATAATGGGAAGTGATCTTAATATGATCACATTCATCCTGAAATTTGAGAAAGAAAAGCTAATGTCAGATGGATCAGTATTACATGGAGTAAAGGGAATTACAGAGGAATGAGAGAGCTTTGCCAAAATTGATTGGGAAAGAACACTGACAGGGATGATGGCAAAGCAGGAATGGCTGGAATTTCTGGAAGCAATTCGGAAGTCACAGGATTTGTAAATCATAATAAGGAAGAAGTATTTTAAAAGCAAGATGACACAACCGTGGCTAACAAGTGAAGTCAAAGCCAACATAAAAGCCAAAGAGAGGGCATATAACAGAGCAAAAGTTGGTGGGAAGTTAGAGGACTGGGAATCTTTCCAAAACCAACAGAAGACAACTGAACAGAAGGTAAAGATGGAATATGAAAGTAAGCTGGGCAATAATATTAAAGATTATACCAAAAGTTTCTTCAGATATATAAAGTCTATGTGAAAGGTGAGAATGGATATATGACCTTTGGAAGACAATTCTGGAGAGTTAGTAATGGGGGGCAAGGAAATGAAGGACAAACTGAATAAGTATTTTCCATCAGTCTTCACTGTGGATGACATTGGCAGTATAATGGATTTCCAGAGTGTCAGTGTTCAAAAGTGTGTGAAGTTGCCATTATTAGGGAGAAAGTTCTTGAGAAACTGAAAGGTCTGCAGGTAGATACCGTAAGTCACCAGGATCAGATGGTATACACCCCAAGTTTCCAAAAGAGATGGTTGAAGAGATTCTGGAAGCATTAGTTATGATCTTTCAAGAATCAATAGATTCCAGAATGGATCTAGAAGACTGGAAAATTGAAAATATCACTCCATTCTTCAAAAAGGGAGAAAGACAAGAAATTATAGACCAGTAGTCTGACCTCAGTCTTTGGGAAGATTTTGGAATCAGTTGTTAAGGATGTGGTTTCAGAGAATTTGGAGGCAAATGATAATAGGCCATAGTTTCCTCAAGGAAAATCTTGCCTGACAAATTTGTTGAAACTCTTTGAAGAAATAACAACCAGGATAGATAAATGAGATTTGGTTTATGTTGTGTACTTGAATTTTAAGTAGGCCTCTGACAAGGTGCCACACATGAGGCTGCTTAACACGTTCAGGACCCAGGGTATTACCGGAAAGATTCTCGCATGGATAGAGCATTGGCTGATTGGCAGGAGGCCAAGAGTGGGAATAAAGGGACACTTTTCAGATTGACTGCTGATGACTACTGGTGTTCCACAGGGGTTTATGTTGGCACCACTTATTTTACGTTGATTGTCAATAATTTGGATGATGAAGTTGATGGCTTTAAGGCCAAGTTTGTGGATGAATCAAAGATAGGTGGAGGGGCAGATGGTGTTGAGGAAGCAGAGAAGCTGCAGAAAGACTTAGCCTGATTAGGAGAATGGACAAAGAATTGGCAAATGGACTACAGTGTCGGGAAGTGTATGGTCATGCACTTTGGTAGAAGAAATGAAAGGGCAGACTACTTTCTAAGTGGAAAAAAAATTCAAGAATCTGAGGCACAAAGGGACTTGGGAGTCCTTGTGCAAGATTCCCTAAAAGTTAATTTGCAGGTTCAGTCTGTTGCAAGAAAGGCAAATACAATGTTAGCATTCATTTCAAGAAGCCAAGAATATAACAGCAAAGATGTAATGTTGTGGCATTATAAAGCACTGGAGAGACATCACTTGGCATATTGTGAGCAGTTTTGAGGTCTTTATCTTAGAAAGAATGTGCTGAATCTGGAGAGGGTTTAAAGAATGCTCACAAAAATGATTCCGGATTGAATGGCATGTCATATGAGGAGCTTTTCATGGCTCTGGGTTTGTATTCACTGGAATTTAGAAGAATGAGGGGTAACCTAATTGAAAGCTATTAATCGGTGAAAGGGCTCAATAGAGTGGGTGTGAAGAGGATGATTCTTGCGGTGGGAGAGTCTAAGACCAGAGGATACTGCCTTAGAATAGAGGGACATCGTTTTAGAATGGAGATGAGGAGGAATTTCTTTAGCTGAGAGTAGTGAATCTGTGGAATTCATTGCCGTGGAGCCCATACCTTAACAAATACTTAAGGAAGAGGTTGATAGATTCTCATTTGGTCAAGGCATGATGGGATATGGGGGAGATGCCTGGAGACTAGGGCTGAGAATAATGGATCAGCCATGATGAAATGGCAGGGCAGACTCAATGGGCAAAATGGCCTAATTTGGTTCCTATATCTTATGGGCAAATGATCTCTGTGCATCATTAAGCCCATCATTGAACTGACAATGCTCCGACAATCTCTTCAACTCAGCCACGTAAGCTGAAATGGACTCCCCTTCCTTTTGATTCCGCTTATGAAACCTAAACAGTTTTGCAATCAACAATGGCTTCAATTCTAAATGCTCATTGTGGCTGGTTTGGTTGGACCATTCAACCCTCAAAGCAAACTGTGTGTCTTTAAACCCAAAACATTCAGCAAAACTGGTACTCTATTGTGTCTTTCCTTCCAAACAACTTGTGCTGTACTGCTTTCTCTTCAAACTCAACTGTCTCTGCTCATGCTGGGCTGCACTTTTTACTCACCATTCCTCGCTGCATTTTTAATTTGAACATCTTGCTGCACTTCATCAGGTCAATAGCCATTCTGGGTACATTTAAAAATACCTCTTCACCATTCTAATGTTTTATAACTTCAAAACATTAAAATATTTCAAAGGAAGAAACAAGAGACCGAAATGTGAGCCTAAGTTTGTGATTTTCTTTATGTGTATCATTTGGTAGCATTGCGATGTATGCAATTCTCTTATTTTTACATATAACCTGGAACAAATTAATAAATGGATAAGATTGCTTAATTAATAATATATTTATAATATTACTTAAACACTACTGAAACATTAAATACACAACAATGACATTCGGCATAGACATGGTGAGTCCAAGCTCCTGCTTCTATGCTAAAACTGTGGGCAAAGATTAGTAAATGAATCATCAATTGATGTTGGATACAAAATTAGAAATATCCACGGCATTGATTACCAATTTTAATCATTGTTGTTATATAAAACTGTTGTTTGGAGAGCTTACAAAAATTATACAAAAAGAGGAGAAGTAATTGGACATAATCTTTCAAAACAAAACAAAGAATAAGGGTGGTACTCAGTTGGACAGGCAGCATGCATCGAGATCGAAACAGAGTCAATGTTTCAGATCAATGATCTTTCATCAGGCGCAGGCTATAGATAGTCTGGTCATGAATTGCTTCAATTCAGCCTTCCCACCTCACTGGACTCCTATCAATTTGCATATCGCCCAGAAAGGTCCACCAACGGTGCCATAACTTCCACTCTTTAACTTCTTTAACTTCTATTTCAGAATGCTGTTCATTGACTTCGCTTCTGCTTTCAATATAATCACCCCCCTGAGGCTGGTGGGAAAGCTGTCCTTGTTGAGTCTCAAAACCTCCCTCTGTAACTGGATCTTGGACTTCCTGATGAAAAGACCACAGACAGTCCATATTGGCAGTGACACCTCTAGCTCCATCACGCTGAAGACTGGCGCACTCCCAGGCTGCGTGCTCAGCCTGCTCCTATTCACAATTCTAATGCACGACTGTACTGCCAAATCCACTTCAAACCACATCATTAACCCTTACATACTGTTCGGGTCAAATTTGACCCATCTTGACATTTGACAGCAGTAAAAATACCCTAAAGGAATTTTTTTAGTTGGAATTTGATGACTCTTCCTAAAGTGACCCAAAATGCGCAAAAATGAAAATATTTAAAAGATTTATACTTCTGTACAGGCGCTACAAAGCTCTGTACACTGAGGCTGTTCCAGGTCAAACTTGACCCATATCTATTCAAATGGATTTTAGATCTCTGAAACATTAATTAAGGATTAATCACCCATTTATTAATGTCAGATAGGCTATTTATACATTCTAAATAGATCTGCGGATCAAAATTTGGTATAGGCACTTGTTACGAGGGGATTCTTGGGCTGGGTCAAAATTGACCCGTACCATACTATTAAGGTATAGAATATGAACAGGTTGCCTGGGTTAAGTTTGCTGATGACACACCAGTGGTTGATCCCAACAGAAACATATGATGAATCCCACCCACACTCACATAGACTATTGGTCCCACTCCCATCAAGGAGGAGGCTACGTAGCATCCATGCCAGAACCACAAGACTCAAAAACAGTTACAGTACTTTTCCCAAGCAGTAAGACTGATCAACACCACCTACTTACCCCACCTCCACAACATTCAGCACCACTACTTTATTGTTTCCTGTCAGAATCACCTCATGTACAGATACTCCTGTGCCTAGCATCACTTTATGTACAGTACACATAATCAAAATACGTATATAAGCTATTTTATGTATTTATTTTTTGTATTATTTTGTTCTATATGTTAGTGTATTTTATTTGCTGCGTTAGATCTATTTCATTCTCCTTTACATTGTGTAGTGGAAATTACATTAAACAATCTTGAATCTTAACACAGCATACTGTTCCTTGTGCTGCAAACGTAAAAGCCAGAATCTTAATGTGGACAAAACTAAAAAGATGATGAGGACTTCAGAAAGGTGCTGGCACACATTTCCCCACTGCACATCAATGGCACCTCCATGGAGAGTGTCAGGAGCACCAAGTTTCTTGGCGTGGATAATTCTGACAATCTCACCTACTCCCTCACACCATCACTTCAGCCAAGGGAGCACAGCAGCACCTCCATTTCCTGAGGAGACTGAGGTAAGCAAGGCACCCCCTTCCCTTTGTCAACACGTTCTACCAGAGCACCATCAAGAGTGCCCTGACCAGCTGCACCACCGAATACAATGGTAACTACAGCTCGGCACAGAATTCTATCATCACCTCAAAACCAACCAATAAGCTTCAAGACCTTGGCCTCAATACCTCCTTATGCAGCTGGATCACTTGCAGACCCCTGTAAGTTCAGACTGGTCGCAACATCTCTTCCACAATCTCCGTCAGTACAGGCTGTGTGCCTAGCCCGCTGCTCTGCTCGCTTTATACTTATGACTCCAATAGCATATTCAAGTTTCCTGAATAAGCTTCAAGACTTTGACAAGGTCTGTCTAGGCCCAATCAATGGTGGTGACGAATCAGCATATTGTAGGAAGATTGAAAATCTAACTGAGTGGTGTCACAACAACAACGTCAGCAAGACCAACAAGCTGACTTCAGGAGCAAGAACCCAGAGGTCCAGGAGGCAGACCTCATTGGAGGGTCAGAGGTAGAGAGAGTCAGCAACTAAAATTCCTTGGTGTTATCGTTTCCGACGACCTGTCCTGGACACAGCAAGGTAGTGCATTTGTGAGGAAAGCACAGCAGCACCAGTACTCCTTTAGGAGTTGGTGAAGATTTGGCATGACATTTAAAACTTTGACAAACTTCTATAGTTGTATGGTGAAGAGTATATCAATTGGTTGCATCACAGCCTGGTATGGAAATGCCATTGCCCTTGAATGGATAATCCTACAAGTATTGGATACGGCCCAGTCCACACACGTAAAGCCCTCCCCACCATTGAGCACATCTACATTGAGTGTTGTTGCAAGAAAGTTGCATCGAACATCAACAAACTACATCACCCAGGTCATGCTCTCTTCTCACTGCTGCCATCAGGAACAAGCGACAGGATCCTCAGGTCTCACACAACCAGGTTGAGGAACAGTTATTGCGTCTGTTATCCAGCTAACAATTGTGGCAGCAGTTTCTTCTCACAAGATGTTAGACTTCTATCACCTTGCTGCCATCAAGCACACATATCCCCCTGCCCTCCCCCCCTCCCCAGCTTACAGAAGCACTCTCATCCTGGACTGGTCACTTCTCATCTTTTACTGCTGCTGTTTCACATATTTACACTACTGGTTGCTGCATTATAATAGTGGCAGAAACTTTATCCTGTCTTACATAAAGATGTACTTCGCACTTCTTGTCAACCTGTCAATCTTCAGGCTATGCCACTCAGGGACTTGAGCTAATATTATTTTGTGAGTGTGTGTGCTGTATCGTAATTAAATGTGCAGTGTGTGACTATATATACTGTGTTTTGCACCTAGGCCCCAGAGACATAGAGAAGTATAGCACAGAAGAATGCCCTTCAGTCCATCTAGTCCATCTTGAAATCATTTAAACTGCCTACTCCCATCGATCTGCACCAGGAATATAGCTCTCCATACACCTGCCATTCACGTACCTATCCAAGCTTGTCCTAAATGTTGAAATCAAGCTCGCATGCACCAATTGTGCTGGCAGCTCAATCTACACTCCCATGATCCTTGGAGTGATGAAGATTCCTCCCATGTTTCTCTTAAAATTCTTACCTTTCACCCTTAGCCCATGACCTCTGGTTGTATTCCCACCCAACCTCAGTGGATAAAGCCTCCTTGCATTTACCCTATCTATACGCCTCAGAATTTTGTATACACCTATCAGATCTCCTCTCAATCTTCTACATTCCAAGGAATGAATATAGAATATAGAAATCTACAGCACATTACAGGCCCTTCAATCCACAATGTTGTGCTGACCATGTAACCTACTCTAGAAGATACATAGAAATCTCCTACCACATAGCCCTCTAGTTGTCTAAGCTCTGTGTACCTATCTAAGAGTCTCTGAACAGACCCTATTGTATTCGCCTCTACCACCTTCTCACATTCCACGCACACACCACTCTCTGTGTGAAAAACTGAACTCTGACATCCCCTTTAAACCTACCAATCACCTTAAAACTATGCCCCCTCATGTTAGCCATTTCAGCCTTGGGAAAGAGCCTCTGACTATCCACATGAGCAATGCCTCTCATCATCTATACACCTCTATCAGGTCACCTCTCATCCTCTGTCGCTCCAAGGAGAAAAGGCCAAGTTCACGCAACCCATTCTCATAAAGCATGCTCTACAATCGGGGCAACATCTTTGTAAATCTCCTCTGCATTCTTTCTATAGCATGCACATTCCTTCCTGTAATGAGGTGCCCAGAACTAAACACAATACTCCAAATGGGATCTAACTAAGGTCTTATATATCTGTAATATTACCTCTCAGCTCTTGAACTCGATTCCATGATTGATGAAGGCCAACACACCATATGCCTTCTTAACATCACTATCAACCTGCGCAGTACCTTTGAGTGTCCTATGGACATGGACCCCACGATCTCACTGATCCTCCACGATATCAAGACTCTTGCCAGTAATATGACTTTCTGTCTTCCCATATACACTACATTCACTGCTCTACCTTCATCAATATCTTTTGTTACATCCTCAAAGAATTCAATCAGGTTTGTAAGGCATGTCCTGCCCTTGATAAAGCCATGTTGACTACCCCTAATCAGATTATGTCTCTCCAAATGCTCAAAATCCTGCCTCTCAAGATCTTCTCCAACAACTTGTCTACCACTGGTCTATAATTTCCTGGATTATCTCTACTCCCTTTCTTGAACAAGCAAACAATGTTTGCAACCTTCCAGTCTTCCAGTTCTTCTCCTGTCCCTATTGATGATGCAAAGATCATCACCAGAGGCTCAGCAATCTCCTCCCTCACTTTCCACAGTAGCCTGGGGTATATCTTTTCCAGTACTGGTGACTTTAGACCTTTCAAAAGCTCCATATAGACTCTATAGACTCAAGCATTTCAGTGCGCTTTAAGACATCCCACAACTGCCAATGTCTTTTCATTGGTGAATACTGAAGCAAAGCATTCATTAATTACCTCCACTACCTCCTCCCAATACCAGATCAAGTACAGCCACTCCACTAGTTGACTTATCTACATATTACATCAGGAAACCATCCTGAACACACCTAACAAACTCCATCCCATCTAAACCCCTTGCGCTAAGGAGATGCCAATCGATATTAGGAAAGTTAAAATCCCCCATCACAGCAACCCTATTATTATTGCACTGTTCCAGAATCTGCCTCCCTATCTGCTCCTCGATGTCTCTGTTACTACTGTGGGGACTACAAAAAAACATCCAGCAGAATTATTGCCCCCCTCCTGTTTCTGATTTCCACCCACAATGACTCAGTAGCATATCCCTCCATGACTTCTTTCTGCAGCCATGATACTATCCCTGATTAGCAGTGCCACTCCCCAACGTCTTTTGCCTCCCTCCCTGTCCTTTTTGAAACATCTAAAACCTGGCCCATTCAGCAGCCATTACTGACTCTGAGTCATCCAAGTCTCTGTAATGGCCACAACATCGTAGTCCACGTATTGATCTACGCTCTAAGTTCATCCACCTTGCTCATGATACTCTTTGTATTAATGAATACTAACCTATTCAATCCTTCCATATGACTCGGGTCCTCCAGACCCATCAAATTCCTTGTAAATTTTTTTCAGGTACCCTTTCAACCTAATTTACCTCTTTCCTATAGGTAGGTGACCAAAAGGGGTATGGGGCCTATCAGCAGTGTCAACAGAGCTCTACGAAGAGGTGTTTTCACACAGGGCAGTTGCAATTATTTAATAAGAGAGCTTTGCAGATGTTTGTCCATTGTATGGGACCTATCAGTAGCATCGACAGAGCTCTATGAAGAGGTGTTTTTTGCAGGTTGGTGACAATTATTTAAAAAGAGATTTGCAGACATTTACACGAGGAAATCTACAGATGCTGGAAATTCGAACAACAACACACACAAAATGCTGGTGGAACACAGCAGGCCAGGCAGCATCTATAAGGAGAAGCACTGTCGACGTTTCAGGCCGAGACCCTTCGTCAGGACTAACTGAAAGGAAAGATAGTAAGAGATTTTGAAGTAGTGCAGGGAGGGGGAAATGCGAAATGATAGGAGAAGACCGGAGGGGGTGGGATGAAGCTAAGAGCTGGAAAGGTGATTGGCAAAAGGGATACAGAGCTGGAGAAGGGAAAAGGGTCATGGGACGGGAGGCCTCAGGAGAAAGAAAAGGTGGGGGGGGGGGAAGCACCAGAGGGAGATGGAGATGCCCCTCCTCCTCTTCTTATCCCATCCCTGACATATTTAGTTGTTTGCCTGCTCTCCATTTCCCTCTGGTGCTTCCCCCCGCCTTTTCTTTCTCCAAAGGCCTCCCGTCCCATGATCCTTATAGATGCTGCCTGGCCTGCTGTGTTCCACCAGCATCTTGTTTTTGCAGACGTTTGTCCATTGTACGGGGCCTATCGGGGCTGAACTTAATAAAAGTACAGAAGGGATAAGCAGAGTGGCCATTGTCGCGAATAGGCTAGTGGCAAGAGTAGAAGCGACCAGTCTGGCTCAAAAGAGGCTTCTGCTTGGAATAGGCATCGGCTCTGTGTAATGTCTGTTAAGGTTTCCTTTTTGATTTATTTATTCTCTCTTACTCACCATTTAAATGGCTGTATTGTGTACTTTGTGCCAGCTGTTGGAGAACTGGGAGATCCAGAGTATCCCGGGGAAATACTTCTGCATGAAGTGCATCCGGCTGCAGCTCCTTGAAGACCGTGTTAGGGATCTGGAGCAGCAACTGGATGACCTTCGGTTTGTACAGGAGACTGAGAAGATAACTGATCAAAGTTACAGGGAGGTAGTCACCCCGAAGTTGGAGCAGGTAGATAGCTGGGTGACTGTCAGGATAAAGGGAAATAGGCAGTTAGAGCAGAGCACACCTGTGGCCATTCCCCTCAAAAATGAGTACATTGTTTTGTATACTTTTGTGGGGGATGACCTCCCGGAAGAATGCCACAGTGATAGGGTTACAGGCACTGAGCATGAGTCCATAGTACAGAAGGGAAAGAGAGAGAAGAAGGGAGCATTAGTGATAGGGGACTGGACAGTGAGGGGAACAGACAGGAGGTTCTGTGGACATGAACGGGACACCTGGATGTTATGTTGCCTCCCAGGATCAGGGACATCTCAGATTGTGTCCACGACATTTTGGAGAGGGAGAGAGAGCAGCCTGATGTCTTGGTACATATTGGTACCAATGACATAGGAAGAAACTGCAAAGAGGTCCTGAAAAGAGAATTTAGACAGCTAGATAGAAAGCTGAGAAGCAGGATCTCCAGGGTAGTAATTTCTGGATTGCTGCCTGTGCCATGTGGCAGTGAGGGTAGAAACAGGATGATGTGGCAGATAAATGTGTGGCTGAGAAGTGGGTGCAGGAGTCAGGGCTTCAGCTTCTTGGATCATTGGGAGATCTTCTGGGGGAAATATGACCTGTTCAAAAGAGACGGGTTGCACCTGAGCCCGAGGGAGACCAATATTCTCGCGGGTAGGTTTGTTAGAGTTGTTGGGAGATTTAGACTAATTTGGCAGGGAGGTGGGAACTGGAGTGAAGAGGCTCAGGATAGGACGGATGGTAAAAAAATAAAGGTAGTGTGCAGTCAGACTGTCAGGAAGGGCAGGCAGGTGATGGGACTTAGTTGTAGCCAACAGGCTGAGTATCAAAAGATTAGGGATTAGAATTAGAAAGGATAGCAAATATGGTGCTCAAAGTGTTGTATCTGAATGCATGGAGTATAAGAAATAAGATGGATGATCTTGTTGCAATATCACAGATTGCCAGGTATGATGTTGTGGCCATCACTGAATTGTGGCTGAAGGATGGTTGTAGTTGGGAGCTGAATGTCCAAGGTTACATATTGTATCAGAGGGATAGGAAGGTAGGCAGAGGGGGTGGTGTGGTTCTACTGGTAAAGAATGGCATCAAATCAGTAGAAAGATATGACATAGGATCAGAAGTTGTTCCATGGGGACTGAGTTAAGAAACTGCAAGGGTAAAAGGATATTGATGGCAGTTATATACAGGCCTCCCAGCAGTGGCTGGGAGGTGGACCACAAGTTACAACAGGAAATAGAAAAGGCGAGTCAAAAGAGCAATGCTATGGCAGTCATGGGAGACTTCAACGTGCAGGCTGATTGGGAAAATCAGGTTGGTAATGGATCTCAAGTTTGTTGAATGCCAAAGGGATGGGTTTTTAGATCAGTTTGTCATCAAACCTACTAGGGGATCAGTTGTACTGGATTCAGTGTTATGTAATCAACTGGAGGCAATTAGGGAACTTAAGGTAAAAGAACCCTTTGGAACCAGTGATCACAATATGATTGAGTGCAACTTGAAATTTGATAGGGAGAAAGTCAAGTCTGATATAGCAGTATTTCAGTGGAGTAAGGGAAATTACAGTGGTATGAGAGAGGAGTTGGCCAAAGTAAATTCGAAGGAGCTGCTGGCAGGCATGCGTTTCTGGGAAAAATGAGGAAGGTGCAGGACAGATGTATTTCAAAAATGAAGAATTACTCAAATGGTAAAATAGTACAACCATGGCTGACAAGGGAAGTCAAAGCTATTGTAAATGCAAAAGAAAGGGCATACAACAAAACAAAAATTAGTCGGAAGTTAAAGGACTGGGAAGTTTTTAAAAACCTACCGAGGGCAACTAAAAAAATCATTAGAAGGGAAATGAAATATGAAAGCAAACTAGCAAATAGTATTAAAGTGGATAGTAAAAGTTTTTTCAAGTATGGTAAAAATAAAAGAAAAATAAGAGTGGATATAGGACCGCTAAAAAATGAAGCAGGAGAAATAAAAATGGGGCACAAGGAGATGGCTGATGAACTAATTAGGTATTTTGCATCAGTCTTCCCTGTGGAAGACACTAGCAGTGTGCCTGATGTTGTAGTGTGTGAAGGAAGAGAAGTGGGTGCAGTTACTGTTACAAGAGAGAAGGTGCTCAAAAAGCTGGAAGACCTCAAGGTACATAAATCACCCAGACCAGATGAACTGCACCCTAGGGTTCTGAAGGAGGTAGCGTTAGAGACAGTGGTGGCATTAGAAATGATCTTTCAAAAATCATTGGACTCTGGCATGGTGCCAGAGGATGGGAAAATTGCAAATGTCCCTCCACTTTAAGAAAGGAGGAATGCAGTAGAAAGGAAATTATAGACGAGTTAGCCTGACCTCAGTGGTGGAAAGATGTTAGAATCAGCTTTTAAAGATGAGATGATGGAGTACTTGGTGACACAAGACAAGATAGTACAAAGTCAGCATGGTTTCCTTCAGGGAAAATCCTGTCTGTTAGAATTCTTTGAGGAGATTACAAGTAGGATAGGTAAGGCGGATGCAGTGGATATTGTATATCTGGACTTTCAGAAGGCCTAGGCAAGGTGCCTCACAAGAGGCTGCTTACCAAGTTAAGAGCCCATGATATTACAGGAAAGTTATTAACATGGTTAGAGCATTGGCTGATTGGTATGAGGCAGTGAATGGGAATAAAAGGATCCTTTTCTGGTTATCTGCCAGTGACTAGTGGCATTCCACAGGGATCGGTGTTGGGACCACTTTTTTTTATGTTGTATATACGTGTTCTATATATACATGTTCTAGATGATGAAATAGATGGCTTTGTTGCCAGGTTTGCTGATGATTCAAAGATTAGTGGAGGGGCAGGTAGTGTTTAGGAAACAGGTAGGATGCAGAAAGACTTAGACAGATTAGGAGAACTGGCAAGAGAGTGGCAAATGAAATACAATGTTGGAATAAGCATGGATATGCACTTTGGTAGTAGAAATAAATGTGCAGACTATTTTCTAAATGGGAGAAAATCCAAAAATCTGAGATGCAAAGGGACTTGGGAGTACTTGTGCAGAACACCCTAAAGGTTAACTTGCAGGTTGAGTCGGTGGTGAGGAAGGCAAATGCCATGTTAGCATTCATTTCAAGAGGTCTAGAATACAAGAGCAGGGAAGTGATGCTGAGGCTTTATCAGGCACTGGTGAGACCTCACCTTGAGCATTGTGAACAGCTTTGGGCCCCTCATCTTAGAAAAGATGTGCTGGCACTGGAGAGGGTCCAGAGGAGGTTCACAAGGATGATTTGCAGGAATGAAAGGGTTATCATACGAAGAATGTTTGGTGGCTCTGGGTCTGTACTCACTGGAATTCAGAAGGATGAGGGGGGATTTCATTGAATGTTGCAAGGCCTAGACAGAGTAGATGCAGAAAGGATATTTCCCATAGTGGGTGAGTATAGGATGAGAGGGCACAGCCTCAGGATAGAGGGGTGCCCTTTCAAAACAGAGATGCAGAGAAATTTCTTTAGCCAAAGTGTCATGAATTTGTGGAAATTGTTGCCACATGCAGCTGGGGAGGCCAGGTCATTGGGTGTATTTAAGGAAGAGATTGATAGGTTCTTGTTTGGACATGGCATCAAAGGTTACGGAGAGAAGGCTGGGAACTGGAATTGAGGAGTTAAAATAAAAAGGATCAGCCATGATTGAATGGCAGATCAGACTCTATGGGCCAGATGGCCTCATTCTGCTCCTATGTCTAATGGTCCATGGTATTTCACAATGGTTCCTTAACCCCTTTCCCCTTCCTGACTGCAACCCAGTTTCCTGTGTCCTGCACCTTGGGTGTAGCTACCTGTCTGTATGATCTATTTATCAGACGAACAATGTTTTTAGTTGTATACATGTGTATGTTTGAATGACAATGAACATGAGCTTGAACCTATTTTAAGAACATAGAATACTATCTCTGCAACCCAAACTGCTCTAGTGACATTTTAACCTGCTCTAAGATCAATCTACCCCTTCCCTCCCACTAAGACCTCCATTTTTCGATCATCCATGTGCTTAACTACGAGTCTCTTAAAACTCCCTAATGTATCTGCCTCTACCACCACCCTGGTAACATGCTCCATGCACTCACTACCCCGTCTAAAACAATCTACCTCTGACATCCCCCTAGATTTTCCTCCAATCACCATAAAATTATGTCACCCCACCAGTATTAGCCATTTTCATTTTCAACGGCTAATAGGAATGCTATTGCTTTCATAACATTGTCAACATTTTGCTTGATCCAGTGTGCCAAGTAACAAATAATCTCTACCATATGGATTCAAGCAATCAAGAAGCCAAATCAGCACCACTTTCTGGAGGCACAATTACAGCTGAGAATAAATGCAGTACCTGCCAATAATGTCGATATCTCATGAATGATGAAAGAAGACATTGGAAATGTTAATGGTGTTAAGCTGGATTCCCATCTGAAGATAAATTATTCCACTACATGAAAACAGGATAGTAATAAATTAAAAATAGTACTGAGGCACATTTACACAATACCCTGCATAGCACGGTCTTGTTTAAGTTCCCTACCTGGATGGCAAGAGTGTTGACCAGATGAATGTTGAATGCTTCTTGTAATATGCAAGTTGGGGATACACAAAACCCAGACCACAGCTCTGAGATACAAATAAGTGGATGTACGCTGGCTGAGTTGTAGCATGTACAGTACCTCAGAATGAAGCAAGGAAAAGTTTGAAAAGTCTGCACATGTTCCCACCAGCGGATCTGGACAAGGCTGGGGCCACCATCTGAGCCAAAGGCCTTCTGCGGGGTGAGGCCTCCAATTACTTACAACCTTAATGAATGATTTGGATGAAGGGACGGAATGCAATGAAGCCAAATTTGTCAATCTTACACAAGTAATAAGCAAACAAGCTCTGAGAAAGACATGCACTCAGCGGCCAACTTTATTAGGGGTACACCTGTACAACTGCTCGCTAATGCAAATATCTAATTTGACAATCGTGTGACAGTAACTCAATGCATAAAAGCATGCAGATATGGTCTAGACGTTCAGTTGCTATTCAGATGAAATGTCAGAATGGGGAAGAAATGTGATCTGAGTGACTGTGACTGTGGAATGATTGTTGGGGTCAAAATGAGTGGTTTGAGTGTCTCAGTGACAGTTTACCTCCTTGGGTTTTCATGCACAACAGTGTCTAGAGTTTACAGAGAATGGTGAGGAAAGCAATAAAACACCCAGTAAGTGGTAGTTCTATGGGTAAAATTGTCTTATTAATGAGAGAGGTCAGAGGAGAATGGCAGCAACTCAGATAACCATGCGTTACAACTCCGGTGTAAAGAAGAATATTTCTGAAAGCAATACACCTCGAACCTTGAAATAGATTGGCTACAGTAGGAGAAGACCACAGTTGTCTCTTTACTGGGTACCGGAGGTATCTAATAAAGAGGTTACAGGTGGTACAAGAGCCCACAGAAAGATTTTATTGTATCAGGTGAGTGGTCAATAACTTGACAGATAGAGCATAATGTAGGAAAAAGTGCAGTTTTAACTGCTTTGGAAGAACAATTAAAAAAGAACAAATTATTATTAACATACACTTATGCTCTCCCACCTACACCAACTCTTTAGCCATGTGTTAAACTCCATAATCTTCCTATTTCTGGCCTCATTAATACATGGCATGGGTAGCAATCCTGAGATCATAACCCTGGAGAACCTGCCCTTTAACTTGGCACCAAACTCCCTGAACTCCCAATGCAAAACCTTGTCGCTCATCCTACCCATGTCTTTGGTACCTGCATAGACTACAATCTCTGGCTGTTCAACTTCCCATTTAAGAATGCTGAGAACACAATCTGAGATGTACCGGACCCTGGCACCTAGGAAGCAACATACCATCTGGCAAATCTCATTCTCGCCCACAAAACCTATTTTTGGTTCCCCTAACTAATGCATCACTGAATGGACAACACATTGAACCTTCAAATGGATAGGCTATAGCTGGAGAAGACCACAAGCTGGTACCTAATAAAGAGGTTTTTGATGTGTCCATTGAGGAGTCAATAACTTGACAGATGGTGCACAATGTAGGAAAACGTACAAGTTTATCTATTTTGGAAGAAGAATTTGAAAGGAATAAAAAATTATTATTAAAAATCCACTGAAAATGCTGTATCATAGGGTCCCAGAGGTGAAAACAATAAAAAACAAACAGGCTCAGCAACCAGATAGAAAGGTAGATGGAACATTGATCTCGATTGCAAGGAGCATGGAGATTGATATGAGGAAGCTTTTACTGCTTCTCTGCAGGGCACTGGGAAGACTATACTTAGAATACTGCATATTATTTGGTCTCCATATTTGCATGTGAAGCAGTGCAGAGGAGGTTCACCAGGTTGACTTTTAGTATGGCAGGATTTGCATTTAAGGAAAGACTGAGCAGGATAGACCTGTACATTCCGAAGTTCAGAAGAATTAAAGCTGATCTTGTTGGAGCGTAATCCTGAGAGGTGGATTCACAGTATAAATGTTTCCCTTAGTGGAAATATCTGAAACTAGAAGGCCCTTCCATTGGAAAAAAAGATTCTCATGTCCAAACACACATCATGAGGCTGAAGGACAATTTTTATCCCACCGTTATAAGAGTTTTGAATGATTAAGATAAATTCTTCTTCATTACGGCTCTTGCATCTTATTGACTAGCTGCAGTGCAACTTTTCTCTTACATTATACTCTGCATTTGTTATCTCTTTTCCCTTTGTTACACTTGATGCACTGATCATTTATAATTATTTGTTTGGACGGCATGCCAAGCAAAGCATTTCACTGTACCTTGGTACATATGACAACAATAAACCAATTAACAAATTAGTTTCTGAAGAAGAAGTCACCCATTTAAGTTTGAACATAAAGGGGATTTTTTCTCTTCAGAATTTTCTACTTCACAGAGCTGTGGAGACAGAGACAATAAATATATGCGAAGTGGAGATTAACAGATGTTTATGAAACCCCCTTTTTTGCTGAGCTTCTCTAGAGAGGTGCTCATTCACCCCTCGCAAATAGTCACCAGACTCAGCATTGAGAAACTTCCTTTCTCAGACTCTGTATGTTTAAGGTTGATATGACTTGAGTACCGTCAAATCTGTGAAGTTGGGATAACTCGCCCACCTGAACCCCGATCTGTGTGAATACTGTGTAATTTCCTGCCCCCTTGCATTCGCCCATCAGCAAAAATTAACAGTCCATGCACTGCCCACAATTATGAAGAAGGTATATTTATGAATGTTAACTTATGCAAACAGATAGTAAGGAAAAGAAAAGCAAAAGGGCCCATCATAATTAAACAGTCAAATATGCACAAAACTTCACGCTCGTCTTGAAGTTGTCTTTAACTCGCGTGCTGGACCCTTGGTCTGAATGAAAGCACACACCACCTTCTGAATATCACTCAAAATCCATCTCAAACTAACAAGCTCTCCCACAGGACTATTGGTCCTTCCTCCTTGAAGTCATTCTTCTTCACAAAGTACCTTGTGCTATAGGGATGGCATCCTCAATCATCTTCCTTTCTGACCTCTCCCAGCTCCCACCATAAAGACCTTGACCCACACCAGTGTCCGTCACAAAAACCTCTCCACCCAGCATTCTCCGGAAACTTCTCCTAATTCCACCATCCTGATTGGCTGACTCTACATTCCTAAATTGAACAACAAAGCCCCTTATCTTAGCTCAAATCCAAAAGGCCAAAAACAGAACAGACTGCTCTTACAGAGCTGCTAAAATGAAATTACTACAGCATACCAGTGAAAATCTTAACCAGGGCATTACATTTAAATGATAGAAAAAGTCCAGGGGATGAGAAGCTTTCAGTTCACTTAAAGAGCTTTCACCTACAGCTTTAACTTTGTTTCTCTTTCTTTGGATGCTGCCTGACCTGGTAAGTGTTTCCAGCATTTTCTGGTGTTACTTCAAATTTCAAGATCTGCAGGAATTTTGTTTTATTTTCTGACATTAGGGGTTTATGAGGATAGAATTTGCATACGCATGAAGCACATGATGCATAGTAAGAGAGAAAAATACCACTCACCCATTGCACAACCTCTACAAAAAATGAAGATAATGGCCATAATCTATGGGACTAGTCAACTGCTGTCATCTACACGTTACAAATTGTTTATGGAATCTGATCAAGGGAGAAAACAGGGCAGAAGATGACCTTTGTTGCATCCGTCTACCTAAAACTTGCCAGCTCCATCCTGATCCCTCTCCCTTACTCCTTTATACTATCTACCTCCCTCTGAACCTTCAATCCACATGAAGGATCTCAATCCAAAATGTCTCCTGTCCATTTCCTTCTACAATTGTTGCCTACTTGCTGAATTGTTTCAGCAGTTCAATTCTTTTGTTCCAGGTTCCAACATCTTCAGTCCCCTGTGCCTCCAGAAGTAATACAAGAGTGCTGTTCCATCAGTAAGACATAAATACTGCAGGGTACTATAAACCCCTCTCTTTTCAAATCTCCTAGTTGATTTCTAGCACAGCTACTTACTGTTTTGACTATGTATAATCATAGTATTTTCAAGTGAAAATTAATCCTTCTATAAGTACATTATGGATTGTTGGATCAACAGAGTAGAACGATTCAAAAGCCCAATTCACCACCAAGCATGGTTGCAAATAGCATTTTTTGGACATAGCTTCTCAGTTTCTAGTAAAGTTAGCGAACTGGTACAGTATTTTATCAGCCTCACTGAATGGTCCAACTAGACTGTATAAAATTGTGGTAGAATGTTATATTATTATGCATTTTGGTATTCTCAGAATGAAAAGGCTATTTGCTGGGCTTGGGTTAATTCAGTTCAGAAGATGAATGCTGCTGCTTCTATGTGATTACCTTTTATGAGATACAAGGAACCTTGGGACAACTTACACAGTGGAGGGAGGAAATGAAGTAATGTAATCATGGGCCAATTTACAATGAACAATTAACCTAACTGGTACATCTTTGGACTGCGGGAGGAAACTGAAGGACCTGAGGAAACCCTCACATTCTACAGGGAGGATGTACAGAGACTCCTTACAGAGGATGCTGGGATTGAACTCTGAACTCGGATGGCCTGAGCATTATTAATGCTATGATAACCGCTACACTACCATGGTGCCCAGTATGATAAACTTTTCTATAATTTTGTGCTTGGGCCTCCACACTTGCATCAAGCCTATCACATCACAACCTTTCATTTTGTATTTGATGGCTAATGGATATCAAGTGGAGGTGCTATAGATGTAACTTTTAGCTACTTTTCTCCTAGAGAAAGCATATCAAGTGAAGTTGTATTGGCTTTGGAAAATTCATTTTGGGCCATTAAATGCCAGCTCAAAACATGTTCAAAATACAACATAAGTTTATTATCAAAGTATAGATCTGTCAGCATATACTGCCTTGAGATTCATTTTTTGCAGTATTCACAGTAGAACAGAGAAATATAATAAAATATTTTAACAATCTTTCAGATAATGTTGTGCCAAATCAAAGCAAAGGCTTACTGTGCAAATAATTAATTGTTTGAAGTCTCAAAATAAGATTTAACTTCATGAGTAGATACTAAAATCTTGTATTTCGTAAATGAGGATGTACTGTGAAGGCAAGTCCCAAATGGGTGAATTCTGTCAGATGGAAGATAAGGAAAGCAGGTGTATGGGAACACTGGAAAGCAATGTGACACAGCCAGTCATGCTCCAGTGATCCCTGCTCAATTCTCTCTTCCAGTGCTGTCTGGGTGGCGCTTGCATATTCCACGTGACTACATGGCTTTCCTTTGAGCCCTCAGTTTCTTCCCGTTTCCCTTTAATGTGTGGATCAGCAGGTTAAAAGCAGCTATAAATTGCCAAGAGTGTGTACGTGAGTGGTGGAACTTGTGGAGGGCTGGGGCACTGATGGGAATAGATAATACTGGGTTAGGATAGGATTGCAGTAGAAATAAATACTTGATGGTCATTGAAAATTCATGAGTATCTGGGCTGGTTTCCTTGCCGTATCACTCTATGACTATTACAATTGGCCACCATCTGTAGCTTCCCTTCCAAGTTATAAATCATTAGGTTTAAATCTGGAACTCCCTGCTCAAGTACACTGTGGGAATACCACAGCAGAAGGACAGCAGCAATTCAAGAAAGCAGCTTAGTATCTCCTTTTTAAGGACAGTTGATAATTGGCAATAAATGCTGATGTGGCCAGTCACATCCCATTGATAACTTGCTATCTGAGTACTTCACACCTTGATATAGCAATTGATTTGCTCAAAACTGCAAGAAATTGCAGAGAGTTGAGGACTCAGCCCAGTCTATCATGAAAACTGGCCTCCGTCCAAGAAACAGTCTACACCTCCCACTGCTCTGGAAAGCAGCCGATATAACCAAATACACAGCCACCCTGCACATTCTCTCTTCTCTCCACTTGCATTGGGCAAAAGTACAAAAGGTTCAAAGCATGCATCATTAGAAATATCTTCTAAGCTTATATCTGCCATTATAATATTTACATATAGGATAAAGAAGAACTCTTGATCTCACAACCTACTTGCACCTTACTGACTGGCTGCATTGAACTCTGTCTGTAAACATAAGATAATATTTTGCATTCTGTTATTGTTTTACCTCAATACACTTGTGTCTTGAAATGATCTGTATGGGTAACATGCAAAACTAGGTTTTTCACTGTAAATCACTACTTCCACCTGTCCATCTTCCTCATTACCTCTGAGAGAATAGACAATTACATCATATAAGGCACCACTTTCAGGTGATTACTTGTACTATTCAATTAGAGTTGGATTTTTACACATTAGTAAATTCATTAACTAAAAAAAATTTTAAAAAAACACATTCGGCCGTAAAGGATGACATTTAGTGAAGAATGTGATATCATTGCATTCTTATTTTGGAATATGCTTCAAATTCAAAAATTTAGTCTTAAGGTGCCCTAAAACTGAAAGGTAATTGATACCAGTGTAGGTCTGTAGTGGGACATAAGTCTGCATCATCCCAGAGTATCTTCCAAGGCCCACGTTCACAAAGACATATTTCCAAAAGGCTCAGGAATCTGCACCTTTTCATCAAAGGGTGTTGTGCATTTTGACCCACTTTGTGAATTAAACTATTGCAAAGAAATGATAGCATCAATAGTTGTGATCTTTAACCTGCACTAGTTACTTCAGTTTCTTTCTAAACTGACGTAGTTCAAACTGCTGTGTTCTCAGGGTTTTCTGGTTTTCGTTTAATGAGCACCACTGAAGACACATTCTATCAGCAAAACTTTGAAAAGGCAATAGTAACTTTAATTTTTCCTTTGTAAATATACGCACCAGAAAACATTGTGAAGCATAAATGAAGTATCAATGTAGGCCCAACAGCTCTAACAACATGAAGGCAGCAAAAATAGTAAAACAGATGATTTACAATGTTGTGTTCCTTACTTCAATTATAGAAAATGCAAACAGCCGTTCTGTTTAAAAATTGGTTTATTCTTGCAGTTGTAGAATAGTGTCATAAAGTCATTGAGAAATACAGCGCAGAAACTGGCCCTTCGGTCCATCCAGTCCTTGCCAAACCATTTAAACTGCCTACTCCCTGCATTGGGACTACAGCCCTCCATACCACTATCATCCATGTACCTATTCAACCTTCTTCTAAATGGTAAAGTTGAGCTTGCATGCACCACTTGTGCTGGCAGCTTGTTCCACTATCAGTGAAGAAGATCTGCTCCTCATGTTCCCCTTAAAATTCATGCCTTCCACCCTTCACGCCCGACCAAAACTTAATGGAAAAAGCCTATTGCATTTACCCTATCTATACACCTTATAATATTGTACACCTCTATTAAATTGTGTTTCAATCATCTATGTTCCAAAGAAAAAAGTCCTAACCTATTCAATCTTTCCTTATATCTCAGGTCCTCCAGACCCAGCAACATCCTTGTAGATTTTCTCTCTATTCTTTCAACATTACTTGCATCTTTACTGTAGGTAGGTGACCAGAACTGTACACAATACTCCAAATTAGGCCTCACCAATGTCTTATACAATTTCAACAGAACATCACATCTTCTGGACTCAAACACAAGGAGATCTGCAGATGCTGGAAATTCAAGCAACACACACAAAATGCTGGTGGAACGCAGCAGGCCAGGCAGCATTTACAGGAAGAAATACAGTCAATGTTTCAGGTCCAGACCCTTCGTCAGGACTAATGGAAAAAAGAGATAGTAAGAGATTTGAAATTGGGAGGGGGAGGGGGAGACCCAAAATGAGGGATGATGCTAAGAGCTGGGAAGTTGATTGGCAAAAGGGATACAAGGCTGGAGAAGGGGGAGTATCATAGGATGAAAGGCCTTGGAAGAAAGAAAGGGAGAGGGGAGCACCAGAGGAAGATGAAGAACAGGCAAGGAGTTATTGTGAGAGGGAAACAGAGAGAAAAAAGGGGAAAAAAGGAAAAAAAATGTATATATATTTTAAAAGTAAGTAAGTAAGTAAATAAATAAATAAATAGATAGACAGATAGATAAATAAATAAATAAATAAATAGATAGATAGATAGATAGATAAATAAATAAATAAATAAATAAATAAATAAATAAATAAATGGATAGATGGATAGATAAATAAATAAATAAATAAATAAATAGATAGGGGTGGGGTCAGAAGGGGAAGAGGGGCATTGATGGAAGTTAGAGAAATCACCCCCTCCCACTTTCAAATCTCTTACTATCTCTTTTTTCCGTTAGTCCTGACGAAGGGTCTTGACCTGAAACATTGACTGTACTTCTTCCTATAGATGCTGCCTGGCCTGCTGCGTTCCACCAGCATTCTGTGCATGTTATCTTCTGTACTCAGTACTTTGATTCATGAAGGCCAATGTGCCAAAGGCTTTCTTTATGACCCTATCTAACTGTGATGCAACTTTCAAAGAATTATACAGTTGTATTCCCAGATCCCTCAGTTCTACCACACTCTTCAGTGCTCTGCTGTTCATTGCGTAAGACCTACCCTGGTTGGTCCTATCAAAGTGCAACAACTAGTACTTCTCTGCATTAAACTCCATCCGCGATTTTTTAAAATAGTCCAGATCCCACTGAAAGACAGGATAGCCTTCCTCTCTGTCAATTACATCTCCAATCTTGGTGCCACCTGCAAATTTGCTGACGCAGTTAACCACACTATCATCCAGGTCACTGACATAGATGACAAACAGCAACAGACCCAGCACCGATTCTTCTGGCACTCCAGTAGTCACAGGCCTCCAGTCAGAGAGGCAACCATCTACCACCACACTCTGGCTTCTCCCACCCAGTCAATATCTAATCCAATCTACTACTTCATCTTGAATTCCAAGCTTCTGAACCTTTTTGACCAACCTCCCATGCAGAACCCTGTTAGATACCTTACTGAAATCTATGTAGACAACATCCAATGCTTTGGCTTCATCCACTTTTCTAGTAACTTCCTTGAAAACCTCTACAAATTGGTTAGATATGATCTACCACACACAAAACCATGCTGACTATATTTAAACAGTCCATGTCTATTCAAATACATAAATATATGGACCTTCAGAATATCTTCCAGTAACTTTCCCACAGCTGACGTCAGGCTCACTGGCCTATAATTTCTTGGTTTATTTTTAGAGCCTTTCTTGAACAGCGGAACAGCGCTGATTATCTTCCGATCCTCTGGTACCTCACCTGTCACTAAAGATGATTTAAATATCTCTGCTGGAGCCCCAGCAGTTTCTGCACTTGCTTCCTGCAGTGTCCGAGGAAACACCTTGTCAGGCCCTGGGTATTTATCCACCCTAATTTGCCCCAGGACCCCCTCCTCTGTAATCTGTAAAGGGTCCATGAAGTTCATGCTGCTTTGCCTCACTTCTATAGACTGTGTCCATCCCCTGAGTAAACACAGACGCAAAAATAATATTTTTAGATCTCCCCCATCTCTTTTGGCTCCACACATGGATTAGCATTCTGATCTTCCAGAGGACCTATTTTGTCCCTTGCAGTCCTTTTCTTTAAAGATACATTAGGATTCTCTTTTACCTTGACTGCTAAAGCAACCTCATGCCTTCTTTTAGCCCTCCTGATTTCCTTCTTAAGGGTTCTCTTGTATTTCTTATCTTCCATAAACACTTCATTTGTTCCCACCTGCCTAAACCCGCTGTGTGCCTCCTTTTGTTTCTTAGCCAGGGCCTTAATATCTCTTGAATGCCAAGATTCCCTCCCTACACCTGTTATCTTTACCTATTATTCTGACAGACACGTAAAAGCTTTGTACGCTCAAAATTTCACTTGTGAAGGTCTCCCACTTACCAAATTCACAGCCCATCCCAGTCCACAGTTGCCAGATCATTTCTGATACAATCAAAATTGGCTTTTCCCCAATTAAGAATCTCAACCCATGAACCAGACCTATCTTCTTCCATACTTACTTTGAAATAATGGCACTGTGGTCATTGGATGCAAAGCATTACCCAATACAAACATCTGTCTCCTGTTCTGTCTCATTCATTAATATCAGATCAAGTATTGCATACTCTGTCATTGCGACTTCTATGTACTGATTAAGGAAACCTTACTGAACATATTTGACAAACTCTATCCAGTATGGGAGTCCCAATCAATATGTGAATGTTGAAGTCATCTACTACAACAACTTTTATGTTTCTTCCAGCAGTCAATAATCTCACAGCAAATTTGTTCCTCTAAATCCCTGGGACTGATAGGTGGTCTGTAATATTGCCCCATTAGTGTGGTCATACCTTTCTTATTTATCACTTCCTCCCATAATGCCTCACCAGATATGTTCTCTAGTCTGTCTGGACTGAGCACTGCCGTAACATTTTCCTTGACTAGTCAAGACACACCTCCCCCTTTAATCCCTCCTGCTCAGTCACATCCAAAATGACAGAACCCAAAAATACTGAGCTGCCAGTCCTACCCTTCTGCAACCAAGTCACACCAATGGCTGCATTCATGGCTACAAGGAGCGTCAACAGAGCTCTACGAAGAGATGTTTCTTACAGGTTGACAGCAGTTATTTAAAAAGGGAGCTTCGAGGGAGTTTGTCCATTGTATGTGGCCTATCGATGGCGTCAACAGAGCTCTACAAACTAAAAAAAAGTACAGAAGAGATAAGCGGAGTTGCCATTTCTGGGAGTAGGCCAGTAGCGAGAGTAGAAGCAACAGGCTTTGGTGCAAAAGAGGCTTCGGCTAGGAAGGGGTGTCAACTCTGTGTAAAGCATCTGTTAAAGCTTCCTTTTTATCCTTTTTTCTCTCTTACTATGCCATTTAAATGGCTGTGGTGTGTACTTTGTGCTGGATGTTGAGGTCTTGGGAAACCCAGAGTCTCTCAGGGAACTACATCTGTGTGAAGTGCACCCGGCTGCAGCTCCTTGAAGATTGTGTTAGGGATCTGGAGCAGCAACTGGATGACCTTTGGTTTGTACGGGAGACTGAGGAGATGATTGATCGAAGTTACAGGGAAGTAGTCACCCCAAAGCTGCAGAGCCAAGTAGCTGGGTGATGGTCAGGAGAAATGGAAATAGGCAGTTAGAGCAGAGCACCTGTGGCCATTCTCCTCAGAAACAAGTATACCGTTTAAGATACTTTTGTGGGAGATGATATCCCGGGAGAATGCAAATGTGACCAGGCTACAGGCACTGAGCATGGATCGGTGCTGCAGAACGGTAAGAGAGAGAAGAAGGGAGCAGTAGGGATAGGGAACTCGATAGTGAGGGGAACAGACAGGAGATTCTGTGGACATGAACGGGACACCTGGATGTTATGTTGCCTCACAGGATCAGGGACATCTCAAATCGTGTCCACACATTTTGGAGAGGGAGGGAGAGCAGCCTGATGTCTTGGTACATATTGGGAACAACGACATAGGAAGGAAAAGCAATGAGGTCCTGAAAAGAGAATTTAGACAGCTAGGTAGAAAGCTGAGAAGCAGGACTTCCAGGGTATTAATCTCTGGATTGGTGTATGTGCCACATGCCAGTGGGAGTAGAAGCAGGAATGATTTGGCAGATAAATGCGGGACAGGGAAGATGGTACAGGGGCAAATACGGTACTCAAAGTGTAGTTAAATGCGTGTAGTATAAGAAATAAGGTGGATCTTGTTGCAATATTACAGATTGCCACATATGGTGTTGTGGCCATCACTGAATCGTGTCTGAAGGATGGTTGTAGTTGGGAGCTGAATGTCCAAGGTTACATATTATAGGCTGAGCTGGTGGTGAGGCTCTACGGGTAAAGAATGGCATCAAATCAGTAGAGAGATGTGATGTAGGATTGTTACATGTTGAATCCTTGTGAGCTGAGTTTAGAAATTGTAAGGGTAAAAGGACGCTGATGGCAGTTATGTACAGGCCTTCCAACAGGTTACAACAGTAAATACAAAAGGTGAATCAAAAGGGCTATGTTATGATAGTCATGGGAGATTTTAACATGCAGGTTGATGGGAAAATCAGGTTTGTAATGGATCTCAAGAGAGTGAGTTGTAGAATGCTAAAGAGATAGCTTTTTAGAGCAGTTTGAGCCTACTAGAGAATCAACTAGACTGGATTGGGTATTATGTAATGAACCAGAGACAATTAGGGAGATTAGGTTAAAAGAACCCTGAGGAACCAGTGTTCACAATATGATTGAGTTCAACTTGAAATTTGATAGGGAGAAAGCAGAAAACAAAACAAAAAAAAAAAGAAAAAAAAACTAGGCTGGTATAATTTGTTAATTATAATTATTCTGTCCTTGACTCCGTTCCTCCTTCCATAAACAGTTAATAGGAAAAGGATTCAAAAAAAGAAAAAACAAATCAACTGAAGTCATATGTATGGAAATATTGAATAAAAGACTCCCAAGCTTTCATTGAACTTAATGGAGGAATTAACCGTGCAACTCCTAATTTTTTCTAGGGTTAAGCAAGCTATAGTTTGAGAGAACCAAGTATATCCATAGAAGATAGGGAAAAGATTCTTAAATTAGTTAATACTTCTTCAATGTGTGCTGGACATACTTTAATACAATTCAAAGTGGTTCATAGAACATATATGTCAAAAGACAAACTAGCCCATTTTTATTCCCATATAAATCCTATGTGTGTTGGATGTAACTCTGAGGTTGCTTCTTTCACCCATATGTTTTGGTCTTGTCCTCTTTTGAAAATATATAGGAAAGACATATTTGATATTGTTTCAACAGTTTTACATATTGATTTACAACTCCATCCTATTACTGCAATTTTTGGATTACCAATGATTGAGTCTAGTTATTTATCATCTTCAGCCTGCTGTTTGATAGCATTTGTTATGCTGATGGCCAGAAGATCCTTTTTATTTAATTGGAAAGATCCTGATCCCCCTACTACACTTCAATGGTTCTTGCATCTAAAAAAATCATTAGAAGGAAAAAAATGAAATATGAAAGCAAGCTAGCAAATCATATCAAAGTGGATTGTAATTTTTTTTTCAATTATGTTAAAAATAAAAGAGAAATGAGAATGGATATATGACCATTAGAAAATAAGGCAGGAGAAATAATAACAGGGCTGATGAACTAAATGAGTATTTTGCTTCAGTCTTCACTGTGGAATATACTAGCAGTTTGCCTGATGTTGTAGTGTCTGAAGGAAGAGAAGTGGGTTCTGAAAGAGGTAGCGTTAGTGAGTGTGGTGACATTAGAAATGATCTTTCAAAATTTATTGGACTCTGGCATGGTGGCAGAGCACTGGAATATTGCAAATGTCACTCCACTCTTTAAAAAAGGAGGAAGGCAGTAGAAAGGAAATTATAGACCAGTTAGCCTGACCTCAGTGGTTGGGAAGATGTTAGAGTCAATCGTTAAGGATGAGTTGATGGAATACTTGGTGACACAGGACTTGGGATCACTTCTTTTTATGTCAAATATAAATGATTTAGGTGATGGAATAGATGACTTTATTGCCAAGTTTGCAGATGATATGAAAATAGGTGAAGGGGCAGGTAGTGTTGAGAAAACAGGTAGGATGCCGAAGGACTAAGACAGATTAGGAGAATGGGCAAGAAAGTGGCAAATGAAACTCAATGTTGGAAAATGCATGGTCATGCACTTTGGTAGTAAAAATAAATGTGTAGACTATTTTCTAAATGGGGGAAAATCCAGGAATCTGAGACACAGAGGAACTTGAGAGTACTTGTGCAGAACATCCTGTAGATTAACTTGCAGGCTGAGTCGTTGATGAGGAAAGCAGATGTCATTTCAAAAGGACTAGAATACAAGAGCAAGGATGTGTTGCTGAGGCTTTATAAGGCACTGGTGAGGCCTCACCTGGAGTATTGTGAACAGTTTTAGACCCCTCAACCTAGAAAAGATGGAAACATAGAAAACCTGCAGCACAATACAGGCCCTTTGGCCCACAAAGCTGTGCTGAAAATGTCCTTACCTTAGAAATTACCTTGGGTAACCAATAGCCCTCCATTTTTCTAAGCTCCATGCACCTATCCAGGAGTCTCTTAAAAGACCCTAGCATATCTGCCTCCACCACCATCAGCCTATTCCACGCTCTCACCAATCTCTGAGTAAAAAACTTACCCCTGACATCTCCTCTGTACCTACTCCCCAGCACCTTAACCCTGTGCCCTCCTGTGTGAGCCATCTCAGCCCTGGAAAAAATCCTTTCTCTATCCACACGATCAATGCCTCTCATCATCTTGTACATATCTATCAGGTCACCTCTCATCCTCTGTTGCTCCAAGGAGAAAAGGCCGAGTTCACTGAACCTATTCTGATAAGGCATGCTCCCCAATCCAGGCAACATCCTTGTAAATCTCCTCTGCACCCTTTCTATGGTTTCCACATCCTTCCTGGAGTGAGGTGACCAGAACTGAGCATAGTACTCCAAGTGGAGTCTGACTAGGGTCCTATATAGCTGCAACCTTACCTCTTGACTCAAACTTAGTCCTACAATTGATGAAGGCACCATATGCCTTCTTAATCACAGAGTCAACCGGCGCAGCCACTTTGAGTGTCGATGTGCTGGCATTGGAGAGGGTCCAGAGGAGGTTCACAAGGATGATTCCAGGAATGAAAGGGTTATCATACAAGGAATATTTGATGGCTCTGGGTCTGTATTCACTGGAATTCTGAAGGATGGTGTGGGGGGGGGGGGGGGAATCTCATTGAAACCTTTTGAATTTTGAAAGGCCTAGACAGAGTAGATGTGGAAAGAATGTTTCCCATGGTGGGATGGTCTAGGACAAGAGGGCACAGCCTCAGGATAGAGGGGCACCCCTTCAAAACAGAGATGCAGAGAAATTTCTTTAGCTGAAGTGTGGTGGATTTGTGGAATTTGTTGCCACATGCATCTGTGAAGACTAGGTCATTGCATGTATCCAAAGCAGAGATTGATAGGTTCTTGATTGGACATGGCATCAAAGGTTATGGGCAGAAGGCTAGTAACTGTGGTTGAGGAGGAGATAAACAAAAAAAGGATCAGCCATGATTGAATGGTGGAACAGACTTGATGGGACAGATGGCCTAATTCTGTTCCTATGTCTTATGGTCTTATGGTTTATTATCATAATTCCAGATGTTGATCCATGACCTGAGTTCATAGGCCTTTCCTACAACATCTCTTGCATTGAAATATACACAGCTCAGGAATTAATTGCACCATGCTCAATCTTTTGATTTTGATTGTCTGAGGTCTTAATAACTTCTATCTCCACAACTTCTTCACTAACTATTCGGGCACTCTGCTTCCCATCCTCCTGCAACTCTAATCTAAACTCCAACATGCAGCACGAGGAAACCTTCCTGTTAGGATACTAGACTCCTTCCAGTTCAGATGCAAACCATCTCCCCTGTAAAAGTCCCTCCTTCCCTGGAAGAAAGCCCAATGATCCAAAAATCTTATGCCCTCCCTCCTACACCAACTCCTCAGCCATGTGAAAACTTGCATAATCTTCTGTTTCTGACCTCACTAGCAAGAGGCACAGGTAGCAATTCTGAGATCACAACCCTGGAGATCTTGCCCTTTAACTAAGCACCTAACTTCCTAAATTCACTTTACAGAACTTTGTCACTCTTCCTACCTATGTCATTTGTACCTACATGGACCACAACCTCAGGCTGCTCACCCTCACACATAAGAATGCTGAAGATTCAATCTGAGATGTACTGGACCCTGGCATGCGGGAGGCAACATACCATCTGGGAATCTTGTTCTCATCCACAGAACCTCCTTTCTGTTCCCCTAACTAACAGATCTCCTATCACCACAACTCACCTCTTCTCACCCTTCCCTTCTGAGTTGCCAAGTCAGACTCAGTTGCTGAGGCCTGACCACTGTGACTTCCTTCTGCTAGATCATCCTCAGATCCAACCCCAACAACAGTTGTTGAGGGGGTGATCACAGGGGTACTCTGCACAGGCTGTTTAACTCCTTTTTGCCTTCTTGACTGTCACTCAGTTTCCTATGTCCTGCATCTTTGGTGTAACTACCCCTCTATATGTTACAATATAATTGTAATATTGTGGCGACCCATTTCCTGGCACATCCGAACCAGCTCACAATTAGATAGCCTACGGGGGTTTGCGAGCACAGAGCTTTGGAGCCTCTGCGCCACGGGGGGCAGGTTGAGGGAGGCTTAAAAGTGAGGCTGAGGATTTCGAATAAAGTTTTTTCCTTCGACTGCAGTTACCGACTCCATGTCGTAATTTTAGCGCTGCATGTAGCACACCGCTACAATTGGTGACCCCGACGGTCCAAACGATTTTTGGACCAGAAATGACCGACGCCGCCTCTGTTCATGCGGTTTCGTTGAAACTGCCGGGTTTCTGGACACAGCGCCCGGACCTATGGTTCCAGCAAGCCGAAGC
Source organism: Hypanus sabinus (assembly GCF_030144855.1). Classification (NCBI taxonomy): domain Eukaryota; kingdom Metazoa; phylum Chordata; class Chondrichthyes; order Myliobatiformes; family Dasyatidae; genus Hypanus; species Hypanus sabinus. The sequence continues at coordinate 49,296,305 of NC_082719.1, forward strand.
CCAATTCCACGTTCGCCAGATCACCTCAGAAGACACCCGCTACTACTATGTGGTGAGCTCCCTCGACCAGGACACAGCGGCCTAGGTCGCGGAGTTCGTACAGTCGCCCCCTGTAGACGGCAAGTACATGGAATTCAAAGCCCTGCTCCTCAGGACTTTCGGACTCTCACGGCGCGAGCGGGCTGCCCGTTTACTGCACCTGGATGGCTTGGGCGACAGACCTCCAATGGCTTTAATGAATGAGATGTTGTCTCTGGCCGACGGACACACACCCTGCCTCATGTTTGAGCAGGCATTCCTGGAGCAGCTACCCGAGGACATACGCCTGCTGCTGTCCGATGCGGATTTCAGTGACCGCCGGAAGGTGGCAGCCCGGGCGGACTTGCTGTGGAACGCCAAAAAGGTGAGCGGGGCGTCCATCACACAGATCTCCCAGCCACGCTCCCAGCAGCAAACCAGTCCAGGCCCGGCCGCAGAGCCCGCCAACCCCCAGCCCAATGAACACTGGTGCTTCTACCACCAGCGGTGAGGCGCAGAAGCCCGCCGTTGTCGCCCGCCCTGCAAGTTCCCGGGAAACGCCAGGGCCAGTCGCCGCTGATGGCTACGGCGGCTGGCCATCGGGATAGCCTCCTGTATGTGTGGGACAGAAGGTCCGGACACCGGTTTTCGGTCGACACTGGTGCCGAGATCAGTGTTTTACCTCCGACGAGTTACGACACCCGCAGCAGGGCACCGGGGCCCCCCCTGAGGGCCGTGAACGGCAGCACAGTAAGGACCTATGGCACCCGTCAGGTGCAGCTACAGTTCGGCTCCAGCCAGTACACGTGGGACTTTACACTGGCCGCCGTAGCCCAACCACTTCTGGGTGCGGATTTTTTGCTGGCTCACAGCCTACTGGTCGACCTGCCCAGGAAGAGACTGGTACACGCCAAGACCTTTCAGACGTTCTCCCTGGGTGCAGCCCAGTTGCCAGCCCCTCACCTCGGCTCCATCATGCTGTCCGACAACGACTTCACCAGGGTCCTGGCGGATTTCCCATCGGTTCTGGCACCGCAGTTCACAGCGGCCATGCCCCGACACGGCATACAGCACCACATCCCGACCCAGGGACCACACCCCTCCACGCCCGCGCTCGGCGGCTTCCCCCGGACAAGCTCCAACTGGCGAAGGAGGAGTTCCAGAGGATGGAGGAATTGGGGATCATCTGACAGACCATGGGCCTCCCCCCTGCACATGGTGCCCAAAGCGACGGGAGGCTGGAGACCGTGCGGCGACTACCGCAGGCTGAACGAGGCTACCACACCGGACTGCTACCCTGTGCCGCACATTCAGGACTTTGCAGCAAACCTGCACGGCGCACGGATCTTCTCCAAGGTAGATCTCGTCCGAGGGTACCATCAAATCCCGATGCATCCTGACGATGTCCCCAAAATGGCTCTCATCACCCCGTTTGGCCTTTCGAGTTCCTCCGCATGCCGTTCGGCCTGAAGAATGCCGCACAGACGTTCCAGTGGTTAATGGACACGGTGGGACGGGACCTGGACTTCGTGTTCATCTATTTGGACGACATCCTCATAGCCAGCAGCAGTCATCAGGAGCATCTGTCCCACCTCCGTCAACTCTGCGCCCGACTGAGTGAGTACGGTCTTACAATCAACCCCGCCAAATGCCAGTTCGGACTCAATACCACTGACTTCCTGGGCCACAGGATTACTAAAGACAGGGCAACCCCTCTGCCCGCTAAGGTAGATGCGGTCCGCCACTTCCCCTGACCCACCACGATCAAAGGCCTTCAGGAATTCGTAGGTATGGTCAATTTCTACCGCCGCTTCCTCCCTTCAGCTGCCCGGATCATGCGCCCCCTGTTCGCCCTGATGTCGGGTCCGAGCAAGGACATTACCTGGGACGAGGAGTCCGCCGCCGCTTTCGTTCAAACGAAGGAAGCTTTGGCTGACGCCGCAATGCTAGTACATCCCAGAATGGACACCCCTACCGCCCTCACAGTGGACGCATCAAACACGGCAGTCGGTGGGGTGCTGGAGCAGCTCATCGCAGGTCGCTGGCAACCCCTGGCGTTTTTCAGCAAACACCTGCGGCCACCCGAGCTCAAGTACAGTGCTTTTGACCGGGAACTGTTGGCGCTCTACCTGGCAATCCGGCATTTCAGGTACTTCCTAGAAGGTCGGCCCTTCACCGCCTTCACGGACCACAAACCGCTTACCTTTGCGTTTACGAAAGCGTCCGACCCCTGCTCGTCCCGCCAGCAACGCCACCTGTCCTACATCTCTGAATACACGATGGATGTCCGGCACGTCTCGGGTAAGGACAATGTTGTGGCGGATGCGCTCTCTCGCCCTATCGTTCATGCCCTTTCCCAAGGGGTAGACTTTGAGGCACTGGCAGAGGCGCAGCAGGTAGATGAGGAGATTCCGAGTTACAGGACTGCAGTCTCCGGTCTGCAGCTCCAGGACCTCCCCGTAGGCCCGGGTGAGAGGACCCTACTCTGTGACGTCACCACCAGCCAGCCCCATCCCGTCGTCCTGACAGCCTGGCGGCGCTGTGTTTTCGACTCCATTCATAACTTGGTGCATCCCTCCATCCGGACGACTGTCCAGATGGTTTCCAGCAGGTTCCTTTGGCACGGACTCCGCAAACAGGTCAGTGAATGGTCCAAAACATGCATGCACTGCCAGACGGCCAAGGTGCTGTGGCACACCAAAGCCCCACCACAGCAGTTCCATCCCACCCACCGGCGTTTCGACCACATTCATGTGGATATCGTGGGCACCCTGCCAGTGTCGCGCAGAGCGCGGCACCTCCTGACTATCGTGGACTGGTTCACAAGATGGCCAGAGGCGGTCCCGCTCACTGAAACCACCTCCGAATCTTGCGCCCGAGCCCTGATCACCACCTGGATATCTCGCTTTGGTGTACTGGCCCACATTACCTCCGACAGAGGCGCCCAGTTCACCTCCAGCCTGTGGTCAGCTATGGCCAGCCTTTTGGGGACTCAGCTGCACCACACAACTGCCTACCACCCACAGTCGAATGGGCTAGTGGAGCGTTTCCACCGTCACCTGAAGTCGGCCCTCATGGCCCGCCTGCGAGGAGCCAACTGGGTGGACGAGCTTCCCTGGGTCCTACTCAGCATCCGCACAGCGCCCAACGATGACCTGCACGCCTCGTCAGCCGAGTTGGTATACGGCGCGCCCCACCAGCTGGTTCCTACCAGCAAGAGGAAGATCCCACAGCAGTCCTGGGCAGACTACGCGAGAAGCTCAGTAACCTGGCCCCCATACCCACTTCACAGCACGGGCAGAACCCGACCTGCGTACCCAAAGACCTGCAGAACTGTAAGTTTCTGTTTGTACGAAGGGCGGGCATCGGCCACCGCTGCAGCGGCCATACGAGGGGCTGTTTATGGTGCTCCGGAACAACAGGTCCAGGTTCGTGCTGGACGTTGGGGGGAAAGAGGAGGTTTTCACAGTGGACCGCCTCAAACCGGCCCATGTGGACCTGGCGCAACCGGCCGAGTTTCCAGCACCTCGGCGCAGAGGCCGACCTCCCAAGCAGGTTCCGGCCCAGACTGTGGACATTGGGGGGTGTATCGCCGGTTCTTGGGGGGGGGGGGGTTATGTGGCGACCCATTTCCTGGCACATCCGAACCGGCTCACAATTAGATAGCCTATCGGAGATTGCGAGCACAGAGCTTTGGAGCCTCTGCGCCATGGGGGGGCAGGGTGAGGGAGGCTTAAAAGTGAGGCTGAGGATTTCGTATAAAGTTTTTTCCTTCGACTGCAGTTACCGACTCCGTGTCGTAATTTTAGCGCTGCGTGTAGCACACCGCTACAATTGGTGACCCCGACGGTCCAAACGATTTTTGGACCAGAAATGACCGACGCCGCCTCTGTTCATGCGGTTTCATTGAAACTACAATATAATAATTATATATTACAATTCTGATGGGCCAAGTACACTGTGAAATGTGCCCAAAGGGATCAGTGAACTTAACTGCTTGTGACAGAAGAGGAAGCAATATCTTGATGAGTGGACATTTTGGAAGGCATTTCAGGTTAATGCCAGGAGAGGGAAAAAGCAAAAACACAAGTAGCACACCCTTTTGCGGCACTGCCAAGGAAATAAAATTGTGTTGTTCTGACACACAGTCAATGCTAGTTGCTCTGAAACAACAAGATTAATATGGTGGTTCACTATTGATGGATTCCAATAAATACTTTTGAGGCCCTAATCTCCAATCTCTTGCACTGTACAAAAATGAAATAAGGCAGGAGAAGTAGTTGATGTGGTGTAGAGAGGCTGTTTGGGATTAATGGCCATCATTCTACTAGTCTCAAGATCGTCATGAGGAAAGACTCATTTGATGATACTAAATCAGTGATTTTCAAAAGTTGATTGGGAGAGCTGTTTACAGGATGTTTGAAATCAGAATCAGGTTTAGTATGGCTAGCATAGGATATGAAATCTGTTGTTTTGTGGCAGTGGTACATTGCAATACAGAATAATAAAAGCAATAATTTACAATATGAGATATATACTGCACAAAAAAAGAAAATTCAATAAGTAGTGCTAAAGAAGGATAAAATTACTTAGGTAATGTCCTCTGATGACAGAGGTGAAGGAGCTGTTCCTGAAATGTTGAGTGTGGGTCTTCAGGCATCTATACCTCCTCTTTGATGGCAGCAATGAGAAAAAAGACCTGTCCTGTGTGATAAGGTTCCTTAAAGATGGATGTCACCTTTTTGAGGCACTGCCTTTTAAAGGTCATGTGGATGTTGGGAAGCTAGTGCCTTTCATAGAGTTAGCTGAGTTTACAACTTTCTGCAGTTTTTTCCGATCCTGTGCAGTGGTCTCTCCATACGAGATGGTGATGCTACCTGTCAGAATGCTCTCCATGGTATATCTGTAGCAATTTATGAGTGCCTTTGATTTCATATCAATTCTCCTCAAAATCCTAATGAAGAATAGTCACTGTCATGCCTTCTTTGTAATAGCACCAATGGAGGACACAGGATAGATCTACAGAGGTTGTAGACACCCAAGAAGATGAAACTGCTCACTCTTTCCACTTCTGATGCATTGATGAAGACTGGTTTGTGTCCCTATACTTCCACTTCCTGAAGTCCACAATTATTTCCTTGGTCTTACTGATGTTGAGTACAACGTTGTTGCGACACCACTCACCCTGCTGATCTATCCTGCTCCTGTACGCCTCCTTTTCACCATCTGAAATTCTGCCAACAATATTTGTGTCATCGGCAAACTTATAGATGGCCTTTGATCTGTACAATCCTGGGTGTTGAGTGAGTAGAGCAGTGGGCTAAGTACACCTGTGTTGATTGTCCGCACAGGCGAGAAGTCATTTCTGATCCACACTGACTGGTCTTCCAGTGAGGAGGTTAAAGATTTAGTTGCAGAGGGAGGTATTTGAGGTTTTTGAGCTTGTTGAGTAGAACTGAGGGTTCAGTGTGTTGAATGCTGAGCTGTAATCAATAAACCACAGCCTGACAATAGGTATTGTCTGAGTAGAGAGCCAGTGAGACAGTGTCCACAATAGACCTATTGTGGTGATAGGCAAATTGTAGCAGGTCTAAGTCCATGCTTAGGCAGGAGCTGATTCTAGCCATGAGCGAACTGTCAAAACACCTCATCAGAACACACGTGAGTGCTGCTGGGTGATCATCACTCTTTTTATATCCATTTTGAAAGCTTTGGTAAGTGGAAAGCATAGAAAATTCACACAAAGAGTTGTTAGAATGACAGGTAAAGCTGACGAGATTAGGGAACCTTTGTTAACAAGGGATATTGAGGGTCTGATCAAGAAAAAGGAGGAGACATACGTCAAGTACAGACTACCAGGACTAAACAAGTCCTTTGAAGATTATAAAGAATCTAGGAGTACACTTATGGTAGTTAGATGGGCAAAAAGGGGCCAGGCGATATTCCTCACTGAAAGGATAAAGGAAAATCCTATAAGATTCTACAAGTATATTGGGGTGGCTCTGTAGTATAGTGTTAACAAAACAGTTTATAGAGTCAGCTGTAAGATCATGTTCAATTCCTGCCGCTATGGTAAAGAGTTTGTACGTTCTCCCTGTGACTTAATGAGTTTCCTCCTGGGGCTCTGGTTTTCCCTCACGTTCCAAAGCCGTATGGTTAATAATAGTGAGTTGTGGGTATGCTGTGTTGGCATCAGAGGCATGGCAACACTTGAGGGTTGCCCAGCACGATCCTCATGTAAACAGCATATTTCACTGCAGGCTCTGATGTACCTGTGATGAATAAAGCTCACTTTTACTCCTTAACCTTTACGAGAGTAAAAGGATAACTAAGAAGAAGCTAGATCTCCTTCAGGATCCACATGATAGTCTATATGTGGAGCCAGGAGAGATGGGAGAGGTCTTAAAAGATACTTTTCATCTGTATTTACCATGGAGAAAGTCATGAAAGCTGGTGAGTTCTGGGAAGAGAACAGTGATATCCTGGAGCATATCAATATTATGTGAGAGGAGATGTTGGAAGCCCTGGAACTCTTAAATCTAGATAAATCACCTGAGCCTGACTAGTTCTATCCTAGAATAACATTGGTCAACATACTAACCAAATGTAAATCACAAGTTCCAGTGGTATGCAGTTTAGTAGCAGAATCACACTTGAAAGAAGCAGAAGAAGTAGTTTTGTGAAAGAACTCAGCAGCTCAGACAGCATCCGTGGAAACGGACAGTCAACGTTTCGGGCTGAGACCTGACGAAGGATGCACAGATGCTGTCCGACCTGCTGAGTTCCTCTAGCTTGTTGTACGTGTTGCTTTGACCACAGCATCTGCAGTGTACTTTGTGTTTACAAGTAGTTTTGTGAACTGTCTGTATGGCATCACCATTGTCTAACATGCACAATGTGGTAAATGTTGACCAGATGGATGTCAGTAAGATCTTTGACAACGTCTTGCATGGTAGTCTGGCCAAGAAAGCTTAGAACACAAGCGATCCTTTGGGGGAGGGGTAGTCTGATAAGTAGGATATAGAATTGACTTGTTGGCAGGAGGCAAAGGGTAGCAGTGGAAGGCTGGTTTTCAGATTGGAAATAACAATGCAGGGTGCTGGATCCACTGTTGTTTGCTATATATATTAACAACTTGGATGAGAAAGCAGGTGGCATAATCTGTAAGTTTGCTGGTGACACAAAAATTGGTGGTATAATGGACAGTGAACAGTGTCCAACTCTTCTTACAAAGAAATATTGGTAAACTAGGCAAAGGAATGGTAAATAGAATTTAACTCACATGAGTGTGAAGTAATAGATTTTGGAACGTTACACCAAGGCAGAACAAACCCTGTGAATGGCAGGCCTCTGGGGAGAATTGTTCAATAGTGAGACCTTGGACTGCATGAAGTGATAACATTCTGTAGGTAAACTGAGTGGTGAAGGTGGTGTATGGCACACTTGCCTAGAATAAGCTGCACTAGAGGGTGGTGGAGACAGGAACAGTGATAACATTTAAAAGGCATCTGGACAGGTATTTGAATGAGCAAGGCATAGAGGGATATGGAATTAATGTAGGCAAATGTGATTAGTATGGATAAACCTGATGTCGGCATAGATGCTGTGTCTATTTCTATTGGCGTCACTTCTATTCCATTCCTATAATTCTATATTTATAGTCTTGGTTGTTTGTTGCTTTAAGAGTATCATCTTGAATCTATGACTCAAGTAATTGTATTTCCTGTAAGGAGCGTATAGAGCAGCTATTACAGTGAAAAGCAATTTCTCAGCCAAATGTTCTTAACTGAGCAGAATCATTCTTTCGATTTAATTGAAAAATACTTGTTTTGCTTTTAAAGCACCTGAAATAGAATAGTTAATGGTGCAGGAGGAAAATGTGAAATGCCGGGAGATCATGAACACAAGAGATTCGGGAGGTACTGGAAATCCAGAACGACACACACAAAACGTTGGATCTGCTGAGTTCCTCCAGCATTTTGTGTGTGTCATCATGCTGGGAGATCAGTAGGTACCAGAATCAACTTGGCAAGTCACAGTAAATGTAACTGTCAATAATAATGACAAAGGCAACAGGTCCTAGCTCAGGTTCTGTGTTATGAGAACCAGCAACATTTTCCATTTTGGAAAAGACAATGCCTGTGACTGAGTCACATTTATAACATGGCTATCAAAACCTCTTTAGCCTCTGCCTTCCGTCCTCACTTGTTACATTCATCACTCACTCTCAGGCAGTTTGAATAACCATGCCCAGCCCTTGAGAAGACATTACGGTGCTACTAAACAATTATTTCATCTACTTAGCATATCACTTTGTTGGAGGCTATTCTTATGCTGGCAGTAAGAATAGCAAAGGGGAAATAACCCATGATAGAACCAAAGGACACAGCCTCAGAATAGGATGTCCCTTTAGAACAGAGATAGAACATAGAACTGTATAGCACAATACCAGCCCTTTGGCCCATAATGTTGTGCTTACCCTTTAACTTTTGATAGGTATTCAATTAGTAAGGATGCAAAAATATCATGGGGAGAAGACAAGAGAATGGTATGAAGAAGGAAAATGTATCAGTCATGATTGAGGAAGATATGATGGGCAGATGGCCTAATTCTGCTCCTATATCTTATGATCCTATGGCTCCTTCTATTGATGTGTTCTATATTTCTAGAGTTGAAGTAGGAACATAGGGAGTCAATATGCATGGCATCATGGCAGTTCAGCAGTTAGTGCAATTGCTTCACAGCGCCAGTTAAGTTTCAATTCCTGCCACTGTGTGTAAGGAGCTTGGATGTTCTTGCTGTGACTGTGTAGGTTTCCTCCTACATTCTAAAGATGTATTGTTAGGGTTAGTAAGTTGTGGGCAATCTTGTTGGTGACTGAAGCGTAGCGACACTTGTGGGCTTTCCCTACCACAATCCTTGTTGTTTAGATTGATGCAAACAAAGTGATTCACCGTATGCTTTGATGTTCATGTGACAAATAAAGCTAATCAATAAATCTTCAATTCTCCAAAATGCAGAATCGTCTATCTTAAGGAAATGTGAAAAGTGATTTATTCTGGCTGGAAGATACAAGGAATAAAACAAATGCGCAGTGTTGGCTTGGTTGTTCTCCCAGTTCCAGTGGTGCACAGCCAAAATTGATGAGGCTGGAGGGTGTGAAGCACGACATAGAAGGGACATTAGGGTGCAAGCCCTGACCGTTAGGGTGAATTCAGTGATGCATCTGTCAGCCTTTGTCTATGCACCCAACAAATCAGAATCTCTACATTTCAGCTTAGGGAAGCTACTGCATACAAAGTCAATACTCACAGCTCACATCAAAGGAATACAAGGTCATGAATAACGTGTTCAGCGTGTTGAGCCTGCCTCACCATCGGTTTATATCTTAGATGGCCTATAATTCAGCTTCATTCCCTGACCTTTGATACAATCTCATGATAGCCTTAATAAAAATCTGTCAGTCACAGTACACAGCTAAACATTTGGGAAACATACTGCCAACTACGTGAGTTCTACAGCGATCATTTCCACTACTCAGCCGAAAGTTGCATCCAGAGGCATTGCCATATAGGCACAAACTATGCAGCTGAAAAAAAATCACCAGAATTCTGACCTAAGTTAATGACATGTGTAATTAAAATACATATAAGTTTCCTTTATCATTTACAGGCATATATCCACCCACAAAGCTGTTTACACCCTCCTGCCTTACACAACAGTCTCCTTCAAGGCTGCTTGCTCTGAAGTTCTGCATATTGCAACACACTGTTTTAGATGAGTTATTATTTGCACAAAGACCTATTTTGTCTTGATTATTATTAATAATTTGTGTGGCTTAACAAATGCAGAGTTTTTCCAATTCAAACCTGATAAGGAAGCAGCAAGGCTGTGTTTTGTACTATCCATGGGAACTTTATTTCTCCTAATTTCAGTAGTTTTGACCCATTTTCATTTAAGTGTGTAAGAACACTATTGGACAGATAACCAGCATCAGAAAGCTCATGTGATTTAATTGAAGCTTGAGACCAAATTCCAGGTTGATTCTGTTATATTCCCTGAAATCCAGAAGAATGAGAGGCAACCTTATCGAAGTGTTTAAAATTATGAGACCAGCTGGTGGGGGGATGTCCTATCCCTAGGACAGGGGAGTCCAAAACAATGGGGGCATAGGTTTAGGGTGAGAAGGGAAAGGTTTGAAAGAGACATGAATGGCAACTTTTTCACGCAGAGGGTGATGAGTATATGGAATGTGCTGCCAGAGGAAGTAGCTGAAGCAAGTATAGTAGTAACATTTAAGAAGGACTTTAATAGGTATCTGGATGAGTGAGAATTAGGGAGATATGGTCAGTGGCAGAAAATTGGAACTTGCTGGATGGGCACCATGGTCAGTGCGGACTGGTTGGGCCCCAGGGTTGGTATTATTGCTCTATGAATCAATGAAGAAGCTTCATTTCCCCGTCAGCATAAATCCAACTGCTCATATCAGGAAGTAGTCCAATGCTCTCCACTAATGCAGTGAGTTTAGAAAACTAGTACTCTGTTATCTTCTCTGGGACCTGGAATCGGGTTGAAGTGATGGATCAGAAGCTCTTTGAGCTTTGAGGTTTAGATGGGTGCCTGGAAAGCTTGCATGAAGCTGCATGTATTGAAGAACACCTAACCTGACAACATTTTGCACTGAAACTAAGTAGAAAGAAAACTACAATCCATTCATAGTATTCCCAACCATTACTTGGACAAACGTGCAAAAATACCCCTTTTTTGTTTTGTAACAACTCTTCTTTTGCCTCTTCACTTTTTTACAGATTGCTGTATCTTAAATCTCTGATTGTGACTGAAAATAACAGCCTGATGCCTGATCACTGTTTTTTTCTCATAAGGCTTGAAAAAAACTGGTTAAATCCCAAAGCACTGAGAACTTGTACTCCCCAAGTGTTTTGCAAATGACCATAAAGTATAGGATTCTTGAGTTCCTTTTTCTTAAATCTTAACAATTTTGTTAAAATAGCAAAGTAGCCTCTCCTGTTATCACAGACTCCTGCTGTCAGGGTATGAATCAATTATTTTATTTTTCAAGTGCTGATTTGTGGGCTTTGCGCTGTCTGTGTAATTTGCTACAAATACTTAGCATCATAAAATTGGATGCATCAACACAATGAAAACTACTAAAGACAGCAGTAACATCTAGCAATCACATCAATTCTTCAAGAAACATCTCTGAGGCAATGAATATTGTGTTTAATATTTCAGTAATAGTTGAGTAATATTATAAATATTGTTTGATTAAGCATTCTCATTCATTTAAATAATTCACTACAGGTTATATGTAAAAATATGTGAATTGCATATGTCATGATGCTACCTCGTGATAAAGGTGTGACTCACAAGAAGAACAAAGACCTGCATCTCCTGGGCTTTGTCTTTTTATTGCAATTACAGTAGTTTTTATGTTTTGAGGTTACAAAACATAACGCTGACCTCTGTTCCTTCACTCATTTAAGATGAATGAGAATTTGTAGAGATCCACCCCCCCCAAAAAAAAAGCCTGTGTTTGAATCATAATTTTATGCATGTTTTTACCATTATTCTTTTATGCCATTTTATAGTTTTTGTTAATAAAATCATTAAAATTAACTTGAACTACTATCCACGGCTTAGACCAGCTATGTGCTCATTGTTAGTCAGTAGAAACTCAAGCAGAGTCTAAAGCAAAAATCAGATGCTTTGCTCTTTCAGAGTTTTAAATATACCCATAGCTCACGGAGAGACAAGGCATTGAAATATGAGTTCACACAGTTCATGTTCAGTCTACCTGGAACCTTAGCTGCTTTACCACTATGCTTTCCCACCCTTGCCGACCTTTCAAGACTCTGCCACAGAAATCAACATCAGCCATGAGCATTTGTTGAGCCAAAGGTGACTGGTCCTGGGTTCCCACTCCCCGGAATTTAAATGTCTTGTAATTAGAAGCTTTTCAAAAGTAGTTCAAATGGATGGAAACAAAATAAAAGATTAACAAGTATGAAAATCTAACCAATCTTTTACTACTGAAATAACTTCAAATATCAGATGAAGTACAGTAAAAGAGCTGCTTGTTTCTTAGAGTCATTGTCAGAATCAGAGACTTGGCTGTGCTGCTGAATTGGCAATTGAGCTCATGAATGTGTGCATGTCAGCTAATCAGTATCTCATTATGGTGGCATTTAACTCCCTCTTTTCGTTGTAGCACTTGAGCAAAGCACAGCAACGTTATGCTGCCTGCTTGCATTCGGCCTTGCCTGAGAAAGTGGACTAGCTGGTCGACCGATGCTGAAGCCTCGCATTATTTGATTTATATTTAGATATTCCTTTCAGCTGCCGTGGTGGCATCTAGTTTTCTGTTTACGAGTTTTAGTTAACAGCCCTGTTTGACCTAGTATATTTTTCCCTTTAAAATCCTGTTCGAAGTCTGAACTATCGACCTGCCTCAATGTCTCTCTCTGCACACGAGCCATTACTGAGCGAACTGACAGCAAGTCTCAACCACACAAAGATGTACAGAGCAGCTGACCTTGGCCCTGAGACTCTTTGATCAGGTATGGGACAAGCTACAGGCAATTTAGTCTGTTCTGGGTGAAGTTTCTAAAGGAATGAGGCAGATAATCTTGTGCTGACAAATCCAGTCTCACCTAGAACAACAGGCATCATTCTTCACAGCAACTGTTTGCCAGTTCACCACAAACCATCAGTCAGGTGTGTATGATTTCTGCTCTCAGAGCCACCATCCACATATTCACTGCAGACAGTAAGCATCCCTTTATCGCCATTAGCGTTCTTGCCAATGCAAATCAGCAGCCTCGGGCCATGTCAGCCCCACTCCCAGCAAATCGCAGGCCCTCCTTTCCTGCTGCGCCGACAGTCTCTGCCACTACTGCTCACAATCCTGTGCTCAGTCCAGAAATGACTCCTGCTTTCAAACTATCACGATCTCCTGTGTCTGTACAAGAACCGGGCAGACATACTGGTGATCCCGAAGGCTGCAGAAATTTTACTGCCCAATGTGAGCTGACATTCCAAGCCCAGCCTGCTCATTTTGGTGATGATGTGTGAAAATGGACCCCCACTCAGCCTGTTCAACACCTTACGGGAGCAAGGACACACCACAGCACAGTCTTTCTGACATTTTGTTGCAGAGATAGGGAGGGTTTTCGGCTTTCCAGTGTGGGGTCAGGAGGCTGACACCTGACTCCTGGACCTGTGCCAAGGTCGAGGAATGGTGAAGATTTACACAATCAAATTCTGCATGCTTGAAGTAGAGATGGGTTGGAATGAGAGATCTCTCATCATTGCCTTCTAGCGAGGACTGAACAGAGGAGTCTGGTACAAAATTGCTGTCCATGACAAACAGGATCGGCTGGATGACTTGATTAATCTGGCTATTCAAGTTGACGACCAAGTAACTGGGTGATGCAGGGAAAGAATGTCTCAAGTTTCCTACACCCTGTCTGATCAGTGTCTTTCCTCGACCTCTCCCTCCTAACACAGCACCCAGTCCACGGAGGAGCCTATACCAGTGGGGGTCATGTGGCTGTCTCAGGAGAAGTGAGAGTGGCGCAGGAGAACGGCATCCTGCCTCTGTCATGGTGATCCAGGACATTTCCAGGTGGCATGTCCCAAGCATCCGGTAAAAGAGGATACCCGTCAGCAGGGTGGGGAATCTTGCCGGGTGGGTTCTCTCTTCGGTCACCTTCCCCTAATTGTGTTATACTCATAGCTTCCTCATCGTGGACGACTCAAACCCATGAACTTGAAGCATTTATCCACTCCAGAGCAACGTGGACGTATCTGCAGCTCAAAGACAGGGAGTTCCGACTCGGCAATTAAGAGAAAACGTCGATGTCAAGGCCCTGGATGATCAGTCTCTGGGCACTGGCCAGTTCCACCTTTCCAGCCAACCCCTCAAACTTGTGCTCAAAGGCAACCATAGTGAAGAACTCTCCTTCCATCTGGTTGATTCGCCTGAACTGCCACTGGTGCTTGATCTTCCCTAGTTATCTCAACATAACCCACGGATCGAATATTCTGATTTTCTTGAGGCCTTCAGTAAAAGGAATGCCACCTCGCTGCCTCTTTACTGGCCATATGACTGTGCCATAGACCTCCTACCTGGCACTAGTCCTCCCCGGCTCTGGTTCTTTTCCCTCTCTCATCCTGAAACAATGGCCATGGAGGAATACATCGAGGGGGCAATGGCCATGGGTTTATCCATCCATCAACCTCACCAACAGGAGCAGGTTTCTTTTTTGTGAGCCAGAAAGATGGCAAGCTCTGTCCCTGCATCGATTAATGGCCCCAGAATAATATCACTGTGAAGAAACTCTGTCCTCTTTCCCTGCTGGTGTCTGCATTTGAATATCTCCAAGGAGCAACCATTTTTTTCCCCTAAATTGGTCTGTGTAATGCTTACAAACTTGTTTGTATGAGATAATGGGATGAGTGGAAGACAGTTTTCAATACCCCTAACAGCCTGTATGAGTACCTTGTGATGCCCTTTGGTCTCACCTATGTCCACACTGTTTTCCAGGTCTTAGTTAACAATGTGCTCAGGGACATGTTGAACTAGTCTGTTGTTGTGTATTTAGATGTCATCCTTATCTATTCCTGCTCTTATCAGGAACATATCCAGCATATCCGCAGAGTTTTCAGACAGCTCCTCCAAAATTACCTGTACGACAATCCCATAAGGACCAGGTGTTGATTATGGGCCATCCAGTGTTCAAATAAAACCTAGTAAAGCTCAGTCAGTTACAGAGTGACTCAGACCCAATAGATACAATATGGAGTTTGCGAACTTTTATCGCTGCTTCGTCCAGAATTACGGCTCTATCACGCCTCCCATCAATGCACTCATCCAGAAATCCTCTGCTGGATTCCATTGGATGGACCATGCCGACATAGCATTTTTGGAGTTAAAACAGTGTTTTGCTCCTGCCCCATGCTGCAAAACACAGACCCATCATGGCCATTCATAGTCGAGAAGGATGCATCAGATCTGTACCTCCTCAGTGTTCTTCTGTCAATAACCAACTGCACCCTTGTCCCTTTCTTTCCCATTGCTTGACTCCAACCAAGAGTAATTACGATGTTGGGAACTGGGAACTTCTGGCTGTTAAGGAGGCCTTGGGGGAATGATGACACTGGCTGGAAGGGGAAGAGCATTCTTTCTTGGTTTGAACAAATCACAAAAATCTCTCTTACATTCAGGATGGGTTCTCGTCTTCACTTGGTTTAATTCCATCCACACATATCCCAGCACAAGAATATCAAGGTCAACGCCCTCTCCTGGCAGCTTGATGGATCTGAGGACAATATCAATGCAGAGCTCATCCTTCATTGCTCATGCATTGCTGCCCTGGTGATCTGGGCAATAGAGGACCATCTAACATTTGGATCCAGGCCCGAGTGGGGGACATCCCAACTGACTGGTTGCCCTGCTATGTTGCACTCCAAAGTGTTGGAATGGGATCACTCTCCCATCTAGCTGGTCATCCAGAAATTCAAAGGACCCAGGAGTTTATTAAAAGACATGGTAGCCATGACTTCGTATCTGCCTGTCACACCCACACACAGAACAAGACATCACGCTGGTGCCCTGTGGATCTGCTACGACTGCTGCCTGTGCCTCACTGCCCCTGGTCCCGTCTTGGTGGATTTCATCACTAGTCTGCCCTCATCGAATGGAAACACTACCATTTTAGTCATTGTGGACCAATTTACCGAGGCTGCCCACTTCACTGCTCTCCCTAAGCTCCTGTCTGCTCAAGAGACTGCCATACTCATTGTTCAACACATGTTCAGGCTCCACAGCTTCTTTCCAGACATAGCGTCTGATCGTGAACCACAGTTTACTTCCCGCTTTTGGAAGGCTTTCTGCCTACTTGTAGGAGCCACGGCCACCTCTAGTCTGGTCTCCACCCCCAATCCAATGACCAGACTGAGAGTGAATCAGGAGTTGGAGACAACCCTTCTCTGCCTTGTTTCTTTCAACCCCATGTCCGAGAGCTCCTAATTGGTTTGGGCAGAGACCAGCCACAATAACCTCCAGTCGTCCTCCACAGTTATAACCCCTTTGAATGCCAGAAGGGATTCCAGCCCCCACTCTTCCCTGACCAGGAGATTGATGTAGGAGTTCCTGCTGTTGAGCAGCCGATCCAGCGCTACAGGCACACCTGGAGAAGAGCTAGCACTTCTCTGCTGTGTGCCCAGAAACACCATTCCCGGCAGGCTGATCAGCTCCTACAAGTGAGACCTTTCAAGTCAGGAGAGGAGGTCTGGTTGGCATCAAGGGATCTTTCCCTGAAAATTGAGCAGCGCCAATTGGCTCTGAACTACATGGGACCATTTGAAGTGGAAAAGGCTGTCAACAAGATCTCGTGTAGATTGCATCTACTAGCATCAATGAAGATCCACCCAGTGTTCCATATTTACCAGCTCAAGCCAGTTACTATCAGTCCCCTGGCCAAAGTCACTCTACCACCCCTTCTTCCCTGGACATTATTGTACAGGACCTCCAGGCATCTTGCTAGGTATGTGGTGCACGGCACAGTACCTTGTAGATTTGGAAGTGCATGCTCCTGAAGAACATTCTTGGATCCGGGCAAAGGACATCGTGGGCAAGATGCTCAGGTCTGTGGAGCCTCAGAAGCTGTGCCTCGGGAAGGGGGAGCTCTGTCACAACCATGGACTCAGCAACACAGCTGATTTGGCAATTGCACTCGTGAATATGCATGAGTCAGCTAATTATTACTTTATTATGACTGTACTTAACTCCTTTCTTTTCATTGCAGTGCTTGTGAAGACTTGAGCAAAGCACGGCAATGTTACGGTACCTGCTTGCATTCCGCCTGAGAAAGTCAACTATCAAGTCAACTGACACTGAAGACTAGCAATATTCATTTTAGATCGATATTCCTTTCAGCTGCATTGTTGGCATTTAGTTTTTCTGTTTAAGAGCTTTAAAAAACTGCCCTGATTAGTCTAGCTTTTGTTTTTTCTTTTAAAATCCTATTCACATTAAAGTCTGTGAACTGTCGACCTGCTTCAGTGTCTCTCTCTCTCTCTCTCTCTCTGCACTTGGGCCATATCTGAGCGAACTGACAGGTATAGAGCACTACAGCACAGAAACAGGTCCTTAGGAGCCATTTTCCTTGTAATTAAGGTAGTCAACCTCATTCTAGTAAAAAGAGATACAGTGGATTGAACTCCTCATCTCCTAAAACCAGGCCAACTTTAGATCCAATCTGTCAAACTGTTCTGAATCATATGGGATCTTATTTTTTGGATTAATCTCTTATGTGGGACCTCATCAAGACTTGACCAAAATCTATGTGAACTACATCTAGCTATGTTGCCCTCAGCAATACATTAAATCAAATTGGACAGATGGGATTTTATCCTAATAATATGCTAATCAATCCTTGGTTCCCCAAGTGAAGATCAATCGTGTCTCTCAACATTCCTTCCAAAGTCTGTAATGGCATGTGAGAACAAATTTCTGGCCTATTATCTGGAAATAAATAAGACATCACACAAGGAAAATTCTATCTAAGGTAGAAAGGCCATCCCCAAGTAATTTTCGATTTGTAACCAATGGTCAGGTATAACAGGATAGACTGAGCTTGCCTGAGGCTGGTGATTCTTACAGGCAAGATTGTAACTAAGAAAGGATATGACTCTTTGGGGACTGACATAAGAGGCAATCTGAGAGTGGAGAATAGAAAAAAATGTTAATTTTACTGAGTCACATTAACCATGGAAGGCTGATTGTAACATACGCATGCGACTTTCCAAAGACCTATACAAAGTAAACGTCTGTGCGTGGGAGAGGTCTATCGATCTGCTAAGTAATGGATTGACAGATGTGTATTTGCTATCATTCTGCTGAACAATTGACAGGGGCATGCATGCAATCTTGCCACATTCTTGATAGGGTTAACAACTTTTTTCTTCTTGGGTATGAATATCCCAAATGAAATCAACACTAATAAAACACTAAAAAATACTTCTGTAATGGACTTTTCAATCTCACTGGTCTGTAAACAGTTCTTATTGAATTATTATTGAGCAGGTTGCCCTAAACCTGTATTTCATGAAATTCTGCTGGAGCCAGCACTCCAAGTGCACTGATTTGCCTTCACTGAGTTCTGTGACTTTCTGGGACCTCAGACACAATCTCACATATGTTACTCCCAACAGAGGGTTTCAGCCTGAAATAGCAACTGTGTATTCCAAAAGCTGAAGATGCTCTTGTGTTTACAATGACACATCGATGTACCAACTTCTTGGCTCCTGAACTTCAAGATCATGGGACTTCTCCAACTCTGCAAGGATCATCTGCTTTTCTGGATTATCTGGATTGGGCACATAAATTACTTAGAGTACAAGTGTTCTGATGTTGCACTGCCGTCATGACAGATCCCACCTGGCAACTTACTGCGAGGAACACTTGGCTGTAACCACAGAGCATCTCCTTAGAGAAAGGGCATACCTAATTTGGACAATATCCTTCAGCAGCCTCTACAGGTCTCCTTTTCAACACTCTCTCATTCTTGTCCCTTCATTGCATCATCTAATTATTCATTAGCCAACAGTCTCCTTGCGGTGAACTACGTGTGCCTGTCTGGACACGCCCCCTGCTGACTGCTCCTGTGGCTCCTCCCACAGGCCCCTGTATAAAGGCGATCAGAGCCTGGGGCCGGTCTCTCAGTCTCCAGGATGTAGTATGGTGGTCACTCACTGCTGGTTCCTTCTTCCAGTCAATAAAAGCCGATATCTCGCCTTTACGTCTCAGAGTGAGTTATTGATGGTGCATCACTCCTGTAACTGGAGGAGTCTTACTTGCATTGTGATATGTTCCACTAACAACTAGGAACTACCTACAAGGCTATATACTGACTGTGAGAAGTGAAACTCTGCTTTAATGCAAAGAAAAGATTAGCACAGAGCAATTTCTGGGCCAACCTTTCTCTGATACCGAAAATTAACTTCGACAATCATTCAGTACCTCATCCCTAAAGATTTTACTTTATTGTTGCAGATTTAAAAAGTAATATTGTTTTGATATTTTTGTCTCTCTTCTCTCACTCTTAATTCCACCTTAATTTCCCATTCTGTTTTGCCTTATGTACTTGATTTGCCTTTGAATTAAATTTTCTCATGGCCCTTTTCTCAGATTGATTCTATATTGCTGGTTAACAATTCTTCAGTCTGAATGACAAAGAGGATACATAAGTATTTGTCCTGTTGACTAACATCCCAGAATCCCCGATGAGAGATGCCACGAAGACTTGTGTTTCATCTCTTTTCTGAAAATTTAATGTCAAGAAGAGTGATGCTGCTCTTTGTTACTGGCTGCAAAATTTGCATTTTCAGATTCTTTTAATTAACTTTTATTCTTTTTGGCTTGCAGGGGATTTAGTTTGAAAATTCATTTGCAGAGTGGTTAAAAAAAGAAGAGAAACAACATTGCAGCTTAAGGAATCAACTGAACACTGGAAATTCACATCCTAAGATGACTGGACAGACCTCCTGGGGACCCCAATTACTTGTTTCTGCAGATTTCAAGGCAGCAGGGCAATCCACAAAAAGTCAGACAAGAGTCCTGTACTACATAACACTGTCAGAATTTAGATAGAGACATCCCATTAAAGACAGCAGTGAGCAAACAATATGATCAAGAAAAATTTAAGTGAAGGACACTTTTGGGTTTGTGGTGTACAATAAGGTGAGAAATTTACAAAGGAGACCACAGTTATGTTTCTTACATGACAAACATATTGTCCATAACCTTGTCTTTAAAAGTAGTAAGAAATATGAAGCATCTCTCCTAACAATGGATCATATTCTCAGAGGCTTATAAAAATGATTTGTGGGATTAAATTTAGTGTGCAAGCTTCCAACATTGACTCATTCAATTTATTATTTGTAACTACTTGATTCAACTGAGTGTCATTCTAAGTCATGTACAAGGCTCTGTTGAAAAGAGCTTACTCCAATTTGGGTAAGCAGGGCAGCACTGTGAGCACTGTGTCAAGTGCCTTCAATACCATACAGCCCTCATGGCTGGGGAAAAGCTTTGTTCAAAGCAAATTGGCAATTCCGTTGTATCCTGGATAATGGGCCACTGACTGGCAGACCATAGTTGGTGCAGCTTCAGAGCTGTGAGTCAGAAAAGCAGCAATGGGGCCCGACAGGGGACTGTATTGGTTCCCTTCCTGTTTACCCTGTGTATGTTGGACTTTAGATGCAAGTTGTCTGCAGACATTCTCTGATGACTCAGCAATAGCTGGGTGTTTAAAGGAAGGACTGGAGGATGAATATAGGGCCCTGCTGGAGGATTTTGTCAAATGGTGCATAGAACATAGAATAGTACAGCTCATTACAGGCCCTTTGGCCCACAATCTTGTGCTGACCCTCAAGCCCTGCATCCCATATAACCCCCCACCTTAATTTCCTCCATATACCTGTCTAGTAGTCTCTTAAACTTCACTAGTGTATCTGCCTCCACCACTGACTCAGGCAGTGCATTCTACGCACCAACCACTCTCTGAGTGAAAAACCTTCCCCTAATATCCCCCTTGAACTTCCATCCCCTTACCTTAAAGCCATGTCCTCTTGTACTGAGTAGTGGTGCCCTGGGGAAGAGGTGCTGGCTGTCCACTCTGTCTATTCCTCTTAATATCTTGTATACCTCTATCATGTCTCCTCTCATCCTCCTTCTCTCTAAAGAGTAAAGCATTAGCTCCCTTAATCTCTGATCATAATCCATACTCTCTAAACCAGGCAGCATCCTGGTAAATCTCCTCTGTACACTTTCCAATGCTTCCACATCCTTCCTATAGTGAGGTGACCAGAACTGGACACAGTACTCCAAGTGTGGCCTAACTAGAGTTTTATAGAGCTGCATCATTACATCGTGTCTCTTAAACTCTATCCCTCGACTTATGAAAGCTAACACCCCATAAGCTTTCTTAACTACCCTATCTACCTGTGAGGCAACTTTCAGGGATCTGTGGACATGTACCCCCAGATCCCTCTGCTCCTCCACACTACCAAGTATCCTACCATTTAGTCTGCCTTGGAGTTAGTCCTTCCAAAGTGTACCACCTCACACTTCTCTGGTTTGAACTCCATCTGTGACTTCTCAGTCCACTTCTGCATCCTATCAATGTCTCTCTGCAAACTTCGACAATCCTCTACACTATCTACAACACCACCAACCTTTGAGTCATCTGCAAACTTGCCAACCCACCGTTCTACCCCCACATCCAGGTCGTTAATAGAAATCACAAAAAGTAGAGGTCCAAGAACAGATCCTTGTGGGACACCACTAGTCACAACCCTCCAATCTGAATGTACTCCCTCCACCACAACCCTCTGCCTTCTGCAGAAAAGCCAATTCTGAATCCACCTGGCCAAACTTCCCTGGATCCCATGCCTTCTGACTTTCTGAATAAGCCTACCATGTGGAACCTTGTCAAATGTCTTACTAAAATCCATGTAGACCACATCCACTGCACTAACCTCATCTATATGCCTGGTCACCTCCTCAAAGAACTCTATCAGGTTTGTTAGGCATGATATGTCCTTTACAAAGCCATGCTGACTGTCCCCGATCAGACCATGATTCTAAATGCCCATAGATCCTATCTCTAAGAATTTTTTCCAAAAGCTTTTCCACCACAGATGTAAGGCTCACTGGTCTATAATTACCTGGACTATCCCTACTACCTTTTTTGAACAAGGTGACAACATTTGCCTCCCTCCAGTCCTCTGGTACCATTCCCATGGACAACGAGGACATAAAGATCCTAGCTAGAGGCTCAGCAATCTCTTCCCTCGCCTCGTGGAGCAGCCTGAGGAATATCCCGTAAGGCCCCGGGGACTTATCCATCCTAATGTATTTTAACAACTCCAACACCTCCTCTCCCTTAATATCAACATGCTCCAGAACATCAACCTCACTCATATTGTCCTCACCATCATCAAGTTCCCTCTCAGTGGTGAATACCGAAGAGAAGTATTCATTGAGGACCTCGCTCACTTCCTCAGCCTCCAGGCACATGTTCCCACTTTTATCTCTAATCAGTCCTACCTTCACTCCTGTCATCCTTTTGTTCTTCACATAATTGAAGAATGCCTTGGGGTTTTCCTTTACCCTACTCGCAAAGGTCTCATGCCCCCTTCTTGCTCTTCTTAGCCCCTTTTTAAGCTCTTTTCTTGCTACCCTATAATCCTCAAGAGACCCATCTGATCCTTGCTTCCTAAACCTCATGTATGCTGCCTTCTTCCACCTGACTAGATTTTCCACTTCACTTGTCCCTTCCTTCACCCTACCATTCATTATCTTCCTCACCGGGACAAATTTATCCCTAACATCCTGCAAGAGATCCTTAAACATCAAACACATGTCCATAGTACATTTCCCTGCAAAAACATCATCCCAATTCACACCTGCAAGTTCTAGCCTTATAGCCTCATAATTTGCCCTTCTCCAATTAAAAATGTTCCTGTCCTCTCTGATTCTATCCTTTTCCATGAGAATGCTCAAGGTCAGGGAGCAGTGATCACTGTCCCCCAGATGCTCACCCACTGACAGATCTGTGACCTGACCCGGTTCGTTACCTAATACTAGATCTAGTATGGCATTCCCCCTAGTCAGCCTGTCAACATACTGTGCAACATCCGTCCTGGACACACTTAACAAACTCTGCCCCATCTAAACCCTTGGAACTAAACATGTGCCAATCAATATTAGGAAAGTTAAAGTCACCTATGATAACAACCCTGTTATTTTTGCACCTTTCCAAAATTTGCCTCCCAATCTGCTCCTCGGAATCTCTGTTACTACCAGGGGGCCTATAGAATACTCCCAATAGAGTAACTGGTCACTTCCTGTTCCTGACTTCCACCCATACTGACTCAAAAGAGGATCCTGCTACATTACCCACCCTTTCTGCAGCTGTAATAGTATCCTTGACCAGTAATACCACCCCTCCTCCCCTTTCTCCCCCCTCTCTATCCCTTTTAAAGCACTGAAATCCAGGAATACTGAGAATCCATTCCTGCCCTGGTGCCAGCCAAGTCTCCGTAATGGCCACTGCATCATAATTCCATGTATGTATCCAAGCTCTCAGTTCATCACCTTTGTTCCTGATGTTTCCTGCATTGAAGTACACACATTTTAGCCCTTCTACCTTACAACCTTTACACCCTTTATTCTGCTTCTCTTTCCTCAAAGCCTCTCTATATGTTAGATCTGGCTTTACTCCATGAATTTATTTCACTGCTCTATCGCTCCGGGTCCCATCCCCCTTGCAAATTAGTTTAAACCCTCCTGAACCATGCTAGCAAACCTACCAGCAAGAATATTGCTCCCCCTAGAGTTCAGGTGCAACCCACCCAATTTGTACAGGTCCCACCTTCCCCAGAAGAGATCCCAATGGTCCAAAATTCTAAAACCCTGCCCCCTGCACCAAGTCCTCAGCCACGCATTCAACAGCCATCTCCTCTGCTTCTTACCATCACTATCACGTAGTACTGGCAGCAATCCTGAGAACGCCACCCTTGAGGTCCTGATCTTCAGCCTTCTGCCTGGTTCCCGAAACTCACACTTCAGGACCTCATCCCTCTTCCTGCCTACGTCGTT
The DNA here is from genome assembly GCF_030144855.1 of Hypanus sabinus. Taxonomy (NCBI): domain Eukaryota; kingdom Metazoa; phylum Chordata; class Chondrichthyes; order Myliobatiformes; family Dasyatidae; genus Hypanus; species Hypanus sabinus. The sequence continues at coordinate 49,320,012 of NC_082719.1, forward strand.
GGTCCCAACATGAAAAACGACTTCTGGTTGCTTTCCCTCTGGTACCAGGATGTCACGCACCCGGTCAGAGACAACCCGGACCCTGGTACCCAGGAGGCAACAAACCATGCGGGTTTCCTTCTCACGTCCACAAAATCTCCTGTCTGCTCCCCTGACTAGAGTCTCCAATGACGACAGCTCTCCTCTTCTCCGTCCCATCCTTCTGCACCACAGGGTCAGACTCAGTGTCAGAGGCCCTGCCACCGTGGCTCACACCTGGTCGGTCGTCCTCACCAACAGCATCCAGGACGGTAAACTTATTATTCAGTGGAATGGCTACAGGCGTGCTCTGCACTACCTGTCTACTCTCCTTTGCTTTCCCCCCTCGGACTGTCACCCAGTGACCTGCTTCCGGCAGCCTAGGTGTGACTACCTCCCTGTAGCTCTCATCTGTGACTGCCTCATTCTCCCTTATGAGTCGAAGGTCATCCAGCTGCTGCTCCAGATTCCTCACATGGTCTTCCAGATCGCCCAGCCGCAAGCACTTCTGGCAGATGTGACTCTGCGGGAGAGGGGAGTTCCCCCAAGACTGCCACATCTCACAGGAGAGGCACATCACCATCTCAGGAGGCATTGTAAAGACTAACGGGGAACAAGATCATCCTCCGCCTCTTCTCATCGAAGCGTCTCGAGTCAAAGCCTCAAATCTCCACTCCTTCACTGGCCCACTCACTCAATGGCCTCTTTCCACATTACAAACTGAATCATCTGCAACTCAACATTACTAAGACAAAGAAGATGGTGATGGACTTTAGGGAGACTAAGCCTGCATTGTTCCTTGTTACTATTGATGGTGAGGATGTGGATGTGGTGAGGACCTACAAGTACCTGGGGGAGTACCTGCATGACAGATTAAGGGAAGCACCAACACAGAGGCTGTGCACAAGAAGGGCCAGAGTCATCTTTACTTCCTAAGGAGACTGAGGTGCTTTGGAGTGTGCAGGCCTCTCTTTCACATGTCCTACCAGTCTGTTGTCACTAGTGCAATCTTCTGTGCGGTGGTGTGCTCGGGCTATGGCATCAACACGATTGATGCCAACAGGCTCAAAAAACTGATTGGAAAGACTGTCTCTGTTATCGGAGTCAAACTGGAAACACCGGATGCTGTGCCAGAACAAAAGACCCTACTGAAGATCTTGCCAATTCTGGACAATGTTTCTCACTCTCTGCATGCCACCTTGGCTGAACAGAGAATCACTGTCAGTAATAGACCAAGACAACTGTGCTGCTCCAAAGAGCACTATATGAGGTCATTTTTACCCTTGTCCATTTGGGGAAGTGATGACCATCTCCTGTTAAACTGTTTGAGGTAACATATTTTTTATTCTTTCTTACTTCTCTTCGAAGATCTGTATATTACTTGTAACGCTACCGTGACACCGTAATTTCCTTTGGGATCAATAAAGTATCTATCCATCTAAAATCTCTGCTGTATTTATTTTGTAGACAATCACACAAGATTAATGATAATGGGCATAAGAGGCATATTGTCAATGAGTGAAACAATGGAACAGATATTACACTAATCCTGTAAAATTCTTCCCAGCCAATAATTTGGAACTGGTGCTCAAATTGGGAGAGCTCCATCACAAGCTCATCAAAGAACAGCAAGACAGTCATGCACAAAGTCACATAAATAAGATCCAAGACCCTTCCATGGCCTATTCCTCCTCCAGACTTAATGCACCTGATTGGAAAATTACTTTTTGCTGAGTAGCTTCAGACCTAGTGGATAAATACTTACGACGTCTTTTCCTAACTTATCAGATAATGCAATCTAAAAGAAAATATCATCTGCTAATGATTATCTGTCTTATTCTTATAAAAGATGCACTGGATTTCCTTCAGATTGAACACACTGGCAAACAATGTCAGAGAATTCTCTTTGTGTGGAGGAGCTGCAAACTTCACCAGAAAGAATGTCTTGGTGATATTGTTACCAACTGAGCTGGTTACGTTCTCAGGAGCACTTTGTGAAATTTGACCAGTGGGTAGGAGTCACCATGTACTGTGCTTGTTAAGGCAAAAGTTTAATTTTATAGCAAGGAAACTTTACACTATCATATGCCAACTGGGACAATTATCAAAATACTGAGTTGTATTAAACATACCCTGGGACCACTTCATGACGATGTAAAACTATAACCAATTAAGTAAATAGGAAATTGAGCTAAGCTAACAAATATTGCTAATATGTTCACACCCACTACTAATTACAGATGAATAGCAGTTAATTGACAGGAGGTCTGAGAGGCTATATGAGTGAAAAAGAATGCCAAATATTTCCAGACACTTTCAGTGAAGTGTGAAATAAAAAATTATTTGTTCTACGTTATTTCACATCAGACTCAGGTTTCCACTAGACATTTCAAGGAATGTCCCTGATAGTCTCCAGTGCACCCGAATCTACAATCTCTATTGGATCTGTAAAGTCAGTCTCCTGTAGTGAAGTAGCGAAAAGCATCGGGCTCCAATGCTGTCCCTGGCCATGTCCATAGAGCTTACGCAGGTCTGCTGGCAGAGGTATTTGCAGACCCTCCCTGCTTCAAACAGTGGTTCCCTCCTGCTATAAGAAGATCACTATTGGTTCTGGTGATGTCATCGTTGAGAATGGCAGCTTAAGTCACAAGCTCCTCCGGAAAAACGCGTATTAAGCCCCGTTATTCCATCAAATATAATATTTTTCGAAAAATATTTGAACTGAAAAGAGGTGCAAGAATGAGGAGAAGAAATGGAAATTAAAAAGGTGACACTGCGGATCCTGCGTCCGAGAGGAGTGCAGCGAGTGGTTCTCCGACCCGACCGTGTGTTAGCGAGGCGGCCACCAGGCTTCATTCGGGCGAAGTGGCGAATATTTTCGAAATCCTGAAAGAAATAATGGAGGTCCAGGAAGATATAAAGCAACAGCTCCGTGATATTAAGGCAGAGCTTGCCAGCGTTAATCAAAAAATAGTGGTGGCAGAGACTCAAATTGAGAAGGTGGAAGATCACGTTCAAAACGTGGACTGGATACTGAGCAAGGCAATAAAAATCATACATCACCAAGAAGGTAAACTGCTTGATCTAGAGGGAAGATCACGGCGGAAAAATATCAGAATCTACAACGTTCCTGAAGGAACGGAGGGCCCGTCCATGACAGAGTTTGTCGAAAAGTTACTGCGGGACACGCTGGATCTTCCCTTGGTTATGAAGCTGGAAGTCGAGAGAGCCCACCGCACGTTCGTTCCGAAACCTACCCAGGATAGAAAGCCACCCTCAATAATAATTAAATTCCTGCGGTACAGCACCAAGGCACAGATTCTACAAAGGGCCTGGGGTAAGATGAGATTAATTTATACGACGATAAGTTAATATATTTCGACCAGGATTACCCCCCCCCCCCCCCGCGGTCCTGCAGAAATGCAAAGAATACTCTGAAGTAAAACAAATACTAAAGCAAAACAAGATTAGATTTCAAACTCCGTACCCTGCTAAACTTAGAGTGTTTTATGACAACGGGACGCTGTTGTACCAGACAGTGGAAGAGGTGACTACAGACATGAAGGCCAGAGGGTTGCCCGTCAGCGTGACCAAAACGAAGGAAAGCCTAACTGAGGAATTATCCTGCTCCGCTTGGGAAATAGTGTGAGAATCGAGAAGGCAGGAGACGGGAGGAGGCCGAGAAAAATATATCAGGAAGAGACTGGGAGTTTCCCAAAGACAGTCCTCACCCCCTTCAGAAGAGCCATAAGGTTTGGCTAAGTTTAAAAATGCTGAGAAGCTAAACAGAAGCATAACTGCACGGTGATATACCTATCTCGAGAAATACTTACTATAATGTGGATTTGATATTACTTAGTTATTATTCTTTATTCTCTCACTTACTCCTTTTTCCCCACCAAAATGAGAATATATATATGTAATGTATGTATGTATAGTGTGTGTGTGTGTGTGGGTGTGTGTATATATATATATATATATATAGGAGGAGTACACAGAGAAATCTTTTCTGTGTAATGGATTTGTTCACTGACATTTATGAATACTGCAATGGGGGCCACAACCCACAAGTAGGTGGGGTCATCCCCCACAGCTAGACATTTCCTCTAGCTCAACGCAGGGTCATCTACTAGAGACCTCAGCCTTGGAATCACACCTTTGTTGCCATTTTTGTCGTTATTTGTGGTTCTTGGTTCTTATTTGTTCAGGGAGTAGATTGATTAAGTTTTATTCTAATTTCACTGGTACATTGACAGATAAATACAGATGGCTAAGGACAAGGTAAAATTAATTTCTTTTAATGTCAATGGGCTATTAAATCCAATCAAACATAAGAGAATTTTATCCAATTTGGAACAATTTGATTCATACTGGGAAAAATGGTTTAACTACTTAAATGCCTCATAGGCCTGATTTTATTCTCACAAATCAATGAATCTGTTGCAAAAAAAAAGATCACTCCCTACTTGTACATAGTTCTTTCCTTTTGCTTGTTTTTTCTTTCCACTCTTTTCTATAAGTGTATACCCCAGATAAATACTTTGTGGAGATTTGTGATATATATGATTATATGATATATATGTACAATGTCTGAGATACATCTTATGGAAATGTTTGTTTGATGATGAACTTCAATAAAAAAAATAAATTATAAAAAAAAGATCACTATCGCCCCAGTATCCAAGAAAAACAAGATAGTGTGCCTTGATGTGATTCTGGTATTTATCATCATGAAGTGCTTTGGAAGCATCAACAGCAGCCGTCCAAACAATCTTGACCCACTGCAATTAGCATATCACTGGAACAAGTCTAAGGCCAACGCCATCTCCCTGGCCCTACACTCATTTCTGGAGCATCTGGATAGTAAAGGCACCCATGTCAGATGAGTTAGATAGTGCTGTTATATATAGCGGGGTCAAGGGATATGGGGAGAGGGCAGGAATGGGGTACTGATTATGTATGATCAGCCATGATCACAGTGAATGGCGGTGCTGACTAGAAGAGCCGAATGGCCTACTCCTGCTCCTATTGTCTATTCTTTATTAGAATAACTCTACCTTCAAAATAATTTCCAAGCAAACTCATCACCAAACTCCAGACCCTGGGGTCAATGTCACCATCTGGAAATGGATCTCTGATATCCTGACCAACAGACCACATTCAGTAAGAACAGGTAGCAACAGCTCTGCCATGATTATTCTAAGCACAGGTGCTCTAACAAGGCTGTGTCCTCAGACCCCTTCTCTGCTCGCTATACACTCATGGCAGTATGGATAGCTTCTGCTTTGACTCCATCTACAGGTTTGCAGATGATACCACCATAATGGGCCAAATCTCAAATAGTGATGAGTTGACGTACAGGAAGGACAGAGAGAGCTTAGTGACATGGCATCATAGCAACAGACTTTCCCTCAATGTAAGGCCAATAAAGGAGCTGATCATTGGCTTCAGAAAGGGGTAGAGTCTGTGCATATGCCCTGTCTACATAAATGGTGTAGATTTGAGAGGGTTGAGAATTTAATGTTCTGGAGAGACCATCCTGATCCAACCACACTGATGTCACAGCTAGGAAGGCTTATCATTGCCTCTACTTCCTAAAGAAATTTGCCAAGTTCCCATCAACCTTTACCAATTTTCATTGATGCACCATAAAGAGCATTCTATCTGGAAGCACAAGGGCTTGTTCTGACCATTGCTCTGCCCATGACCACAGGAAACTTCAGAGAGTTGTGGCCATTGCTCTGCCCGTGACCACGGGAAACTGCAGAGAGTTGTGGCCATTGCTCTGCCCGTGACCACAGGAAACTTCAGAGAGTTGTGGCCATTGCTCTGCCCGTGACCACGGGAAACTGCAGAGAGTTGTGGCCATTGCTCTGCCCGTGACCACGGGAAACTGCAGAGAGTTGTGGCCACTGCTCTGCCCGTGACCACAGGAAACTGCAGAGAGTTCTGGCCACTGCTCAGCCCGTGACCACAGGAAACTGCAGAGAGTTCTGGCCACTGCTCAGCCCGTGACCACAGGAAACTGCAGAGAGTTGTGGCCACTGCTCTGCCCGTGACCACAGGAAACTGCAAAGAGTTGTGGCCACTGCTCTGCCTGTGACCTCAGGAAACTGCAAAGAGTTGTGGCACTGTTCAGCCCGTGACCACAGGAAACTGCAAAGAGTTGTGGCCACTGTTCAGCCCGTGACCACAGGAAACTGCAGAGAGTTGTGGCCACAGCTCAGCACGTTGCAGAAACCAGCCTCCTCTCTATGGACTACTTATTGCTGAAACAGTAAACATCATCAAAAATCCCCCCCACCCCAGACATTCTTTCTTCTCCTCTCCCTCATCAGGCAGAAGACAAAAAAAAGCCTGAAATTACATACCACGACATTCAAGGACAATTTCTAGTCGACTGTTATCAGAGTCTTGAGTGGACTTCTTGTATGATAAGATGGACTCGACGTCAAAATCTACCTTGTTATGATCTTGCCCTTTATTGTTTACCTGCACTGCACTTTCTCACTATTCTACATTGTTATTGTTTTAGTTTGTTTACCTCCATGCACTATGTAATGATTTGATCCACATAACAGTATGAAAGAGAAGCTTTTCACTGTATCTTGGTACAAGTGACAATAATAAACCAATATCAATACCAATGACACGATGTCTCCATGAGCAGTGAGTGGAATTATGTGATCCCCGACACGGCAATCCTTTTATAGCAATGTGGGAAGTTGGATGGACTTATCGCTCACACCAACCCGGTCGTCGCAATACAACTCCAGGATGGAATGGTGCCAGGTTACCTCCTGCATCTGCTTCCCAGTCTCTGTGGACATGTGCAATTTACACATACACACACACACACACACACACACACACAGAGTATATTTACCACAGGTCATGTTGCAACCATTCATCCTGCAGATAAATCATTCTGCAGAATGGTTGCAACAGATGATGTTACAACCATTCATCCCACCCCCATACTACCTCCTGATGTGCCAGGACACAATCTTTTTCCTATACGTTCCAAAGGTGGTAGGATTTTTGTTCACTCACAATCCTCTCTTTTTAGCAGCAACAGAGGACAATGGAACGTTTGACACCTTCCCACACCAGTGCTGCCCATACTGAGCCTGGGCACAGAGTTCCAGGTTGTTGTGGGTTGACGTATGAGCTGATGTTTGCACTGAGGGTTTGCACTGGATCCTGGGTTTTCCCACTTGCAGACGGTTCGGATTGACAAAAACATCTCCTCCACAGTCTCCATCCCCACAGAGATGTGTGCTTAGTCCCCTGCTCTACTCACTTTACACCTCTGACTGTGTGGCTCCAGCACCGGATACAAGTTTGCTGAAGGCACGACTGTTGTGGGCTGAACCAAAGGTGCTGATGAATTAGCATATAGAAGGGACTGAGTGGTGTAATAACAACAACCTCTCACTCAATGTCAACAAGATCGATCTCATCAATCTTTTAAGAGACACTTAGCAAATATATCTTAAATATCTAAACATAGACTAAACATCCCCTGGTTCCTATTTATTTAATCTTATCACAGCAGCTCAGAAATGCTCTCTTAAATTTGTCAAATAAACATGTAGGCAATAAGGGAAGTCTTTGCTTAGTGTCCTCTATCTCTCCTTTAATAATGGATTCCAGCGTCTCATTGACACTGATCTGCATGCAGAGTTTTCTTTCTCCCTCATACATGCTTTGTGAACCATATAGGGAAGACATCAACGGACTCACTGGTTGCATGGCTGGCTGCATCAACTTCTGTGTCAATGCTCTAACACCATCAAGGACTGTTCGCTGCTTCCCTAACAAAAGCCATGGGTCACCAGTGATCTGAAGGCTCTTCTCTACCACAGAAGGAGTCTTTAGATCAGGAGACGTGGAGGTATTGAAGCATGGGCAGAGGGAATTATAAAGAGGAACACGGGAGCAAGCTGGAGAACAAACGTGGGCAGAGTGGCAAACGGGAGGTGTGAAGAACATCACTAGCTTCAATCAGCCTAGATGTAGCACCTTGGACTGCCGCCACGAATGGGCTGATGAGGTAAGCCAATTTTTCTATAGGTTTGACAATTGCCCTGCCATTCAGACTCCTTTCAGCACACCAGCTCCCTCAGCACCAATGCCTCACCTCTTTCCTCCTCCCCCCTCCAGTTCAATATGTGGATGAACAACACAGGCTACCACTCCTCTCCTTGCCCTGCACCTACCATCCACACTTCCATATATGAACTGTTAATGTCCCGATCTTCACCTCCCCCATCCCCCACCTTCCGCCAACTCCCCAGTCATCATGGACTCAGCTTCACTACTGAGCAGGTGAGAAGGGCTTTGGGGAAATTCAGACATGGCAAAGCAGCAGGACCAGATGGTGTGAACCCCAAGGTGCTGAAGGAGTGTGGAGTGTGGAGTCTCCAGAGCGTTTTCAATCTGAATCTCAGCCTGGAAAGGGTCCCAACTGTGTGGAAAACATCATGCGTGATCCTAGTACCCAAGAAGGGCTGACTAAAAGTCTTGAATGACTACCGTCCAGTGGCCCTGACAACACACATCAAGAAGACCCTAGAGAGGCTGATCCTGGCTCACCTCTGACCCCTGGTCAGATCAAACAGTCTCCTGCAGTATGCCCACCAGGAGCACATTGGAGCCAATGATGCTGTATCTACCTGCTGGGCAGAGCCTGCTCCCATCTGGATTAGCAGGGCAGCACTGTGAGGATCATGTTTTTGATTTCTCAAGTGCCTTCAATACCATGCAGCCCTCATTGCCGGGGGAAGAGCTCCATTCAATGCAGTTTGGTGCTTCCAATGTTTCCTGGATAATGGACTACCTGACTGGCAGACCACAGTTTGTGCAGCTTCAGAGCTGTGTGTCAGACATGGCTATAAGCAGCACTGGGGCCCCACGGGGGACTGCATTGGCTCCCTTCCTATTTACCCTGTATACTTCAGAATTTAAATGCAACACTAAGTCATGTCATCTGCAGAAGTTCTCTGATGATTCAGTAATAGTTGGGTGTATAAAGGGAGGATGGGAGGATGAATACAGGCCCTGGTGAAGGACTTTGTCAAATGGTACAAGCTGAATCATCTGCAGCTCATCATCAGTAAGACAAAGGAGATGCTGATGGACTTTAGGAAGACTAAGGCTATACTGCTCCCTGTTACTATTGATGGGGAGGATGTGGATGTGGTGAGGACCTCCAAGTACCCGGGGGTGCATTGGACGACAACCTTTAGAGGAGCACCAATACAGAGGCTGTGTACAAGAAGGGCCAGACTCGCCTCTACTTCCTGAGGAGACTGAGGTCCTTTGGAGTATGCAGGCCTCTCCTTCACATGTTCTACCAGTCTGTTGTCAGCAGTATTATCTTTTATGTGGTGGTGTGCTGGGGCAATGGCATCAACATGGCTAATGCCAACAGGCTCGATAAACTGATTAGAAAGGCTGGCTTTGTTATAGGGGTTAAACTGGAAGCTGTGGTAGAACAAAGGACTCTCTGGAAAATCCTAAAAATTCCGAACAATGTTTCTCACCCTCTGCACACCAGCTTGGCTGAACAGAGGAGCACTTTTAGTAATAGACAAAGCCAACTGCGCTGTCCAAAGAGCGCTATACAAGGCCATTCTTACTCTCAGCCATTAGGCTCAAGTGAGTCAACCTATAGCCGGGAATGTTATGAATCTCTCCTGTTAGACTGTTATCCCCCTGCTTAACTGTTTACCCCACCCTGTGTAATACTGGCATCAATTCTTATCTGGATGGCATGAATGTGCACCCATTACTGTACAATATTATGGTAATTCTTGCACTACTATCTCATCAGGTTGAACTTGTAAATCTTGTAAGCATTGACGTGTAAATCTTGTACATCTTATTTTTAAGGTAACAACTTTTTTTACTCGTTCTTACTTCTCTTTTAATATTTGGATATCTGTGCACTTGTAACACTACTGTGACACTGGAATTTGCTTTGGAATAAATAAAGTATCTATCTATTGTATCTTTCTTAAAGTGGCAGCATTACCATTGCTGTTTTCTAATTCAATGGTAGTGTTATAAAATCTGGAGGATTTTGGTGTCTCTGCTGTCACCTAGAATTCCAGGGACCAGGCATTAGGTTGAGGATTTTGTTAACCATCAACCTTATTACCTATGTGCTGGTTTCCCTCAATTAATTAGTCTGAAATCCTCATTCTTATTTATATACTCAGTTCCCTACTATATTTAGAATAGTTTTGAACCCTTTACAAAAAAGATGAATGTAAAATACTTACTTAAATTTCAATACATTTCTTACTGTATTTTTCTGACTCTGTCTCCACGGGGAACACACTTCATTACTCCTTTTATTGTTACATATTTGGAAAAGCTCTTCCGATTAGTTTCATATTTCTTGCTAAATTACTCATTTAATACTTCTGGTTTTTCAATCTTCAATGCTTTTTAAATCCTCCCACTGTTTAAGCCTAAGATCTGTTCCAATGATTTGTTGTTGTTTAGCTAAAAGACTTCTTTATGGAGCATATATTTCTAAATAAAATGAAACTTAATTAAAAATTTTCAGGTATTTCAAATATAAATGTGTATGGTTGTACATCCTGTCAGAAAATTAACTATAAATTTATGATTCATTTTCATCACTTTTACTGATGTAATCAGCTTTGTATATGTTGTGACTTCAGTTTCAGACTCGAGAATTTATCATTAAACTAAAGGAGGAATTCTATCATATAATGATCAGTCTTCCCCAAGCAGCAGAGCTGATACTGAATGTTTGCTTGTAATGAATGAGTTTGAGGCTTTAGAAAAAAGCAGAATATTGATCATTGTAAATGAATGATGGGTTGAGATACATAACATTCGTTTTCTTGATTTCTCTTTTTCTAGCCAAACATTTTTCCAGAATTGGAAAGGGAACTACAAACTTAATATGAGATCATCTCTCATTACATTAAATCAGTTTTGAAATAGCCTGGTTTAACCTCATTGCATTTATTTGGTCCAAATGCATTCTATGAACTCATCTTCTTATCAACGTATCAATAAGAAAATTATTGGAATCATTTTGACAAGCTCTTATTTTCCTTGATCAATGTCCTGTTAAATGTTTACTGTTAGAGTGCCTCAAAGCAAAGGGGCATAAGGAATGGACTAATTGGCTGCTTGAACATCCTCTGCCAATGAATTTGATCACAATTAATCTGATGTCAGCCTCAGTTTTAACTTCCTAACTGATTTCCATTTCCATTTATTATCATTCTGCTAAACTCCACAAACGTATCGTTTGTTCTTAAAGATTTAAAGACCATGAATGTTCTTAAAGACTTATAGTGCCTATGTCTCTCCGGAGTAGAGAATTCCAAGGTCAGAACTGAGGGTAGGTTCTTCCTTGTTTCAGTCTTAAATGTCCAGTCCTTTAACTTGTGACTGAACTCTGTTAGTTAGGAACATTGTTTTATTTACGATCATAATTTTAAAATGTTCATTTTCAGATCATTAAAGAAAACATGAACTCTGCAATAGGTAAAATATTTTGTCACTTCATATTATATTTATTTTAACAGGTGTTCATCCTGTCAAGAGAATTGGTAATAAATGTTTGCTTGCAATAAATGAGTTAGAGTCCTGAGGAAAAAGCAGACAATGAGTGAGAATAAAGGAATGATTGGTTGTGATGGATGATGTATTCATTTTATTGGTTTCCATCTCCTTTTCCAGCAAAATCTTTTACCAGAATTGGAAAGGACAGTTCAAGGTTTCATCCTGGGATTCCTGTTATAGACAATCATTGACTATCCCCCTCATTCAATGAATCCATACAATGAAAGTCTGTTGTCTTACTAGTTGGAAATGCTGATTATTGTCATCTTGCTCTCTCATTCAAGTCTGCAGGACACCCTTCCTGATCTCCCACACTTCATTTCAAGTTACCAGGACCACTGTTGCCACTCACCCTAGAATGCATTTGGACCATGTTAGTGCCCTGCTTTTAAATTCACTGGGGTCCCAGTTCGTACGCTCGTTTTAGACTAACCAGGCCCCCATTGCCTACGCTCCCTCAAAGCTTACAGGATTCACTGGAAAACTTATTATAACATCAAAACTTGTGAATTAAAATTTGTTTGGGTATTAGTAGACATAATATCATTAATCTAAAAGAGAAAAAAATAGTCAATCCAGCACCACTAAGGTTTTGAGTATAATCAGAATTTTACTGTTACGTCATGTTAATCACCACTTGTAGGAGGCACTGAGAGCAGCAAATGCACAAACATACTGCCTGTGGATGACTCCATTCTCAGTCACCAAAATCAGCCGACAGCCTGACCACCAGGTGAACTACCTAATTCATGCAGGACTTAGTTCCTGGACTAAGCTTGTGGTCTCTGGTCCAACATAAATCAATGCAAAGGGATAGTTTATCTGATGAACAAGGTACTTGCTAGATCCCTGCAGATTTAGTAGGATAGACGACAAAGTAGCTTTTTGGAGAGTAGGAGCTACCTTGATTAACCATGAACCCATTGAATGTAAAGTCTGAATGGTGGAGGAGGTTATTGATTAGAAGATATGATTTGGTAAGTCTTCATTAATTGCTTTTGAATTTATTTGACTTATATTCCCTGCAGTGGATGACAAAGAACTCTCTGGAATTTTATTGAGATTATTTTATTAGTATTTGCATTGGTTTATTATTGTCACATGTATCAAGATAAGTGAAAAGCTTGTCTCGCATACTGGTTATACAGCTCAAATCATTACACAGTGCATTCAGATAGAATAAGATAAACAGTAACAATGAAGACAAAAGTGTAAAATCTAGAGAAAGTGTAGTGCAGGTAAACAATAAGGTGCAATATCATAACCAGCTAAATTGTGAGGCCAAGTGTCCATCTTTTTGTACAGGAGGTCAGTTCATGATTCTGATAAAGTGGGATAGAAGCTGTCATTGAGCCTGGTGGTGTGTGCTTTAAAGCCTTTGAGTCTCCTGCCGGACGGGAGAGGGTTGAGAAAACAATATCTGGCATGGGCGGGGACGTTGATTATGCTGGCTGCTTTACTGAGGCAGTGGGAAGTGTAGACAGAGATGTAGATGGGATTCTGGTTTCTGTGATGCATTTCTAATGGTCATGTGCACAGCAGTTGCCACAGCAAGACGTTATGCATCCACGTGGAATGCCTTCTATGGAGCATTGATAAAAATTGGTAAGAATTGATTGGTATATCTTACACATACTTGGCTGCAGTAATTTTTAATTTAACTTTAGATCCTATGCTAAAAAATCGTATCATATGATACACTGTAACTTAGCGTTTTCTCCCTGAAGATCCATTATCAGTCTGAAACTAACCCTTCAAGGTATTAAAGTAGATTTTGCTGTTTCCAGGATCTTGCTATCCAGAAATTTGTCTTTGTCCAGCAACTCTTCTCAAAAATAAAATGTTGACTATGAAGGGCTTTTGAATGTTCTGCAGGTGTAAGCTGTTCCATATAAATGTCAATTCTTTTTTAATGTGATCACTGCAGATCATATCCATTTAGCTTACAAATTCTTTTAAGTAGTTAAACACTACAGGCCTAACTCAGGCAAATGGAATTAATGTAGATAGGCTTATAGTTGGCGTGGCAAGGTGGGCTGACAGGGCTCATATCTATGTTGTATGTTTCTAAGAGAATTTTAAGTTAATACAACTTTGAAATAAATAGTTTACACCATATCAAGGTGTTTGGGGAGGAGTGCAATAAAAGCTTTGTGACTATGATCAAAATAGAACTGCCACTTGCATCACATATGTCTTCTCAATTCAATGTCACATCCTTCTAATTGCAGCCAAAAACTGAATATTCTACTGCTGACCAAGAACAAATCTTCATAGATATGGGCATATTTTTCATACATTCAAACATCTTTGAGTTATATTTTACGTTCAATTTCCGTGCCCAAGGCACTCCATCTACTTGCTTGAGAATGGCCCTCACTTTTCTTTCCTCCTTCATATGCATTTGTCATGTTGAATGAAGGCTGGATACTAACATTGGCTGTACCAGCCACGAGTGGAAATTGCTCATAATATTATTAAAAGTAGGGCTCAATGTTCTCTGCATATTTTACTAAATTGAATGTAATTGGTTTACATTAGCTCTTGATTTTAACTCCATAAAGCCCTCGCTGCCACTTTTACATTTTATATGCATTTTACAAAATCCATTTTAAACCATTTAGAACAATTGAAGAGAGGAAAATAGATGAATCATTAGAATATTTCCTATCAGTGTAAATAGGGTAATTTCAGAACAACAGCTTTCTTTAAAAATATTTATTTTAAACACTATTCATTATTTTCATGTTTTACATCTTATTGGCAAGCCACAATTTTTCATTGTTTTTCTATTTATTTAAAACTATTTTTTAGGTTTTCTGCATAAGGACCACACAGTAACTTTAACTATTTTGGGTTTTTTCTTAGAATTAAATGCTCAAGCAAATATAGCTTTAAGCAAAATTATAATTTAATATCAAGTAAAGCATAAGTAACCTAGTAATAACTCCAATAAATGCATAATGTTCCTCATTAGCAAAAGTATTTAGGAAAATGTTTTGCTATCTTTAATAAATCAACAAACTTAAAGTACAATGAATTGCTGAAGCACATAGAATGAGTTCCAACTCTGCTCCATAACATTATTTTAAAATTTTGAAATTACATGACCTGGCAGATCTATTTCCTGGGCTTTACAGAAATTATGGTTTCTTTTCCTTCTTTATTATTCTAAAACGGTACACGCAGATACAAGTCTATCTTCCAAATGGCAGAAAGGCTTTGTGTGTTAAAATACGTGTCTCTGGTAATGAGTGGAGTTTGCACATTTCAATATTCAGCTTTCTAAACAAAGACAAAATATGCTTGTCCTAAATTCCAGCTGTTGTGTGGAATTCACCAAACACAAGATTCACCCAAGGGCATAACCTGCTTTGGCTGCATGCTGAGGAATGCATTCATATACAATTTTGTTGTGCATTACTTTATGACAGGCATTAAGCAATTTAAAATAAAAACAATGATTTTGTAAAAACACATGCTATGAGAGGAAAATTAAGTCCCAAAATAATATGAATATTTGCTTAAGGGATTTCCTCAAGGACAGTATGTTATTTTTCGGTTGAAATTGCTTTATTTCCATACAGCTCCAGAACAGAAACTACCATTTTAAATCTGCCATACAGCAGTTCAATATAATGTCATTTGATCTGTGTTTCAAAATATTTTTTAAAATTGTGTAATATTATCATCCTTTAATTCTATTAATTATGCAGCACAACCATTCAAATCTTTGGTGTCACAGCATTGTAGAAGAGTGGAGATGGAAGCAAGTACTGGTTATTGGTTAAAGGATGTCCCACTACTAAAAGATTCTCATGTATGAGAAAAGTTAAAGTTGAAATAACTTTACGAATTATCTTTTCTATCTGAAATTAAGATTTTTAGTTGGATTTCATTTCCACAATTGCTTCTCCAGTCAGCTTGGAGATTTTATGGTTATAATCAACTATTGCCAGTAGATCAAAACTAAATTCTGCATATACAGAACAAATTGTTGAATAGTTCAGTATTTCTACCATTTTGTTTAGCTTTCAAATGATAGGTTATTTAATAATTCACAATGGTTTAAAAGAGCCTAGAATACTAGCTTTTGCAAGCTTCATGATGAATGGTGTTGCGTTCAATAAACCAGTAAACAGTAACAAAATATATGAACTATGTTCTCCTGAAGTTGTAATGGTTAGCAAATAACTTACTGAAAGGAAACTGTTTAACTTGGGATTTATAAAAATGTCGTACAGATAACAAAATTTTGGAAGCATCTCAGATTGTTATTAGACAAAGATTTTTCAGATTCTGATGTATTTTTAGTGCCTATTTGTTGCACAAGGAGACATGAAAACAGTTACTGAATCAAAACCAACCAAAGTAATGCAAGTGACCTGAGGGGCCAATGTATTAATGTGTGAGAGCTGGTTTCTTTATTCCAGTTGGTAAAATAAATAACAAGTTTTGTTGCCTGTGCCTAAAGGCTTAATTTGGAAAAGTTGACTTTTGGCCACCTTATCCAAAGAAAGTAATGGATTTATGTTAACATGGTATTAATTTTGAGCCACTGACAAATTCTGAAGGTGAGGAGGCATTACATGGATTCATCAAACTCTACGGGATAGAAAATGGACGTTTGGCCAACCATGTTGGCATGGACTTGATGGGACAATTGATGGGAGGGTCTGTAGTCTAGTGTAGTTGTGTGTTTTTTCTATGTAGTTCAGTCTAATTTTTGTAATGTGTCATGTAACACCATGGTCCTGAAAAACATTGTCTCATTTTTACTATGTACTGTACCAGCAGTTATGGTTGAAATGACAATAAAAGTGACTTGACGACTTGATTTGACTTGACTTGACTTGAATTGGCCCACTTCCAAGGAGACCACCAAGCATCTCTCTACAATAATTCCATTTTATCTTCTCACTTTCTATCAATTCCCCACAAATTTGTACCATTCCAGGAACAATTTACTTTATCTGCTGAACGGTAGCAGTCAGGCTTTGATCAGAATGGACCTGAAATACAATGGCTGCAGACATATGCCCTGACAGTCTAGATAAGTTGTGAGGAGTGTCATCTGCTAAGATGCTCTGCAGGTCTATGTGGTGTCAGATTCATTTGGGAAGGAAGGAAATGCAAATACATTTTTTAGTACTTTTGAAATATCTTTATAAGCCATTTTTGCATGCACCCTGCATCAGTTTCCAAACTATTTGACAAGATGTGGTAACAGGCAATTACGATGCATTGCTAATGAGTAGCATTCCCGTGGGAAAGGACACTTGGAAAATTAACCTACCTTAACATTATCATAACAGTATATTGTAAATGTAACTTGACTGTTGGTTAATCTTTCAGTTTCCCAGCCAATGACTTAGTCCTTACATAACGAATCACTGAATAGTTAGGGCACACTGAGTTCCTTGTAAACACCCACATATAAATTTCTAAAGGTTTGTCCTAGTATGACAGGTGGTTACTACAGAAAATCTCATCATTTATTTCCAAAGGAATATCAAAAAAAATTACATGACAAGGTAGGAGGATTGTCACATTTCTTTGATATATTAAAAATGCTAACTTAAGTGTCAGAAACAAAAATAAAAAGGAACAGCTTCTGGGTTTGACATTTATTTTGCTGAAAGAGCTGGAAGATCTACAAAAGTTTTCCACCTACACAAATGATGTAATTGTGATGATGTCAACATGCCATCCCTTAATGGTAATGAAATAGCAAAATGGAAAAAAATATCGCTATCAAATCACTAAAATAAATAATGAGTCATTGTGTTGTACAGTATAGAAATGGGCTTTTCAGCCCACCATATCAATGCTGGCCATTTTGACCATTGACACTCATCTCATTTGCCCACAATAGGGCTGCAGGCGACAGTCTATAGTAGCAACCAGCTTTAAGCAGGCTTCACGTATACAGGTGTGCACAAAAAATGTGGTAACCTGCCTCGATGTCTGTCATCCAGGAGTACCTACGTCCACAGTGATGAAATGCTTTGTGAGGTTGGAGGTGAAACATAACAACTCCTACCTGAGATACGAGTTGGGTCCACTCTAATTTGCCTACCGTCACAACAGGTCAGCAAAGGATGCCATTTCATTGGCTCTTCACTAAATCCTGGAACATCTGGACAGAGATGCTCTTCACTGACTACAGCTCTGCACTCAACACTATCATCCCTTTAAAACGAATCAGTAACCTTCAAGATGTTGGCCCCAATACTTCCATGCACAAATGATCCTCGATTTCCTCACTTGCAGACCTGAGTCAGTTCAGGTTGGCAACAATGTCTTCACAATCACCATCAGCACAGATGCACCACAAGGCTCTGTGCTTAGAACCCTGCTTTATTTGCTTTATACTTATGACTGTGAGGCTGAGTACAGCGTGAGTACAACATATGGCTCACTTTCAAGGACTTTGCAGCTAATGTTCTCAATATTCATTGCTTATTCATTTATTACTATTTTTATCTTTTTGTACTATTTGTTGTCTTTTGAACATTGGCTGTTTGTCTGTCTTTGCTGTTTCCTGTCTCATTAATTTTATTGTGTTTCTTTGTATTTCTGTGAATGTCGGCAAGAAAATAAATCCCAGGGGAGTATGTGGTGACATATTGATAATAAATTTACTTTGAACTTTGTATCCATCTAATGTCTTGGATGTTTAATTGTCTGTTTAAATTCCTCTTCATCGTTTAAATGATTATGACTTTCTTATGAGACTAAACTCCTAGTCATAGACCCTTCCAAGACTGATCAGATCGCCTCTCATGTTTCAAAATCTCAATGATATCAGATCCATCTTGTTAAGATAGATATTCCTATCTTTCATTATAAGATAGCCCTTCCACGCACAGGGTCCTTTCTGAATTGCCTCCAATAACATTTATTGTCCTTTAAAGAATG
Organism: Hypanus sabinus; assembly: GCF_030144855.1. Lineage (NCBI taxonomy): Eukaryota > Metazoa > Chordata > Chondrichthyes > Myliobatiformes > Dasyatidae > Hypanus > Hypanus sabinus. The sequence goes on from NC_082719.1 coordinate 49,338,567, forward strand.
AAATCATAACTGTATTTAGTAATCTTGATGTAGCCTCACAAGTGTTTTGTATGGCTGTGGTAAGACTTTTGCTTTTCTTATATTCCAACTCTCTTGAAGGAAAAGCCAGCATTCCATTAATGTATACAATTACCTGTTATGCCAGCATGCTCGCTCTCTGTGCTTTATATATGAGAACCCCACAATACCTTTATGCTGCAGATTTCTGAAGACCATGCCTAATTAGAGTATTATCAGCTTTATCATTCTTCCCTTCAGAATGAAGTGGACACCTTGACATTTTTCAATACTATATGCAATTTAGTAACTTTTTACCTCATTCATTAATCAATCAGTATAACTCTGCAAACTGTTTGCATCCTCCCTACATCCAGCCTTCCCATTATGCATCATTTAGAAAATTAGCTTCAAGGCATTTGCTTCACTCCTTTAAATCAATAATATATATTGTAAACATCCGGCGTCCCTGTACTGTTCACTGCCAACATAAAAATGATCCCCTCATCCCACTCACTGCATCCTGCAGGCTAGTCAGTCATCCGACATGCTAATATATTACCTACATTAAGTGTTCTTGTTCAGTAACCTTTTGCATAGCATTTTGACAAAAGCCTTTTAAAAATCCATATTTATTACATCTATGAGTTTCCCTATATCTAATCTGGCTGATATATTTGTCAAGAACTCCAATTAATTTTTGGATGCTCCTTTCCCTTCATAAACCAATGATGACTCTGGCTATGACTTTCCAAATGTTCTGTTATTATTTCCAAATAAACAATTTTAACAGTTTTAACAGTCTATAGTTAGCTGCATTTACCTGCAATGCTTTTTGAATAAAGGTATCAGCAAAGTAAAGGTATCTTCAGTCCTTGGTTATCTTTCCAGAATGTAACGACATTTGGAAGATAACAACTATTGTGTCCACTATTTCTTTTTGAATCCAAGTGTTCAAGCCATCAGGTCTTGGAGATCACCTTTCACACCACTGACTTGCTTAAACCAAATTTTCCAGTGAAACATAGAATATCTATGTCTGTGCAATCAGAGTATCAGGCTAAACTAGTGCTTATCTGTTTGCACAAAGTCCATATCTGTCTATTCCCTGATACAGTTGGTACTTAATTCCTCTTCAGCATTATTCAGTATTTATGGGCAGCTCATCGTTCTTTTCTTTTACTATAAAAACTCATCTGGAATATGTTTAATTCCTCTGCTATTTCCTCATTCCTTATTATTATATCCCTAGCTTCATGTTCTGTAAGGTAGCTTGCTTCCTTTTCATGGGCTCAAAAAAGCTCTTATTCTAAGTATTTTTTATATTTCTCATTTGGTTTAAGGTTATTTTCTCCCTCCTTGTTTTTTTGTTGGCCTTCTTTTGCAGGATTCTGGTTTTATCACATTGTTTCCGCCTACCACTTGTGTCACTTCATCTCAATATCCTTCTTAATTTACTTGGTTAGCCATAAATGGTTCATTCTGCAAAATCACGATTGCTCATTCCAACCTTCTAATAATCCTTCCTTTTCATTGGACAGTATTTTGACTAGCATTCATAAATCAGCCCTTTAGGTTTCTACTGCTCCTTTCTTAACAAGTAACCAATAACCTGCTACTTTCTTAACAAATAACCAATTTACAGTCCACTTTAACCAATTCTATCCTCATTCCTTTGCATTTCCCCTTAAGCTTGATACAGTTGTTTCAGACTCAAGTTTCCCCTTCTCAAGCTGCATCTTAAATCCTAACATGCTGTCTCCTCTTGCTACTAAGAGATCTTTTACTCAGTGACCATTTATAGAACTTATTTCATTATTTATTACCAGATTTAAACTCATAGATTGGAATAGGTTTCTAGAGCAATACATCTGGTTCCATGATGTATTGCTCTGGGAAACTATTCCAAATACATTCTATTTTCTTGGCTATCAGTTCCAATTTGATTAACCTGATCAATACGAAGACTGAAGTTACCCATGGTTTATATATTATTCATTTTACCCACCTTCTGGTTCAGCCGTGACTGGCTTCATGGATGCGGACTCACTTCGGTGAGCTTCAGTTCTGATGTTATTTGCTTACTTTTATTGTTTACATGATTTGTGTTTTTTCTGCACATTGGGTGCTTGATGGTCTTTTTTAAATGGGTTTTATTGGGTTTCTTTGTTTTGCAACTGCTGTAAGGAGACGAATCTCAAGGTTGTATATAGTATGCATACTCCGATAATAAATGTGCTTGGAACTTTGAACATCCATTATTTCTTGATTTATACTATTTTGGGGCATTATTTGGAGGACTAAATGCTATTCTCCAACTGTTTTCTTCCTTTTGACATTTTATCTGGAGACAAATCATCTCTCAGTCCTGTCAGCTCAAAGAAAAAGAATTCCAGTTACTCTAGCCTATTCTTGCAAATGAATTTCCCCATTCATGAAAAGATCTTCCCAAGTATCTCCTGCATATTTTCAGGATTTTTATTTCCTTTCTCTAACATAGTACCCACAATTGGATGTATTACTCTGCCACCTGCCTTAGATTCAGATTTATTTATCGCATGTATGTCGAGACATTGAAATGCATCAATTATATTAACAACTAATACAGCCAAGAATGTGCTGGGGACAAGTGCTGCCATACAATCCAACCTTGTTCTTCTTATTCCTGTTATTACCTCTTTACTGTATAGGAATGTTGTAATCGTTGTGTATCTTGTACACCTAAATCCAAATCATTGATCTCCACACAGAGTGGATTTTCCTGAACTACTGACCTTCAAGAGAATGTTATTGGGCATCAACTGTTATGGGAAAGATAACTTAACAGTTGACTGTGAAGACAGTAGTAAATCAAAGCAACAAAACCAATAGCCAAAAAACAGAACAGGTTTTATAGTAGAGAAAATGATAAATGTCACCTTTATTTGAAGTAAAACTGGAATCCAAAGTTGATATTGGAAATTGTGGAACTGACACTAGGCTCAATGTTTTAGAGAAGCTAGCTAGATTCATAACTTTATTATACAGTTTCATTTTCTCATTTATTGAACACAATATATAAATTGGAATGTTCAATTACTCTTCCACTGCAACTTGTCCACTTTGTTTTACTTTCATCAAGCAATTGCACACATCACTTCAGGAGTAAGGGATCCCGGTCTGGTTGAAAGGGACTATCAAGCATCACAAGGGAGGCAAAGTAATTGAGCCATCAAGGAAAGTGACACAGAATTAGAACAGGTCAAATAACAAAAGGCATGTCTGCGATGTTGATGCACCATCAATAACTCCCGGAAATGGGAGGCGAACGATAGGCTTTTATTAGCTGCAAAAGACCACCTTTCGCAGCAAGAGACCACCACACAACATCCTGGAGACTGAGGGAGGAGCAGTACCTTCAACCACCTTTATACAGGGGTCTGTGGGAGGAGCCACAGGAGCAGTCAGCAGGGGGGCATGTCCAGACAGGTATATGTAGTTCAACACATTCACCCCCCCCCTTGTTTTAAAAGAGTCCCCATGGGGCGAAGTTTCTTACAAGTATATTTACAGGTTAAGTCTATCGGGTGGTCGAATCTGTCGCTGCGATCTACGTAGCACCGGTGGTGATTGCACCAGTGACGGTGGGTTGTGCTGGCTCCGGCCTGACTCGAGGTGTCAGCCCATTAGGCGTCAGTAATCCCTCATGCGTGTGCGAGGCACCCGGTATGGGAGAGTCATGAGGAGTCTGTTTAGGGCTTGGTGTGCGCGGTGTTTCGTGGATATACACCTCGGTGGGTACGGGGTTCATAGTCACCGTGGAGTGTTCGGGGTATGGGTCTGGCGCTCCTGCGGGCACCAGGTCGCGGACAGAGACCGTGTCCTCCCGCCCATCAGGTAAGACCACGTAGGCATACTGGGGTTTGCATGAAGTAGGTGAACCCTCTCGACCATCGGGGAGTATTTATTGCTCCTCGCATGTTTCCGGAGCAGCACTGGCCCTGGGGACGTCAGCCAAGCCGGTAGGGTGGTCCCAGTGGCAGACTTCCTGGGAAAAGAAAAGAGTCGCTCATGAGGGGTGGCATTGGTGGACGTGCATAACAGGGAGTGGATGGAGTGGAGCGCCTCGGGGAGGACCTCCTGCCAGCGAGAGACCCGCAACCCTTTGACCTAAGTGCTAAGAGTGTGGCCTTCCACACTGTGGCATTCTCCCTCTCCACCTGTCCATTTCCCCAGGGATTATAGCTCGTGGTCCTACTAATAGCAATGCCCCTAGCCAGCAGGTAATGGCACAGCTCGTCACTCATAAAGGAAGACCCTCTATCACTGTGTATATAGCAGGGATATCCAAACAGAGTGAAGAGCTGGCGCAGGACTTTTGTGACAGATGTGGCAGTGGTATTGGGACAGGGGATGGCAAAGGGGAATCGCAAGTACTCATCGATTATGTTGAGAAAGTAGACATTGTGGTCAGTGGAGGGAAGGGGGCCCTTAAAGTTGACACTCAGTCGCTCAAAGGGGCGGGTGGCCTTGATAATTTGTGCCTTTATGGGATGGTAGAAGTGTGGTTTGCACTCAGCGCAGACTTGGCAGTCCCTGGTCATCGTCCTGATGTCCTCAAGGGAGTAAGGCAGGTTCGGGGCTTTCATGAAATGGTAAAATCGGGTGACTCCCGGGTATATGCATGGAGGGCATATAGCCGGTCGAGCTGCACACTGGCACACGATCCCCGGGATAGGGCATCAGGGGGCTCATTGAGCCTTCCAGGCTGGTACAGGATATCATAGTTGTAGGTGGAGAGTTCTATTCTCCACCGCAAAATTTTATCATTTTTGATTTTGCCCCGCTGTTGGTTGCTGAACATGAACGCAACCGAGCCGAGCGCTGGTCGGTCAGCAAGGCGAATCTTTTGCTGGCGAGATAGTGCCTCCAGTGCCTAATAGCTTCCACTATGGCCTGGGCTTCTTTCTCCACCGCGGAGTGCCGAATTTCAGGGCCTTGAAGGGTATGAGAGAAGATTGCTACCGGCCTTCCTGCCTGATTGAGGGTAGCAGCCAGCGCAAAATCGGAGGCGTCACTCTCTACTTGGAAGGGAATGGTCTCGTCCACCGCATGCATCGCTGCTTTGGCAATGTCCCCTTTAATGTGGCTGAAGGCCGTGCGGGCCTCGGCTGAGAGGGGAAATGCGGTGGACTTGACCGGGGGCAGGCCTTGTCTGCGTAGTGAGGTAGTGAGGGACCCATAGGGTGTAATAGGAAAACCTGTCAGGACACGCCCCTCTGCTGACTGCTCTTGTGGCTCCTCCCACAGACCCCTGTATAAAGGCGATTGGAGGCACTGCTTCTCCCTCATTCTCCAGGATGTTGTGTGGTGGTCTCTTGCTGCTAAAGGTGGACTCTTGCAGCTAATAAAAGCCTATCGTTCGCCTCCCGTCTCCGAGAGTTATTGATGGTGCATCAATTTTATTAGCTGCAAGAGACCACAATTAGCAGCAAGAGACTACCACACAACATCCTGGAGACTGAGGGAGGAGCAGTGCCTCCAATTGCCTTTATACAGGGGTCTGTGGGAGGAGCCACAGGAGCAGTCAGCAGAGGGGCGTGTCCAGACAGGTATATGTAGTTCACCACAAATGTGTAAAGGACATCAAAATAACAAGGACAATACTGAACACAGCATGGCAAAGAACATGGAGGAAAACAAATGTTTTTATAAAGGAAGTCTATGGGCCAGTAAAACTGGGTTGGGTAAGAAGATGGCAACTGAATATTGCACACAAGGAACAGCTCCTCATGTAATTTCACCCAGAATTTAACTAAGCAATAGGTGGATAATGCATTGTTAAGGGCCAGCTCGGAGACATCTTAAGTTTCTTAAGGAAATACATGAACTAATTGCAGGGGCTCGTGCAAATCTTCTGGAAATCACGACATCCAGAAAGGAATGATTAATCAAGCAGAAAGGAAACAGGGTAGATGAAGAATGAAATAAATTTAGGGGTTATGACTTATAATAAATTGAAGCACTTCAGCAATGTTCTGCAGCACTGAGCAGTGAAACAGATACTGCGATGGATTCAGGGGACAGAATAGTGAGGTGTCATACTTCAGCAGTGTGCCCACTTTTGTAATTCTCTGTGCAATCTGTTCATGACAGAACATAATATTATAGAATATTGCATAATTCCAGAAAAAAACAAAGGTGGAGAAAATGGTATTTACTGGATTACAAGACATGATGAAGCAGGCATTTTCTTAATGAAAATACATGGCTGTTAAGTGATAAAAACAAAATGATGGCAATAGTGGAAATCAGAAATAAAAACTGAAAATGCTAGGAATATTCAGAAGGTCTGGCAGCTACTGTAGAATTAGAAACAGGGATAATGTAAATTAGTTGAAAATGGGGAAATAAAAAAAAATTCTGATTGTCTACCCTATCTATGCCTCTCATAAGTTTGCAAATTTCTATCAGAACTCCCTTCAGCCTCTAACGCTCCAGAGAAAACAGCTCAAGTTTATCCAACTTTTTCTTACAGCTCATACTCTCTAATCTAGCCAGCATCCTGGTAAAGGATCTGTGCACAACCTATCATTTCTTTCCAAATCAAACTCGGTGTACTATCAAAGACAGTGTGGGAGGGCACTGTGATAGGGGGGATAACAGTGGAACACATTGAAAGCACAATGCTGTCTCAACAAACATTGGGGAGTGGAGTGGGAGGCGGGTGATGGAGTGATGGTGGTTGGTAACACTAAAAAGAAAGTGTGGCTATGAAAAGTGTATTACTGTCTTAAGTCTATGCGTATGAGCCAAGTCATCAGCGAACAAGCACTGGCTGTCAACTGTACGGGTTGTTACTAGTAGGGTGTCGGCAGTGACCAACATATTCTCTAAATGATCTGCAGGCAGTACACACAGTAGAGGTGCCATGGGTCCACACTAGATCTTTTAACTATCCACAAAATGGACACACAAGGAATGAGGGCTAAGCACTATGGATAGATAAAACACTTCAAAGTTTAAAAAAAAGGTTTCTTTATGCTTGTTTTGATTTTTTTATTTGCCAATTCCTTTCATTCCACATCCTGATTCCTACCACCACTGGGATCAGTTCCCACAAACCCCAATTCTCTGCCTACAGCATCTCAGTCCTGTTGCACTCCTATAAGACCAGTGTCCAGATGACCTCTCCTTTCTTCTGTTTAGTAACTATTAACATAGGAACATAAGAATAAATAAAGTAAAATAAACAATGGAATATAAAATAAACAATTAACAACATGGAGCACCCAGATCAAATGCTTGCAGCCTCCAAAGTGATTGCATGATGATTCATCCAAAGCTTGACCTTCGATTGTGAAGGTGAATAGTCATTAAATTGAGCTTTGCAGTGACCAGACCTATTCGTGTGCCAGAATAAAGCATGCGTTTTAACAATCATGGCTTGATAATGCATGTATTGCCAAAAATCCTAACACAATAGAAAATCTATCATATCTATCTGGATCTCTCTAGAAACAGATTGGGAGTTTATATTTAACCCACTTAACTCTAGTCTTTGTCATGCAGCTATGTGAAAAAATATTGTATGTGTCAAACCATGAATTGAGTAGTTCATTCTCTAGGTGCATAAAAATTAAGTAAACGAGAATGTAAGGGGATGGTATACTTATCATTCAAAGCCAGAAGAGATTCAAAAGTAATTTTTCCTACAAGTATCTAGGGATGCACCTGGATGACAGACTTGAGTGGAGCACCAACACAGGGGTTGAGTACAGGAAGGGCTGGAGTCGCCTCTACTTCCTGAGGGGACTGAGGTCCTTCGGAGTATGCAGGCCTCTCTTTCACGTTCTACCAGTCTCTTGTTGCCAGTACAGTCTTCCATGTGGTGGTGTGCTGGGGCAATGGCATCAACACAGGTGATGCCAACAGGCTTAATAAACTGATTAGAAAGGCTGGCTCTGTAACAGGAGACAAACTGGACACACTAAGGCTGGTGGTAGAACAAAGGACCCTACAGAAAATCCTGCCAATGCTGGACAATGTTTCTCACCCTCTGCAGGCTGCCTTGGCGGAAAAGAGGAGAACTTTTAGTAATAGACTAAGACAAATACGATGCTTTAAAGAGCACTATATGAGGTCATTTTTACCCTCGGCCATTAGGCTCTATAATGAGTCAACCGAGAGCTGGGGAAGTGATGAACCCCTCCTGTTAGACTGTTTGAGGTAACTTATTTCTTACTTCTCTTCTAATATTTGTATATTTATAAATCTGTGCACCTGTACTGCTACTGAGACACTGCAATTTCCTTTGGAATCAATAAACTATCAATCTATCTATATATCTAACAATGCCTATATAGAAAAAAGCGAACTCATTCACTTTGACAGTTTCATCTGCAAAAAGACTTCTTTTTTTGATTTTCAGTTTGCTAACTACAAACTGTTGACCTTAATGGGCCCAAAAATATCCAGAGCAACACACACAAAACGTTTGAGGAACTCAGCAGGTCAGGCAGCATCTACGGAAATGAATAAACAGTCAACGTTTCAAGCTGAGACCTTCCTCATTTAACTTTGTCTCATAGATGGTAGAAATATGATATAATCACAGAATGGATATAGTATAGAGAAGGGCAGAGGCATAAGGCCAGAGTTATACTGGATCCATATTAGAGAGATCTAACTAGTCATATTCCTCTGCCATTACCTCAAAACTTCTTTTAAATATTCTTTCAATTCTCTCTTCATAAGATCATAAGACATAGGAGCAGAATTAAGTGATTTGGCCATTGAGTCTGCTCCACTATTTCATCATAGCTGATCCATTTTTCCTCGCAGCCGGATCCCTGCCTTCTCCTTGTGTCCCTTCATGTCCTGAACAACCAAGAATCTATCAACCTCTGCCTTAAATATACATAAAAATGTGGCTTCCACAGCTGCCTGTGGCAAAGAATTCCAGAGTTCCATCACTTTCTGGTTAAAGAAGTTCCTTCTCGTTTCTGTTCTAAAAGGATGCTCCTCTATTTTCAGGCTGTTTCCTCTGGCCTTCAACTCTCCCACCATAGGAAACATCTTCTCCACATCCAACCTATCAAGGCCTTTCACTATTCAATTGGTTTCAATGAAGTCACCCCTCATTCTTCTGAATTCCAGCAAGTACAAGTCCAGAGCCACCAAATGCTCTTCATATGACACGCCGTTCAAACTTGGAATCATTTTCATGGAACTCCTCTGAACCCTCTCCAGTTTCAGCACATCCTTGCTAAAATGGGAGACCCAAAACTGCTCACAATCCTCCAATTGTGGCCTCCCCAGTGCTTTATAAAGTCTCAACATCACATTCTTGCTTTTATATTCTAGTCCTCTTGAAATGAATGCTAACATTGCATTTACCTTCCTCACCACAATCTCAATCTGCAAATTAACCTTTAGGGAATCCTGCACTACCACTCCCAAGTCCATTTGCATCTCAGTTTTATTTAAATTTTCTCTCTATTTAGAAAATAGTTAACCCTTTAATTTCTTCTACCGAAGTGCATGACCATACACTTCCCGACACTATATTCCATCTGTCATTTCTATGCCAATTCTCCTAATCTGTCTAAATCCATTGTAGCCCTTCTACTTCCTCAAAACTACCTGCCCCTCTACCTACATTCATAAGATCTACAAACTTTGCAACAAAGCCATCAATTCCATCAACCAAATCATTAACATAAAAGGAATCGGTCCCAACACAGACTCCTGTGGAACACCACTAGTCACTGGCAGCCAACCAGAAAAGGCTCTCTTTATTCCCATTTATTGCCTCCTGCCAGTCAGCCACTGTTTTATCCATGCTAGAATCTTCCCTGTAATAATATGGGCTTGTGGCTTGTTAAGCAGTCTCATGTGTGACACTTTGTCAAAGGCCTTCTGAAAATCCAAGTACACAACATCAACCAATTCTCCTTGGTCTATCCTGTTTGTATTTCTTCAAAAAATTCCAACAGATTTATCAGGCAAGATTGCCCCTTAAGAAAACCATGCTGAATATGGCCTATTTTATCATGTGCCTCTAAATACCCCAAAACCACATTTTCCCAGCCACTGGATTCAGGCCTGTAGTTTCATTTCTTCTTCTGCCTTTCTCCCCTCTTGAAGAATAGACTGACACTGGCAACATCACTATAGAATCTAATTTATTCAATATTTATTCATATTGCTCAAATGAGAACCTCTCCTTCAAAGAGGAATAATCTCAAAGGGAAAATTATGAACGGACACCACATAATAAATGAGATATGCCAACTGTCCACTTTCTACAGCACATGGTTTTATTTCTGCATAATTAAAGCTCAATTTATTTCTTGTTGCATGCATTATAAATTATTATTAGAATAGCATAATTTTCTCTATTTTTTCATAGGTCTGTGTCCAAAGTTTTAATTTTCTTCACTTAACCTAATACCATTGTAAAATGTAGAAGAATGGAAGAGTCAATCACTCCAACTAAATCTTCAATGGCTTAAATCCTCTTTCTAAAATCTAACACTCTGAATGGGTTAGGGAAACGTTGGATTTAATTTAATGCCTTTGGAATTAAAACTTCTGAAATTCTCTTATTGATATACCTGCACCAAAAGAGCTCTGAATTTCAATGCTAGTTTGGTATTCTGCATGCATAACCCAAAGCAGGCATCTTTAGAAATGTGACTCTGGATCCTCTGCAACCAAATGTAAAATTCAGTCAAAATGACTGTTCTACTGTTAATGCTACACCTTGTTGTAACAAGACAAGAAAATCTGCAGATGCTGGAAATCCAAACAACACACAAAAATGCTGGAAGATCTCAGCAGGCCAGGTAGCATCTATGAAAAAGAATAAACAATCTATGTATCTGGCCGAGACCCTTCATCAGGACTGGAAAAAATGATCTGAAGTTCTGGCCTGCTGAGTTCCTCCAGCATTTTGTGTTTGTTGCTTGGCTTTCCAGCATCTGCAGATTTACTTGTCCTAGAGTATAATCTGACTGGTACATAGGTAATTTACACCAGTCTTTTAATATCCATAACAAATTTACTTCCTAATCACTTTTCTACTCCTAATCATTAACAATCTATTTCCCCTTGTTCTGATCTCTCTGCCAGTTGCATTAGTTCCATTCTGTCTACAATACCTGTACCCATCATAATTTTAAATAGATTTACTAGAATATATGTAAGCGTCCTCCGTTCCAAGGAGAACATCCTCAGCTTCTCCAGTCTATCCACATAACTCAAGACCCCAGCTCTGGAATCATTTTGCTAAATTTCTCCTGCAACCTCTCTAAAGAATCCAGATGTTTCCTAAAAATGCAAACACCGAGAAAAGGACACAATGTTCCAGTTGTGGCCAAACCATTGTTTTATTGAGGCTCATTGTGATTTCCTTCTCCACACACCTGTCAGTTGATTTATCTCTATGCTCTATTTTACACTCTTTTTGGTTAAATAAGGATGACTGACTTCTATTTCTTTATCCTTCTCTCTCATGGGAATGCATCTATACTGTTAATGAAACATTGTCAATTCATCATGTTAATTAACACACACCAAATGGTGACTCTTCCTCAATTGACTAGTTTAACTTTAGATGGGCCCTATATCCATTTATTACAATGCTCCTCCACTGATATCTTTCCTCTATGACTGTGGTGAACTACATATACCTGTCTGGACACGCCCCTCTGCTGACTGCTCCTGTGGCTCCTCCCACAGGCCCCTGTATAAAGGCGATTGGAGGCACTGCTCCTCCCTCAGTCTCCAGGATGTTGTGTGGGGATCTCTTGCTGCTGACTGCTCTCTTCCAGTGAATAAAAGCCTATCTCTCGCCTCACGTCTCCGAGAGTTATTGATAGTGCATCAATGACCTTGGTTCATTCCCCAGAACTCAGTTCAGTAATGCTATCTTCCTTAATGGACCAGAAACAAACTAATCAAGAAAGTTTTTAATATAGTTCTGAAAGTGAGGCACTGTCTTAGCTGCAAATCATATTCTGAGAGGTTATGAATATATTTTTAATGAAGAAAGAGGAAAACCACCTTCCCTAAATTCACTTCAGATTACAATGACCCATTCCTGTCTCTTGATCAAATGTTCCCTGAGATATTAAGTGATTATTATTTTAGTTTTCCAAGTTATTTTAAAGCAAGCTACAATAAAATTTTTGGTTCTTTGGGAAAAGAACCAATTTTTTCAGATGTTTCCCACCACCATAACATAGACGTTAAAAATAAATGGTCAGTAGGAAAGGAGAAATAGATCAGTGAAAATGTGGAAGTAAGAGAAAGAGAGATGTAGAGTCATGGCATATCTATATATATGTCATGCTACATTTTAGAAATACCTCTTTTTTAGCATGTTGTATTTGAAGATAACAATTGTTTGTACAGTATATGGAGATAAATTCATTAAATAATATTTTTCAACCCCTGAGAGGGAGGATAAAATAATTTTTATGCATTTTAAAATACTTGCTTTGTTACCTAGGGGCAAAATCTGACACATTTCTTTTGAAATTGTGTTACCAGAGTTCTACATCCATTACTCACTTCCACATTGGAGAAATGCAAAACCACTGCCTTGTGAGCATCAAATCTCAGGCTCAAAGCAAAGTTTTAAACCAGACAGCAGCAATTGTTGCTCAGAGTCCAGTTCTCAACCTACAAATGGAAAGGTGTACCCAATTAATTAATTTCATGAACATCCAGAATGCATTGCTTTAAAAGATAGAAAAGTAATGCGATAAATTTATTGGCTTAATATCTGGCGCATACAATGTTGATGTCCTAGCTAATAATATCTATGGGCAGGACAAAATGGTGACTAGAAACCCTACCTTTACGTGATAAGGAGGGACAGCCACATTTCTCCAGGCTTCATTAAACTCTGCTGCCAGCAGATCCCACTGATGCCTTAATTGAGTGTAAGTAGATGTGTAATCCAAACTTGTCTGTCACCTATGCCTCTCTGTGCCCATTTCAGGTGGACTGCTAAATGTTAACTTGATTTGGCCATTTGAATCAGCTGGTATCCCACATAGATTGCAAATCCAAAACAACTTCCCAGCTTTTTCTTTGGAAATTAAAATCTCCTAAATGAGTAACATATTAATAACTCATTTTATTAATCCTGAAACACCTTATTTAATGTCTTATCTTGCAAATGTCTTTCGGCAAGCAGACATACGAACATAACTGTAATAGAATTAAAATGAATAATATGTTCCTGTATTTTCCATGAAGATTATGCTAAATAAAAAAATTATTAAATAATCGCGTAAGAGTAGAGAATAGATTTTCCATGGATGGTGGGGGGAAACTTAGTGAATTACAACCTCAGCATAAACCTAATGTACACTGTCATTTATGTCATTTTTTTCAGCATTCCTGCCACTTTTCTACACAAGTGATCAATGAACAGGAAATAGCTCCTTGGAAATTCTAACTGATTAATGTACACAAAAATCTCCTCCTTCATAATAGAAGTTCACCTACAATGTTGGGAATATTGTGGCTTCATTGAATTCTGGTCAGGATTAATGATGCAAACATCATTTTCACAAGCAATAGGGTAAATGGATTTAAAGTCATGCTGCGTAAGATTTTTTTTCCTCTTCACGCCATGTGGCGTACTGGGCAGCCATTGCCATTTCTTTAGCACTTGTCTCCTTTTTTATGAGGTCGAGTTGATAGCTTGATAGCACCGAAGAAAAGTGTACAAAAAGCCAGCTGGATTTGAACCCGGGACCACTTGCCTTGATGTTCAGAGTGGATGCCAGTAAACCACGCCGGCTATATACTACTGTACATATCTATAAAAACTTAATATTTACTTCTCACTGATATTTCAAATTATGTTAAGAAAGTAATTTGAGACACATATGCAGTCCATATTAGTGAGCCCAAAAAAAAGTCCAATTTATTTAAAGGTTTGCATTACTGAAGCAGAGATGGGTTATTAAATTTCTTTTGATCAGACCAATACCAGAAGTAATTACGTAGTAATGTTGTACTTTCCATTCACTATTGCTTAGTGAGCATGCAATCTATAACATCCTTAATTGGAGCAATGCAGCCAATCCGCATTCATTATTAGATAAGATAGCAGGCTGAGATATGTTCTTTGGCATTTATAGTTCATATAGGAAAATATCTGCCGTGCTTGTAAGGATGTTTCCAAAGCTGTGAACTAAGAAACTCAACTTCTCAAATTAGAACCTCTACTTCAAAATGGAATAATCCCAAAGGGAAAATTTATGAAAGGACACCACATAATAAATGAGATATGCTAACTGTCCACTTTATACTGCACATAATTTTATTTCCGCATAATTAAAGCTCAATTTATTTCTAGTTGCATGCATTATAAATAAACATTAGAATAACATAATTTTCTCTATTCTTTCATAGGTCTTTGTCCAAAGTTTTAATTTTCTTCACTTAACATAACACCATTGTGGTCTAAAATCCTGAAGAATGAGAGAGCCACTTACTCCAACTACATCCTCAGCAGCTTCTATCCTCTTTCTAAATCTGATACTCTGATTGGATAAGGGGCAGGTAGAATTTAATTCAATACCTTTGGAATTAAAACTTCTGAAACTCTTTTAACACTTTCCTTGCACCAAAACGGCACTGAATTTCAATGTTACTTGGGTGTTCTGGATGCATACCTAATACCGACTTCTTTAAAAATATGACTCTCGATCCTATTACCAGCGCCAAATGGAAAATTGAGCCATAATGGCTGTTCTACTGTTAATGCTCCACCTTGTTTTACTGAGTAGCTGTACCAGTAATCTGAGTCTAGGCACACAAAAAAGATGGGGGAAATTTGCAAATTTATTGCAAAGACCATTTGGAATCCTGTTGTGCAAAGCAAATTAAATCTGGGATTGAGGATTCTCGCACTCCAACCAGCCATATGGAGGAGATTGCGGGGATTTTAACAGAAATATTCAATCCTCCTCCATCCACTGAAGAGTTCCATATGACTGGAGGACAGCCAGTGGGCTCTCTACCTCTCTTCAGATCAGCAGGGAAAAGGCAGGTATTTATAAGCTGATAAGGAAACATAATGGAAAAAAATTTGATGGTCTTACTTTGCACTTGAACAATCTGGATTTGATCAAAAATAGTCAGCACCATTTTATTAATGGGAGATCCTGTCCACAAACGTTAGTGAACATTTTTTTGAAGAGTTGACAAAGAGTGTCAATGAAGGTAGTGCAGTGATGTAGTCTAAATTGATTTCAGTGTGCCCTTTGATAAGGTTCTACATGGGAGATTGTTTTAAATGGTAAGATAGAAGGTTGACAGCTGGTGGGGGGGGGGGGGGGTGGGGAAGAGGGGTTGTTTTTGTGATTGAAATCCGGGTAACTGAGGGGCTTGATCTTGAGACCCTTGGTCTTTTTGTTTGTCACTTATGTGTATAAACAATATGGATGTGATTGCAGACGGAGTAATTATTAAGGTTTCCATTGATATTGAAGATTATTAGTGGAGTGATGATGAGGACAATTGTTTTTAGCTAGCATAAAATGGGCAGAAAAATAGCAAATGGAAACTCATCCTGAATCTTGAACCAGGCAGTAATTACTAATTATTTATTAATGTCACGGCAGCAAAGGATTTGGGCTAATCCTGAGCAGTGGGATTAGTATAGATAGGTACTTTATGGCCAACACAGACACAGATGAGCTGGACGGCCTGTCTCTGTGCTGTATGTATCTATGCTTCTCTATGATTTGATAACATCTACAGCTCCAGCCCCGTCATAACCAGCTACCAGTCCTGAGTAAAATTGGTCCATCAATCTTCCACCATCCTTAAAAGAATCTCTGTCAATGACAAAGCCATTCTGCAAAACCCATAACTTGCCAACAGTTTACCTCATTTAATCCACTTGTTAGTTAATTTAAAAAAAACACACAGAGAAGTAAATGGCATTCACTGTTCATATTTACAATTTGGCAGGTTGTTAACTTTTAAGAATTGCAGTCATTCTAGTATTTTAAAATGACTCTAGGAGAAAATTATTTTGTTACTTAAATTGAAATCCTCTAATTTTTAAACTTTTTTCACAATCTTGACTTTATGGAAGAAAATCTATCAAACACAGCTTTGGGTTCATTTTTCTTTATTGTATCCCTCAAGGTTCTGCATTGTTAAAGTTGGTTCAGAAGATAAAATGGATTTCAGAGGTGTTAATGTGTTTACTGAGGCAATATTTTCTGTGCATTGTATGATGCCATTGTTGGGTTAGTCACAAAATCTGCTTTGTGACCTTGGTACCGGTATCATCATGCAAATCCCCAAATCACATGCGTCATATTCAACATTAAAACCAAAATGGTAGCACAAAACAAATGTGGAAGAAATACAATAAAGTAAACATTAAAGTTGTGTTATAAGATTTTTTTGAGAAACCTAGCTTTTGTGTATCTTTAAACATAAAGCATCTCTTGCACGATATAGAAACATTTTTTTTACAATTTAAAGTTTTGCACTGAAACCAATGTAAATTGTGTACTAGACACAGGAAATTAAAAATCACTAGATACTACTTTCAACCATCAACACTTTTTATATAACATGTGGTATTACATAAAAAAATCATAGGAGTGTAACCTAATTGTTTAATTCAACCAATAAGTGCTAACATATGAACTCCTTTGATTTTATGTATCTGCAATGCAAAACCTTGTAAACAGTTGTGTGTTTGAAATTAAAACCCCAAGCTTTTTCCATCACATGTTATGGAAACAGATTTCAAACCTGTACGTGGACAGTAACTTGGCTGAATGATGACAGACCCAAAGCAAAAGCCTCCAAGATTTGTTGTCCGCTGATCACAATGAAATAAAAATCCTGCAGGTTCTACAGCAAATGAATGCTCCACTTAGCCAGGTTACTGTCCTCTATTAAAATGATCTGTGTCCTTTGCCATAACTAATTCTTTCAGTGTCCAATAACTTGATCCATTTGTGCCTTCACTGACTTTGCAGTTGAATTTTTTTTAAGTAATTGACACATGGGTTGTATGGATTTTGCAAGTCTTCTCTGAATGAAACATGACAAAGTAAAAGCTTATTGTTAAAAACATACCAAAGTACATAGATTAGCAATTACCGGTTGTATTTGGCATCATCATCTGTTAGAAATTCCACATGCCTTAAAATGCATCAATGATTATTTTGTGGCATCATTCTTTATCTCTTTAATAACAGGTTCTCTGTTTAAATATGTAGCCCAGTACACTAAATTGAAAGTCCCAAATAAAACTGGAAACATTATCCTGGACATTCTATCAATTTTGCTTACGCTGTTAAATGTTTTCTTGGCCTCTTGTGGTTTGGTCTCTGGTTTGGCCTCTTTTGGCTCTGCAGTTGCACTCTTTGCAATCGTTGGCAATACTGAGTCCTTAGTGATATTAGGTGCATAATTGGCAACTGCCACTGCATATGCATTATTTTTCTTCATTACAGAAGCCTTCTTTTTCTTCTGTGAAAATAAGTGAAACCATTCTTTAATTTCTACAATATTTCATGGAAAATAATCATGCCATACAGCATAGAATTTGGTCAATCTTATCCAAGTCAGTGCTTTCAAAGAGCTAGCCCATTAGTAAACAGCAGACTAGCATAGTGCATATGGTACTGAGAAGCTTAAACTTCAGACATATTTAAATCCTATCAAAGCAACTGGGGCTTAAATTTTAATTAATTAAATGCACCTGAGTTTACTAAATAAGTATGGTGACCATAAACTTATACATTGCTACTTTAAGGCCCATTTGGTTCACTAAAGTTCTTCAGGAAAATCTGACTGAAATGTGACTCTTGTGCTCCAGCATTATGTCCAAATCTTAATGGCTTTCCATAATGGACAATGAAACAACTTGGTGCATGGGCAACTAGTGATAGATAATAATACTGAGCTTGCTGGTAAAAGGATAAAAAGAAAATCCAAAGCATCGTAAATGTTTGTCAGGCAAGAAGACTGGCCTTCCTGGATCCCTTTGCAATTTTTTATATGAAAATATCTAAATGTGAACTAAAATACATCAGTCACTTCATCAAAATGCATTCATAAATTTGGATTAAAATAAACTAATGTTTTGAAGAACTATGTTCTAAATCTCCAAGGAAATATTTCTAAACTACCAATCTGGTCTCAAACTTTCGCACTGGTATTGTGAAATGCTACTGATCTATCAAATTCGTATTTAACTGTACACCAACGTGCAAGATAGATGACTTCATCTAAAATGTTATTAAGCTATTCGTATGTTAGTACAAATATTTGACAAAGTTTTTGTGATGCATATGACTATCAACTGTAATTTCCCTCATCAAGAAACCCTGTGTCTTCAGATAGACAATGAAATTTGCACTGTATAATTTGTCTTGCAAAGATCAGCAACTTGGCATTAATTGGGTCAGTAATACAGAGATTTAATTTCAAGGAAGTTGAGAACTGAGTGTGAAGCTAACTGCTACTACTCAAGGCAGAAATGCACCTCAATTTTTTATAAATCTGTAAGCATGATTTAATTAAGCAATTTGCTTTAATCTCTGCCAAATTTAATTAACAGTGTAAAGTGTAATAAACACCAATTTTGTGTTAACTGATCCACTCTCAAAAAGTAAAATGTGTTAGCTTCCTGTGAGATATTAGTGGAATTTGAAAGTGATATTACAAAACTATTTGTATTTTTTTTAATCTCCTCACTTCACAGATCCCAAATCAAAAATTGTATCAGCAAATTGACAGCCCCTTTGGGAAACTTATCTTATTAAAGTGGTGAAGCAAAATATCTAATAAAATGAAGAAGAAATTCTGCTTAGGTTGTCAGCACTGAAGGATAGTATGCTACTAGGCTATGGTTTTACTCAAATCCAAACACTTAGTCTCAATTAAGTTAATATAACTAACATACAGAGGGTGTTACTAATGGAAAAATACTCTTATTTTAGTGTAGCACCGGCGACTGAAGATAAGTTTCTCCCACTCTGGTGATCTGACTTCGGTGTGAGTCAGCATTTATCTGTAGTTTGAAATCTTATAATGCTTTAAGCAATAAGAAAATTAAGAGTCTATATCTAGTCTTATCTCAGAATTTGTAAGTATTAATTACGTTCTATTTGGTCTCCCTTCTCTAAGATTATTTCATGAATATAGTTAATTCCTGAAAAGATGTACTTTAGACCTCATCAGAAGGTGCAAATATCTATTAAATTACTATTTTGTTATAGGGGATTTTGCATTCCAAGTTCCATTTTTAAGAAGTATCTCTTTTTGTTTCTAGTAGGAAAATCCAACTGCACAACTAATTGATAGGTGCTTTGACAATGAAGCAAGCATAATGATCCCTTACAAGATCAGATGACGCTGGTGTGGTTTCCCAAAGTAGCAGACTATTTCTGAACATGCTGGCATACTGGTATGTAAAGCGACTGTTATGTATGGAAAAGTAATGAACTACGGCAAGTAAAAATAGAGTGCAATGCAAAATCTGGGGACCAGTCAATAACAAAAAGACAAATGTCTTGCTTTGCACTCAGACATTTTACAACAATGGGTAAAATTATTTCTGGACACTTTAGCTAAATGTATTTCTAAAGCTGCATTGTCAGTGGGTGAAATGTTACTAAGAGGAAGGTAATGCATTTCCACATTGTGAATGTTATGGAGAAACTGAATTTAAATTTTATTTTTGAAACAGCTCTGTAATTACATTGCCTTTCATGCATAATGATCCTTAGCTTATCATACTTTGGGGGAGGGATAAGAAAAATCTTAGTGTGACTGTAGTTCAAATATGCCTCCTGTAACTAGCTAATACTCCTTGTATCAGATTATGATCATCTCTAAGCAACAGTAAGAAAGTTAGACTAACAATACTTTATAACTGAACACATGGATTTGATGAGCCATTTATTTTCATCATTCAATGAAATTCCTAATTACAAATCATGTTATTTATATACATTTAGCATTTTAAAACAGATTAAAGAATATGATTAGAGCATAAAATTGCTGTGAGTGAATTACCACTCCTCGTGATTTATTTAATGGAACAGAAAATAGGCTGTCAATTTGCATTCATCCAATTAAATAGTAACATCAAAATTCAGAGGTGCTCAAACATCACTTATTCCCATTGCAATAGAGGGGAATAGATCATTCACCACTGGTTACCCTCTAGAACCTTAATTGTACTTGGGTTCATGCACCTATCATGATATAATAAATGCAAGTCAACACAAATTGCTATGGCCTCACAGGTGAGGCTGATCTGGTGTTTGCCTTGTTAACACCTTTGCAACAGCACTCAATGGAAAATGATATAGAGCCCATATCCTGGCCCTTCTTTTCATTCCTACTATTACAATGCTGAAAGTTTTTACATTTCATTTCCCCATTGACTTGCATTAGCAAGCTTAGCATTGTAAGTCTGGCACCCTTCTAACCTCTATTGCTCTGTAGTGTATTATGCACTGCATTTACCCATTAAGCCATGAAGGAGAGTGTATTATGTAATATATATTACATATTATGTCATTACTTTCCATATTATGATTCCATTAAAGAAGATAAAGGAAATCCTTACCTTATCATTCACAACACTTTTGCCATCCCAAGCCCAGCCTCTCTTTGTAAAATAGTTCACTGTGGCAAATTCTATTAGTGCAGAAAACACAAATGCATAGCAGACTGCAATAAACCAGTCCATGGCGGTTGCATAAGCAACTTTAGGAAGAGAGTTTCGAGCACTGATACTCAAAGTTGTCATTGTAAGCACTGTTGTCACTCCTGGAATAAAACCAAATACCATTAGAGAAGATCCCATCATTTTATACCTATCTGCAGAATATAAAAATCCAAAAAAAGCTCTTTTATGCTTATTTTCTTGTCCTAGCATAAAATAAAGCAAAATTATTGTTAGCAACAAAGCATACACAATGGTTTTATTAATGCTGCAGATGTGCTCTTTTACAAGGTATTATAACAAAGCATACCTCATTTTAATTCACATTTGAATTAGCAATCTTCCATAGTCCATTAATACGTGAAGTTTTATATGACAAAAAGCTACAGGTTGCTTCCTCTTGGTGCCTGAGGTACAATTCCTGCTATTTTAATAAATCTGAATTGCAATGACCTTTACAAGACTAAATGCTTTATTTAGTCCAAGTTAATACTAGTACCACATAGCAAAACAAATGTTTTTTCTTCTCTTGCAAAGAGCACATTACTTACATACATAAGAAAATCTACAGATGCTGGAAATCCAAATCAACATACAAAAAATGCTGGAGGAACCAGCAGCTCAGGGAACATGTGTGGAAAAGAGTAAATAGTTGATGTTTCAGGCTGAGACCCTTCTTCAGGACATTACGCATATGCTCTGACCTATCCCAAAACACTTGAATGACTTCCCTTTTTATTTAAAAATTGAATGGCTTCTTTTCTGACTGAATGGAAATCAAGATTCAAGATTGCTTAACGTAACTTCCAGTATACAACTGTAAAGGAGAATGAAATAATTGTTAATCTGGATCCGATGCATCCAAAACACAAAAAGATAAAGAACACCATAATAAAAATACGTAACAAATACAAAATATAGCTTATATACATAGATAGATTGTATGTCCATAAAGTGACACTAGGCACAGAAATGTCTGTACAGAAGATGACTGTGACAGGGATTGATAGGATATGACAGGTGGTGGGGGTGTGGAGCAGTGGGTTCATGGGGTGAAGGTGTGGATCTGCCTTACCTCTTGGGGAAAGTAACTGTTTCTGGAGTCCAGACAACACATATAATTAAAAGCATCCCTATAAGGAACATTTTGATCCAGTGCCTTTCTGAATAATGGACCTAATATTAACATGAAAGCCTCTGCTGAGCTTATGGTGAAAGCCAAGAAGTGTCTACATCTGCAAATGCAACAATAACCTGCTGACTTCCAGATTTTAAGGAAAGGCTGGAAATGTTTTTACCATTAATATTCTCACTTTACGACAAACAAGAAACAGCCCTGGTAATCTGCAACCCTCTTAATCAAAATACAAAGGGACAAAAATTCTGTTGCACAGCTCAGTAAATAAAGTGTCATGCAATTGAAAATACTGTAACATCTTGAGCACTTCTATGTGTCTTAAAACCCAATGTGAAATTCAAGTCTACAATTTTTGAAGATTCTCTGTTGAGATAGTACCTTTCTCTTAGCAATAGACTTTCCCAAATAATGTACAACAGAAAACATTCATCCTCAGTTTGATCTTGCCATCTCAGTTGTCAGAAAACGTAGTTTTCATATACTCACAGGGCTACCAGTTTTTACTAACCCCAATAATAATAGTTATTCAAAGTGTTACATTAAGAGAAGAACTTAAAACAATCTGCATCAATAAAAAGAAAACAAATTCAGGCGAACTGAAGGAGTTTAAGATTGAGAACCCACTTGGGCCTGATTGCCTGTGTCTCAAAGACTTAAAATATGTTGCTACAGAGATAGTGAATGCAGTAGGTATAATTACAAAGAAGGCATGCCATTGGCTATATTTCATTAGGAGTTAGAGATTGGTACAGTATGTTACCAAAGACGAGCAAATTTCTACAAAAGTACAAGGAAAAACATTTTGACTGGTTGTATCAAAGTCTGGCATGGAAGATCCAATGCACTGTATCGAGAAAGGCTGCAGAAGGTGAGAGACTCAACCAGCGCCATCAAGGGCACAAGCCACCCCCACATTGAGAACATCTTCAATAGGCAGTGCCTCAAAAGGCAACATCCATCATTAAGGACTCTCCATCTAGGACATGCTTTTTCTCTTTCTGACCATCAAGGAGGAAGTACAGGAACATGAAGACCCACATTCGATGTTATAGAAACAGCTTCTTCCCCTTGTCATCAGATTTCTGAACTGTTCATGAACCTATTAGACACCACCTCACTACTCTGTTTTCACACTATCTACGTAATCATTTTTATTGTATTGTTACAAGGGTTAGTCCTAAATAATAATGATCAGTTAGGCAGAGTGAGGATCTGTACTTACTGACAAGTAGCTTTATTGATTCAGGTTTACAAGCATGTGAATTTATACAACTGAATAATTGTGCACACACCTACTAGATTTCCTGCATGAACAATCAAAGAATGGAGAAGGTAATTTTTGGGAAAAACTCTACGCTGGCCAGGTTTTTGTCATAGCCCGGATGTGATATCCACATGTCTGATGTAGGATGCTCCACAACCACAATATTTGGTCTCCAAAGAGTTGCCACTGCCTGAGCTCCCAAGATCCTCTATCTTTATATTTTTCCTCATCAGGTCAATCTATGTTTCAAATTTGTTGGCTAAGGTAATCTGGCTGACTTTTGTCAGATTCCTACTGGATGTAGCCCTGGGCTACAAGGCAGTATTGTTTTATGGCATTCAACTTCAATTTAGGCTGATGAGATTACTTCTACAAACCTGCCATTTAACACAATTCTTATATAGAACATAAAATAGTACAGCACATTACAGGCCCTTCAGCCCAGAATGTTGTGCTGACCCTCAAACCCTGCCTACCATATAACCCCCCCTCCTTAAATTCCTCCATATACCTGTCTAAACTTCACTAGTGTATCTGCCTCCACCACTGACTCAGGCAGTGCATTCCACGCACCAACCACTCTCTGAGTGAAAAACCTTCCTCTAATATCCCCCTTGAACTTCCCTTCCCTTCCCTTAAAGCTATGTCCTCTTGTACTGAGCAGTGGTGCCCTGGGGAAGAGGTACTGGGTGTCCACTCTGTCTATTCCTCTTAATATCTTGTACACCTCTATCATGTCTCCTCTCATCCTCCTCCTCTCCAAAGAGTAAAGACCTAGCTCCCTTAATCTCTGATCATAATCTATTCTCTCTAAACCAGGCAGCATCCTGGTAAATCTCCTCTGTACACTTTCCAATGCTTCCACATCCTTCCTATAGTGAGGTGACCAGAACTGGACACAGTACTCCAAGTGTGGCCTAACTAGAGTTTTATAGAGCTGCATCATTACATCACGTCTCTTAAACTCTATCCCTTGACTTATGAAAACTAACACTCCATAAGCTTTCTTAACTACCCTATCTACCTGTGAGGAAACTTTCATGGATCTGTGGACATGTACTTCCAGATCCCTCTGCTCCTCCACACTACCAAGTATCCTGCCATTTACTTTGTACTCTGCTTTGGAGTTTGTCTTTCCAAAGTGTACCACCTCACACTTCTCCGGGTTGAACTCCATGTGCCACTTTTCAGACCACTTCTGCATTCTATCAATGTCTCTCTGCAATCATCAACAATCCTCTACTCTAACTACAACACCACCAACCTTTGTGTTGTCTGCAAACTTGCCAACCCACCCTTCTACCCCCACATCCAGGTCGTTAATAAAAATCACAAAAAGTAGAGGTCCCAGAACAGATCCTTGTGGGACACCACTAGTCACAACCCTCCAATCTGAATGTACTCCCTCCACCACGACCCTCTGCCTTCTGCAGGCAAGCCAATTCTGAATCCACCTGGCCAAACTTCCCTGGATCCCATGCCTTCTGACTTTCTGAATAAGCCTACCATGTGGAACCTTGTCAAATGCCTTACTAAAATCCATGTAGATCACATCCACTGCACTACCCTCATCTATATGCCTGGTCACCTCCTCAAAGAACTCTATCAGGCTTGATAGGCACGATTTGCCCTTCATAAAGCCATGCTGACTGTCCCTGATCAGACCATGATTCTCTAAATGCCCATAGATCCTATCTCTAAGAATCTTTGCCAACAGCTTTCCCACCACAAATGTAAGGCTCACTGGTCTCTAATTACCTGGACTATCCCTACTATCTTTTTTGAACAAGGGGACCACATTCGCCTCCCTCCAATCCTCAGGTAACATTCCTGTCAACAACGAAGACATAAAGATCCTAGTCAGAGGTTCAGCAATCTCTTCCCTTGTCTCGTGGAGCAGCCTGGGGAATATTCCATCAGGCCCCAGGGACTTATCCGTCCTAATCTATTTTAACAACTCCAACACCTCCTCTCCCTTTATATCAACATGCTCCAGAACATCAACCTCACTCATATTGTCTTCACCTTCATCAAGTTCACTCTCAGTGGAGAATACCGAAGAGAAGTATTCATTGAGGACCTTGCTCACTTCCACAGCCTCCAGGCAAATGTTCCCCCTTTTATCTTTGATCAGTCCTACCTTCACTCCTGTCATCCTTTTGTTCTTCACATAATTGAAGAACGCCTTGGGGTTTTCCTTTACCCTACTCGCCAAGGCCTTCTCATGCCCCCTTCTTGCTCTTCTCAGCCCCTTCTTAAGCTCATTTCATGCTACCCTATATTCCTCAATAGCCCCATCTGATCCTTGCTTCCTAAACCTCATGTATGCTGCCTTCTTCCACCTGACTAGATTTTCCACTTCACTTGTCACCCAAGGTTCCTTCACCCTACCATTCTTTATCTTCCTCACTGGGACAAATTTATCCCTAACAACCTGCAAGAGATCCTTAAACATCGACCACATTTCCATAGTACATTTCCCTGCAAAAACATCATCCTAATTCACACCCGCAAGTTCTAGCCTTATAGCCTCATAATTTGCCCTTCCCCAATTAAAAATGTTCCTGTCCTCTCTGATTCTATCCTTTTCCATGATAATGCTCAAGGTTAGGGAGCGGTGATCACTGTCCCCCAGATGCTCACCCACTGACAGATCTGTGACCTGACCTGGTTCGTTACCTAATACTAGATTTAGTATGGCATTCCCCCTAGTCAGCCTGTCAACATACTGTGACAGGAATCCATCCTGGACACACTTAACAAACTCTGCCCCCTCTAAACCCTTGGAACTAATCAAGTGCCAATCAATATTAGGGAAGTTAAAGTCACCTAGGATAACAACCCTGTTATTTTTGCACCTTTCTAAAATCTGCCTCCCAATCTGCTCCTCGGTATCTCTGCTGCTACTAGGGGGGTCTACAGAATACCCGCAGTAGGGTAACTGGTCACTTCCTGTTCCTGACTTCCACCCATACTGACTCAAAAGAGGATCCTGCTACATTACTCACTCTTTCTGCAGCTGTAATAGTATCCTTGACCAGTAATGCCACCTCTCCTCCCCTTTCTCCCCCCTCTCCATCCCCTTTAAGGCACTGAAATCCAGGAATATTGAGAATCCATTCCTGCCCTGGTGCCAGCCAAGTCTCCGTAATGGCCACTGCATCATAATTCCATGTATGTATCCAAGCTCTCAGTTCATCGCCTTTGATCCTGATGCTTCTTGCATTGAAGTACACACACTTTAGCCCTTCTACCTTACTACCTTTATACCCTTTCTTCTGCTGCTCTTTCCTCAAAGCCTCTCTATATGTTAGATCTGGCTTTACTCCATGCACTTCTTTCACTGCTCTATCGCTCCTGGTCCCATCCCCCTTGCAAATTAGTTTAAACCCTCCCGAACCATGCTAGCAAACCTACCAGCAAGGATATTGCTCCCCCTAGAGTTCAGGTGCAACCCATCCAATCTGTACAGGTCCCACCTTCCCCAGAAGAGATCCCAATGGTCCAAAAATCTAAAACCCTTCCCCTGCACCAAATCCTCTTGCTAGCATTCAACTGCTATCTCCTCCAATTCTTACCATCACTATCACGTAGTACTGGTAGCAATCCTGAGAATGCCACCCTTGAGATCCTGTTCTTCAGCCTTCTGCCTAGTTCCCAAAACTCACACTTCAGGACCTCATCCCTCTTCCTGCCTACGTCGTTGGCAGAATATCTGAGAATAGTTTCAGGTGTAGCAGATATTTCGCAGAAACTCCTTATGCCCACGTTCAGCTGCTCAGAAGAAGAAAAAGTTCATCAAACAGTTCATAAAATGGCAACTGCAATGATGGTCTCACATTGCTGTTCACTGATTGTAGTTCTTTTTGGCCAACATTTCCCTTCTTTTGATCCAAAGATATTTATCTTAGGATCATTATTCTCCTCGCATTGTGTTGACTTGAACGCCCAGCAGGTGCGCTACATTTACATTATATTTACTTACTGGATTCACAATTTTTATACTATCTCTTCTATTATATGAAGTTCAAAGTAAATTTATTATTAAAGTACATGTAGGTCACCATACACAACCCTGAGATTCAGTCTTGCGGGCATACTCAATAAATCCATAGAATAATAACCTTAACAGAATCAATGAAAGATCACATAGGCTTTTAACCAGTGTGGAAAAGACAAAAAAGAAAGAATGATAATAAATAAATAAGCAATAAATATCAAGAACATGAGAGGAAGAGTCATTGAAGGTGAGTTCATAGGTTGTGGGAACATTTCAATGATGGGGCAATTGAAGTCATCCCGTGGTTGAAGAACATGATGGTTGAGAGATAATAACTGGTGAAGTGAGTACGGAGACTCCTGCACCTTCTTCCTGATAGCAGCAGCAAGAAAAGAACATGTCCTTAGTGGTGGTGACTTTGAAGATGGATGCTGCTTTCCTGTGACAGCTTTTCTTGTAGATGTACAGAATGGTGGGGAAGGCTTTACCCGTGATGGACTGGGCCATATCCATTTCTTTTGTAGGATTTTCTGATCAAGGACATTGGTATTTCCATACCAGGCTGAGATGCAACCAGTCAATATACTCTCCACTACACACCTACAGAAGTATGTTAAAGTTTTAGATGTCATGCCAAAACTTCGCAACTCCTAAGGAAGTAGAGATGCTGTTGTGCTTTCTTTGTAATTGTGTTTACATGCTGGGCCCAGAACTGATCCTCTGAATTAATAACACTGAGGAATTTAAAGTTGCTGACCCTCTCAACCTTGGATCCTCCATAAACCCTGCTCATGGACCTCTAGTTTCCTTCTCCTGAAGTTAATAATCAACTCCTTGATTTTTCTGACATTTGTAAGAGGTTGTTATGGCACCACTGAGCCTGATTTTCAATCTCCCTCCTATATGCTGATTCATTACCATCTTGGATTCAGCTGACAATGCTGGTATTATCAGCAAAATTGCCACACAGTCATAGGTGTTTAAACAGATAGAGCAGAGAGCTAAGCACATAGACTTGTGGTGTACTTGTGCTAATAGAGATTGTGGAGGAGATGTTACCAATCCAACCTGACTGTGAGGAAATCAAGGATGCAATTGCTTAAGGAGGTATTGAGGGAAAGGTTATTGATTAGCTTGATAGTGTTGAATGCTGAGCTGTAGTCAATAAGAAGCGTCCTGATGAATGCATCTTTGCTGTCCGGATGTTCCAGGGTTGAGCGAAGAGCCAATGAGATTGCATCTACTGTGGACCTTTCATTCCGGTTGGAAAACTGGAGCAGAATCAAGTCACTTAACAGGCAGGAGTTGATATATCTCATCACCAATCTCTCAAAACATGTCACCACTGTCAATATAAGTGCTACTGGATGATAGTCATTGAGACAAATCACCCCATTCTTCTTAGGCACCGTTATAATTGAAGACTGCTTGAAGAGGGTGGGTACCTCAGACTGCCAAAGCGAAAGGTTAAAGATGTCAGTGAACACTCCAGTCAGCTTATTAGCACAGGTCTTTAGTACTCAACCAGGTACCCCATCTGGGCCGGATGATTTTCGTGGGTTCACCCTCCTGAAGGCTGCTCGCACATCGTCCTCACAGACTGAATTCATGGGATCATCAGGGGCTGTGGGAGTTCATGATGGTTCCCTCCAATTTTTGCATAATTTCAGCCTTCCACCTTCTAATTTGATATACATTAAGCAATACAATTATCAACGCACATAAAATTACTATTACAGCAGCATGTGATGCAATCTCACCCATGGATGTATCTGAACATTTGACCCCCAATTCCAAAACTTCCTCCAAAAATCTGAGTCACTCAATACTTCATTTGCCTTATCAGTGTGTGCTTAGTCCCTTGATGGATTACCTCCCTTGCTTCCTCCACAACTCATGTCCAGTCTACAGTCAAGTGAGAAATTTGTGGCAACTTGGAAACAACATAGTCCCACAAATAATGATCCTTATTACTACACTGGCTTGTGAATTTCTCCTGTGTTACCATTTCTATTGCGGGCTGAAGCAAAGTTCATTCTCTAAAAGCTAGATCTAGAGTCACGCTTCCAATGGCAACATAGTAACATTCCAAAGGACACTTCCATCCTTTCGTACAACTCGTGGCT
The DNA here is from genome assembly GCF_030144855.1 of Hypanus sabinus. Lineage (NCBI taxonomy): Eukaryota > Metazoa > Chordata > Chondrichthyes > Myliobatiformes > Dasyatidae > Hypanus > Hypanus sabinus. Next base: position 49,367,814 of record NC_082719.1, read on the forward strand.
GATGTTGCTATATGTTCGTCCCACCAATGCATGTTGCAAGAAGAACTGATTATTCACAGGCAAAATATACAATGAACAATTTTCATAAGTACCGAAACCAGAATTCACAAGTTTCTGTTTTGTCATTTCTTCTGGGCAAGGCAAGTGGTCTCCCCCTTGATGGCATCTTGATAAATCTATCCCTTTGCTAGTACCCTTCATAATAATAGCATGTGTTGGTGGGTTACGTAAGGATATCCAAGTCTTCTCATGATATTTGCCCACATCATAAATCCTGTTCACTCTACTTCTCCCTATGCAATGTCCTCCTGCGTACAGTTGATAATGATCACAGCGTCCTTTGGAAAAGACTTGTTATAATTGCCCAAATAGATATATCGCAAGCAAATCACTGCCTCACTCATATTCACATGACAGTGATCCCACAGAATTGTGATCTGATTGCAGTGATTACTACCTGAAGGCTATTCAATAATTAGACCTAACAGCTGACTAATTATTATACCCATAGGGATACTTGAAAATGTCACCTTTAGAATTTTACATAAGAACTGTACATTTGTACCCTCTGGGATACTTAACATTTTTTTCATGCATGTCAAACCATCCACCTCAGCATAATACAAATTTGAATTTCTATTCCATCTTTGTTCGCCTTGCATTACCCAAATCCATTGAGAAGACTTGTTTTTGTTCATCTCCTAGTAACGACATCACTGTTGACACGTTTTCCCAGTGTAAAGGCTCTGGAGCACGGCTGACCATGGCCCCAGTCATAGTTTATTTCATTGCAAAAAAATATATATTTTTTCCTTCATCATGGGTTAAATGATATCTTGTGCTTAAAGGTTTATATTTTTCTTTCACACTTCCAGAGCACTTTCAGCTCCCTGATAACTCATACGTCATGACACCAGTGGGTCATTTGGTTTCATTCTTCTCTGGAACCACAAATTTCACATACGTAAGACCGTTCAGTCTTTAGAAAACACACATTTGTGCACTTTGTATATTCCTGCTTCTTCTATCCATTATCATAATTTAGTGTTTCTTTTTACTTTTCCCTTCTTAAATCCATAACCATAACCCGTTACTCCATCTGTCTTCCAGTTTTCCTGATCTGCAACTGCCTTGTCCATTTACAACACCTTGTTTTGCAGACTCAGTAGCTTTCTTATTCCCCTCAGGATAATTTTGATGAGCTTTCACCTTTGTAACTCAGCGTTCCTTTACCCTTACGTATACCTCACAGTTGCTTCTCCTCTCACCATACTCTACTAGTGAGGAACCATCCTTTGTTTGTGTCTTTGTTCTTGGGTATTGCTTTATCTGATCTCCTTCTACCTCCCCATTTTTAGTTTTGATAGAGATGGTCCCTTGGGATCATTTGCCATCATATCCTGACACCCATGTGGTTCTCCAGCACAATGAAGGTTATCTGCAAAGAAGGTAGAAATTTTAATACCCCTTACAACTCCATCTCAACCCTGCAGTGTCAGGGCTGACAAACCAAATCATTTTAATTTGATAAATATGTGCTGTAAGGTGGTGAGGAAATTAATCCTGAATTGATTTTTAGACCAGCCCAATGCTTAAATTGAACTTTCATTTGTAATTTACATGACAAACACTATGATTGCATGAAAATTATTTTTTCAAAAAAATTCAAACTAAAAGTATGTCTAGTGTTGAGCAACATGTTTTATGTTCTGGAAAAAAAGCATTCTTATTAGTAAAAACTTTTAGGGTTGCTCTCCAAATATTCCAATTTTCTAAAATGTTTATCTCAAAGTCCCATTTTAACTTTCCACTAATGAGCAATTGCACTGAATGCCAATTTTTTTCTGTAATGTGGGCACCTCAAATCTGGAATAGAGGTGCACAGATTTCCATCACCTTAACCTACATGGCCAGTGTGAAATCCAGGACTCTCTCTAAAACCAATTCCATGGAAACTCAAACCAAACAGTTAAGACAAAACAGAAATACCTATTTGGACTTTTTTTCCTTAAGAATCTTCACTAGTAAATCAAAACTGTGAACATACAGTTAACTTCCACCATAAAAACACACACACATTTTTCAAACAAGGAATTTAAAAAAAAATCAGCTGAGTGGAGGTCCCCAACACATTCACACAACCTTTTAAAAAGGTACAAACTCTTGTAAGCCAACAGCCTCTGCAAATTCACTTCAGAGTAGTTCTGCCAGGCCTGGCTCCTGGCCCTGAGATATTAGTTAATGGACCAGCAATAAAATCATGCTATGAAACTAAATCCAGTAAATCTAGTTGTTGTGAGTAAGCACCAAAAATAGTAATTTGTTGGAAAACTAAGCTGGTTCACAAATACCGTTTAGAAGATCAAACCTGCTGCCACTTCCAGATGCACAAAGTCTGTTTCACTCTATGTTTTGTTGTTTACTCTTAGTTACAGAAGTGGTGTCCCAGTCAATCAGCTACTTGCAAGCGATCATTACAAGAAATGGAATAGTGGAGCACTACTGAGGGGACTTGATAATCTTCTGCCCTTATGTGACTTCAGGTTATAGAAGGAAACACTCTATAACGTGAATTCAGGTGATGAATTAAGAAACAATACTGAGAAAAGCAAAGGGCATACAGTATATGATTCTTTGAGAAGGTAACCTGGTGGTTTCTAGTAGCAGTGGTTTGGCAATCATCAAGCTAGGAGGAAATTTCCTGCTTCAATACAGTAGGCAGGTATAGATATTGAAGTTTTAAATTATAAAGATGTTGGGCGCAACAGTAGCACAGCAGGTATCTTGATGTTACGACACTCAGGGCATTCTGGAATTTGGAGTTCAATTCTGACGCCACCTGTGAGGAGTCTGCACATCCTCCCCATGGAATATATGTGTTTTCTCCGATTTCCTCTCACAGTCCAAAGATGTACCAACTCTCTTGGAGGTGGAGTTAAGATGGCACTAAATGGTTACTCCTTCGCTTGCATCTTTGGGAACAGCTCTATTTCCATCTTTAATATCTCTACTTTCCCCTTTCAGGGTTCTTTTGAAGACCTTGACCTAGAGTTACATGTAGATTTCGGTCCTTTGCATGAATGCAACCTGTTCTCGGGTTTTCAGGACCGGCGGCTGTTCGGCACACCAAGGGTTCGGCCTGAGAGGAGGCCTAGTGTCTGGACGCCTAAGAACTCGGGGCTCCAGAGGCAGGCAGATTGAGGGTCGGTGTCACAGCAGGAGACACGTGTGTCATCGGGGAGGCCGGAAAATCTTACACTGTGGGCCCGAAAACTCAAGGTCTTTGCAATCTTCAGGCACGCAGCTCGTAAAAAGTGATGTAACAGACTTTTTAACATCTTAACCCAGCGGAGGGTTGTAATATCTACCACTGGCTGTGAAAATGGGGGACACCTCCCTCTCCCTTACTAGGAAGAAAGAGAACCTCTGGTTTGTCAAATGGCAGATGAAATGCAATAGTCTTTGGGGTAACTGCAAGGTCTGTGTCTTTGCTATCGCTTAGCTCGCGTTTGTGCTCGGTAGTGGGTGCGTTTCTTTTGCTGGGGGGTCGGAGAGAGTTATCGTTGCCTTGCTGTCACTTACGCATGGGAGGGAGGAGCTGAGGGGGACTTTGGGGTTCTCATGTTTAACTGTCGCTCATTCTTTGGGGTACCTCCCTGTTTTCGTGGATGATTTGCGAAGAAAAAGCATTTCATGATTATTATTGTATTCATTTCTCTGACATTAAATTGAACCTTTGAGGTCGCCTAATTGGTCATTGTAAATTGTCCTGTGGTTAGATTAGGATTAATCAGGTTATTGGGGTTTTCATGGCTTGAAAGGATGGAAGAACCTACTCCCCACTGTACAAAAATAAACTACTCACAATATTTCAAATATGGTTTGACCAATGCCCTATAAAGCTTCAGTGATGCATCTTTGCATTTATATTCTAGTTCTTTTGAAATGAATGCTAACATTGCATTTGCCTTCCCTCCAACCAACAAGTCAATGTTTCTGGAACCCTGCACTAGTGCTCCCAGGTCCCTTTGTACCTCTCATTTCTGAATAAATCTTACGACAGGTAGATAGATAGAATGATTAATGATCCCAAAGGATCTCTGTCATATGACAGAAATAGGCAAAAAATTCTCGGAGGGTTATGATCTTTGGAACTCTGTTCCGCAAAAGGCAATGGAAGCAGAATCTTTGAAAGAACTTGAGGTATAGATGAACATTGTAGATTCTAGATAGGCAAGTGGATGACAAGTAATCAGGGTAGATAGGAATTCAGAGCTGAAGTCACAATCAGATCAGCTGTCACCTCAATGAATAGAGGAGCAGATCTGAAGAATGGAATGGCCTATTCAAGCTCCTAATTATATCTTCGGTCTTGCCTCCATAGGTATGTGATGTCTTCTACCAGCTGCTATCATCTCTACTGTTCAGCTGGTGGTCACATAGCTCCTGTCAGATTAGAAGATGTTAATAAGACCCTTCACAAATGAATTTTATTTACATTTAAATTGAACCTGTCTGGAATGTAATTTCACTGTACAATTAATAAATCAATGACACAAAAGTGAAAGTTCACTGCAGGTCAGGCAAGTGTTTCAACTCGTGATTATTCATCTGAATATAACCTCATTTATTACAGCTAGTATCTCAGTTCCTCCTGACAAGGTTGTGAAAGGGTGCTGTCTGGTTAGCTCCTAACCCATGGTGCAACAATTAGTTCAGGGATATTAGGTCCAGCGACACATTCTTTATGTATAGGCTATTATTATAGACATTTAAGCTTCATGCTCAAAAATGAATGGAGTTACAGATAAAATGGGATAAATACAATATGCTGCTTACCCTGAACAATTAGAAGACAACGCGATTCAATTGTGATAGAACATCTTGCTCACAGAATAGGCTGCCCTTTATTCCCATAGCTCTCTCCACAAACTGGTGCAAATTTTTATTTTACAATCACTTATCCAATTCTCTTTTGTACATAACTGCTGAATCTTTATCTATTATGCTCTGCACAAAGCATTTCAGAAAAGAATGTACTGCGTAAACAGGGCTCTGCAATTTCTTTATTGTTCTTTTGAAAATTCTGAAAATAGAGAGTTTCTCACTATGTAACCTTACATAAAACACATAATATTGAATACTGTACCACTACAGAATCTCACCTCACCTTCCCTGTACAAAAGAGCTCCTGATATTTTGGCAACAATTAGGTCAACAGACTTATATGGGGCATTAGGGACCCCATCATGCTGATAGCTGGCTAGTTAGTGTGGAGGCACTAGCCAGTTGCAGTGGATATTCCAAACTTCTGAGCTTGTATACAGCAGTGCAGAAGGTAATGCATTTGACCTTCTGCTTAGCTGCTGAAATTATCAATCGGACCAATGAATGTCTTATAAGGGATGAACTTGGAGACTGGATGAAATTCATACCTGATCCCTTAACTTTAGGGCACCCACAGCTGGCAGATCTAGTCTAGCTGTGGCTAAATTAGCTGCTTAAAATTGTTTTGCTGCTCAAAACTTTATTTCTTTATTTTTCTGTATAGATTATCTCAGTGCTTAAAGAACAATAGAATATGAGCCAAAGCAAAGTGTAAGCATGTGAATAACATTCATAATTGTTATTTGAACATAATGATAATAACTTGGAGCAGCTGTTCATTTCAATTTGCCTTTACAAAATCTTTATGCTAAATCTCATCTTTTTCAACAAATACTCCATGAGTTCCATCTGAACACCCTTAGTAGCAGCCTGGAGAATGAAACAAGCAAAGCTTTTAAAGTGACAAAATGTTGCCCTAAGACTAAAGCATGAAATGTTTTAACCATAAAGAGACTTACAATTGATGCTATTTGATGAGATCTTCAGAAATTCCATTGGCTCTGTGTACATTCAGAATCCAGAACATTTCGAATTGGTGATATTTCTAATATAATTCTAAGCAAAGTGGATCATGATAATATTCTACAATACTGGCAAGTGTTAACAAATTTAAAAATATCATAAATGACCTCTGTTAGAACAAACTTCATGGTATGAAGTACAGGATGCATTTGAAGATACCAAAGACTAGAGATGGTGGTATGTGCACCAATAACCAGTCTGCTAGAGAATCTTAGCGGGTTGAGCAGCATCTGTGGAGGAGGGGAAGGAATTGCTGACGTTTCAGTTTGAAATCCTGCATCACGACTGGTGCAGGGATTCAACCCAAAATGTAAACAATTCCTTTCCTTGCACAGATACTACTCAACTTGCTAAATTCTTCCAACAGATTGTTTGTGGCTGTTTTTTTTACTTCATTGCCTTGCCATGAATCTGGAATCCATGCAATTCTCTCTCCATGGGGTTCGGCCAATAACAATCCCAGTGGTAGAAACAAAGATATTACTATCTTTGTAATTTAATAATGTCTAGAACATGTAAGATAATGTTCAATAAACTCTTTCACTATCTTATTTTCTGTTCACAGGGGTGTCTGGTATGGCATATTAAAGCACAATCTTATCATTGCTGCAGAAAATATGACTTAAGTAGGTTTCCCTTTAGAAAACATCCATTAATGTTTACATTTGTAAATAATTTATATTTACAACATACCATGGCACATCCACAGGACAGCCTGAAGAATTTTATTTTTGATAGATTATATTTGATGTGAAATCACCTGCCACAGGATTAAGTCCCTGCTAGTAACTCAAAATATGCTATACAACATCATTACTTTACACTTTCGCTCCAAAATCTATTCTACTGAAGTCAGGACATGGTAACACTTCTAAATAGTTCATAGACAAATGATGAGTATCAAACATAATCTGTCAACAATAAAATGTTTAAGGGTGTCCTGTAGATGTAGATTTGTTCATGGAACCTACTTACAGTTATATTTTCTGAAGTAATGTTGTGCTTTAATATGCCATACCAGACCCCCTTGTGAACTGAAAAGAAGATAGTGGAAGAGTTTGAATATCTAGACAACTGTTGTTTGGGAGAGAAAATAACAGGCAATTTGCACTCTGCCATGTTCTAAGAACCACAAATTAAAGGCTATCTTCTTATAGAGATAATAAAAATAGAAAGTTCTGGAAACACACACCAGGTCAAGCTGCAGCTGGAGGGAAAAGCAAAGTTAATGTTTCAGGTTGGAGACACCTTGTCAGAACAGGTGATACAGGTTCAGAAATGAATCCTGACCATGAATAGGAGAATGAGGCCCTGACACTTTACCCAAAAGATAATCACCCTGACAAAGCAGGATTCCCTAATCAATGTACTGAAATATCATACCAGCTTGAATATACAACTTTGTAGCTAGGCTGATCCTTGCAAATGAACAAACTTCAGGTGATAGAAATGACTTCTATATCTGCTTTAGCAGAATTGTGAAAAAGGAGCATGAGAGTTTCTTTACAGTATGCATTGTTTGATTCCAGAATTGGTCAAATTGCAGGTTGCCAATTGTACAGACATGCCAAATGACTAGTTGCTGACATTACTCCCTATGGAAGAAATGAGATTTACAACTTATTTCATATTTTAACATGATATTTTAGGAGGTTATTTGATCCAAGGCTATGCTGACTCTCAGGGCCTATCTACCACACCCATGCCCCTACTATTTCCTTGCCATCGATTATTTCTCACTCATGCTCAATATTGTTTGTCATATCAACAATTTGGGTGAGAACATACAGTTCAGAACAGTTAGAAAGTTTGCAGATGACACGAAAATAGGTGTTATTGTAGTCAGTGGTGATGGATATAAAGAATTACAGTGGAATCTTGATCAGATGGGTAAATAGGCTGAGGAACAGCAAAAAGTTTAATTCATTGTGAAGTGTTGCGTTCTGGGAAGATAAGGAGGATAGGAATTTCACAGTGAACAGTGGAGCCCTGAGAAGTGTTGTAATACAAACAAACTTTAATATACAAATACATGGTTCTCTGAAAGTGGTGCCGCAGGTAGTCAGGGTGGTGGCCTGCTGGCCTTCATCAATCAGGGTACTGAGTAAAGATGTAAAACTGAAGCTGTACAAGATTTTGCTGAGGCCACATTTGGAATATTATGTTCAGCTTTAGTGACACTGCTAAATGGAAGATACCATTAAACTGGAAAGCATGCAGCAAAGGTTCTTAAGAATGTTGCCAGGACTTGTTGGACCGAGTTATGAAGAAAGGTTGATCAAGCTAGAACTATCAGTGGAGCATAGGAGAATGAGAGGTGATTTTAAAGAGATCTTTACAATTATGAAGTCCATAGACAGGATGAATGCATGTGGTCATTATCCCCAGGGTTGGAGAATCAAGAAATAGATTTTGCATAGGTTTTCACCCAGAGGTTTCATATATGGAACAAGCCACCAGAGGAAATGATTGAAGCAGATACATTAATAATACACTTGGACAGGTATGTGAATAGTAAAACATTAGAGTGATATGGGACAAACATGGGCAAATGAGAGTAGCCTAGGTGAGCATCTTGGTCCACACAAACCAGTTGGGTCAAAGGGCCTCTTTTAATGCTGTAGAACTCTACATCTCTATGCCCATTTTCATGAGTCTCCCAGCAGTTACCTACACCATGGTCAATCTAACAACCATCCCATTAATCTAACAATCCACCATCACTGGGTTGTGGGAGAAATCAGCCCACACAGTGGAAGCCGATGCAGACACAAGGAAAACAAAAATTTCATGCAGACAGCATCCAAAATCAAATACAGAGTTGGAGGTGTGGTGGGCTGGAGGTGTTGTTGGGACTCTAAGGCAGTGGTACCTGCAGTACCACTGTGTCACCCTCTATTTCAATTGCTAGTGGTGCCCTGAAAGATCTGTTATAAAGTTTCGCCAATGTATATATTGTATGAAAAAACATTAGGAAATGTAGTAGGCCTCCGTTGGTCTTGATAGACCATGGATTTGCACCTTGGAAAGTTTCCAGGGCGCAAGCCTGGGCAGGGTTTATTTTAATGGAAGACCGGCAGCTGCCCAAGGTGCAAGTCTCCCTTCTCCGTGCCACCAATGTTGTCCAAGAGAAGGGCATTAGATTAGGAAATAGAAGGGAATAGTTAAACATTAAATTACACCCCATGATTTGTATCTGATATAATTTTGATGAACAGCTAGATATTTTTGTTAAGTAACAGCTGTATTAAAAGTACAGAGTTAGTCATGAAAAAAATAAATATTAACATGGGGAACCGAAGATTTTAACTCAAAATACATCCAAAAATCCTTTTCAAATTTAGTAATGGGACGATTCTTTTCATAACTTCATTGTGTAATATATTCAAGTGCTTTGTTCAATATTTAAACATGTCACAAATATTATCTATATGTAATAACAAGATTAAATTAATTTTCATTTAGAGAATTTAAATTTGTAATGATGAAATGAGCAATTGTATCAATAAAACATAGATTAAGGTGTTGAATAAACCAGCTTACTTATCATGTAAGCTCTGATGGTTCACATTGGTCATGTTTAATCTGTGTTATTTTTATGTAATTTATTCACCTGGTTTTAGATCATTGACTCATCAGACAAACGTTTAATTTCTTAATCTCAAGCAATCAACTGAATAGAATTCTATAGTTGCAATTTATATAATATCCATTATACAGTGAAAAATGCTATGTGATTAACAATATTCCATTTCAAAAATTTAGTGCAGTACTAATCTTGTCTATAGGTGGCATTTCAAACGTCTTGATTATTTCCATTAAAACTGCCACCAAGTAATGTCTAAAAACATGAGTGAGAAAAGTATTTAAATGGATTGGTTACAGAGTGGGCCCTCACCCTATCTGAGACTATTCTGTATTGTTTCCTGCCTCTCCTATAGCATTGTTTATTTGCATTTTAAAACCTTGCTTCTCTTTACCTTTTCCCTATTCCTAATGAAAGATTATCAACCAGAAACATTTTTTGTTTTTCTCTTAGTAAATGGTATCGGAATAAATATTTTCATAATTGTCTACCAGACAGTACCTTTCAGTGAAGGATTATTCTAATTAAATTTAGCTATCTAGTTTTCTCTACAGAAAATGTTTTGCTTTAATGCCATTCTCAAAAGTATATGGAATTATAATTCAAGAAATCTGCCTCAAACTACTATGTTGACTCCCACAGCCTATCCAGGATCTAAACTAGATTCTGGCTCTGGCACATGCCACACAGTTTCCAGGATAATATGCCAGAAGGTTCAATAATTACGTTCCATTAGGTTTCTAAACTCAAGCTTTGTCTAATTAGGAAAGATTTAGATTTATTATTCCAGCACCAAATTTAAACTGCTTCTGCACAGCGTTTATAAACGTTTCATTAAAAGGTGTAATGAAGCTTTGAATTAAACAAACAATATTTCATTGAAATGGAAACAGATAAATATAAATGGATAATGAGTAATTTAATAGTACCATGCATTATTTCATGACACTCATGGATAATAAAATGTCACCAGACTACAGATCACAGTAAGACTTTGAGTTTGATATAGATAATTCCATTTTACTGCTGTGTTCACTTTAAGGATTATATTTCACCATTTTAAAACTATCATTTATTTACTTATTATATTTATTTAGTGATATAGTACAGAACAGGCCCTTCCAGCCCACCGGGCCACCCAGCAACTTACTGATATTTAACTCTAGTCTAACCACCGGACAACTTACATTAACCAGTACGCCTTTGAACTGTGGGAGGAAACGGGAGCATCCGGAGGAAACCCACACAGTCATGAGTTCAACCTATGAACTCCTTACAGACTGTGCTGGAATTGAACTCTGAACTCTGGCGTCCCGATCTGTGGTAGCGTCGTGCTAATCACTATGCTACCACTTCACCCGTCATATTTAATTATATCAAATTAATAAACATGGCACTGCCTTAGCTTTTTAGTTCTAGGAGAATTAACTCAATAATGTATTCAACCTCAGATATTCATTGTTTGGTTAGAATACAAAGGAACTCTCCTTCCCCACTATTTTGGGGATGGAGCAAACAAAATTAAAATAATCATTTGTCTCCACTTCAAATCCATCCTCTCATTAATCCCCATTTCTTCTTCTTGGTGAAGATTTAGAAGCTGCTGCAATGTTTTTTGGGGAGAACAGATAGTCCAAAAATCTGCCGGAAAATATTTTGAATACACACTACTTATTGATTCTGCCTCTGTACCTCTCCAAAGCAGAAAATTCCAGATATTCACAGAGAAGGGTGCCTGATATGCAGGAAGAAATTTTTGTTTTGTTCTATCATTAGGACAAGATAGTCCTACCACATTATAACTTATCTCATGCAATGCACAATGCCAGAAAGGAGATCCACTACACAGATTTTGCAGCCTTATGTATTCGTCTTTTCAATGAATGGCATATGGAGTCCCTGAGTACAGGCAGAGACTGAAGACTGCAGCACCAGCAGTGAGGACCAAGGGACCAAGGGACAAGGGAAGCACAGGAGCACCTACAGGACTGCTTTGAATCAGTGGACTGGACTGTATTCAGGGATTCACCTTTGAACCTCGATGAGTATGCTGCAGTTGTTTCTGACTTCATTAAAACCTGTGTGAATGAGTGTGTGCCTACAGAGATTTACTGTACATTCCCAAACCAAAAGCCGTGGATGAACCAGGAGGTACGTCATCTGCTCTAGGCTAGATCTGTGGCAGTCAAGTCAGGCGACTCAGGCCTATACCAGAGAATCAGGTATGATTTCAGGATGGCTATTTCAAGGGCAAACAGACAATTTCGTATGAGGTTAGAGGGGACATCAAATGCACTGCAGGGCAGGGCAAGGCTTGCAAGTTATTACTTTTTACAAAGCAAAACCCAAGAACATGAATGGCAGCAATGCTTCACTATCAGATGAACTCAACGCTTTCTATGCACGCTTTGAAAGGGAGAACACAACTACAGCTGTGAAGATCCCTGCTGCACCTGAAGATCCTGTGATCGCTGTCTCAGAGGCTGATGTTAGGCTGTCTTTAAAGAGAGTGAACCCTCGCAAGGCAGAAAGTCCCAATGGAAAACCTGGTGAGGCTCTGAAAACCTGTGCCAACCAACTAGCGGGAGTCTTCAAAGACATTTTCAACCTCTCACTTGCTTCAAAAAGGCAAGAATTATACCAGTGCCTAAGAAGAATAATGTGGGCTGCCTTAATTACTATCGCCCAGTAACACTCACATCGACAGTGATGAAATGCTTTGAGAGGTTGGTCATGACTAGACTGAACTCCTGTCTCAGCGAAGACCCATTGCAATTTGCCTATCACCACAATAGTCAATGGCAGATGCAATCTCAATGGCTCTTCACACGATTTTAGACCACCTGGACAACACAAACACCTATGTCAGGATGCTGTTCATCGACTACACCTCAGCATTTAATATCATCACAATCCTAATTGAGAAGTTGCAGTGCCTGGGCCTCTGTACCTCACTCTGCAATTGGATCCTCAACTTCCTAACTGGAAGACCACAATCTGTGCAGATTTGTGATAACATATCCTCCTCGCTGATGATCAACACTGACGCACCTCAGGGACATGTGCTTAGCCCACTGCTCTACTCTCTATATACACATGACTGAGTGGCTAGCCATAGCTCAAATGCCATCTATAAATTTGCTGATGATACAACCATCGTTGATAGAATCTCAGGTAGTGACGAGAGGGTGTACAGGCATAAAATATACCAACTAGTGGAGTGGTGTTGCAGCAACAACCTGGCACTCAACGTCAGTAAGACGAAAGAGCTGATTGTGGACTTGAGGAGGGGTAAGATGAAGGAACACACCAATCTTCACAGAGGGATCAGAAGTGGAGAGAGTGAGCAGTTTCAAGTTCGTGGGTGTCAAGTTCTCTAACCTGGTCCCAATATATTGATGTAGTTATAAAGAAGACAAGACAGCAGCTATACCTTATTAGGAATTTCAAGAGATGTTGCATGTCAAAAAATACACTCAAAAACGTCTGTAGTTGTACCGTGGAGAGCATTCTGACGGGCTGCATCTCTGTCTGGTATGGAGGGGCTACTGCACAGGACCGAAAGAAGCTTCAGAGGGTTGTTAATCTAGTCAGCTCCATCTTGGGTACTAGCCTACAAAGTACCCAGGACATCTTCAGGGAGCAGTGTCTCAGAAAGGCAGTGTCCATTATTAAGGACCTTCAGCACCCAGGGCATGCCCTTTTCTCACTGTTACCATCGGTTAGGAGGTACAGAAGCCTGAAGGCACACACTCAGTGATTCAGGAACAGCTTCTTCCCCTCTGCCATTCAATTCCTAAATGACATTGAATCTTTGGACACTACTTCACTTTTTTTTAATATACAGTTTTTCTGTTTCTGCATGTTTATAAATCTATTCAATATACATATACTATAATTGATTTACTTGTTTATTTATTATTGTTATTTTATTTGTTATTATTTTGTTTCTCTCTCTGCTAGATAATGCATTGCATTGAACTGCTACTGCTAAGTTAACAAGTTTCACATCACATGCCGGTGATAATAAACCTGATTCTGATTCTGAATGTTCAAAAACAGAAGCTATCAAGGAAGCAAGAGAAAGGAAATTGTGGGCTGAGATGCTATTTTCAGCTATTAAGTCAAGTGGAAATGACCAAGTAGTGGATCCGCTGTTCTACATTTGTAAGTGGCCTGCACTCGGATTACAATAAAAATTGTTGACTAGTTCTGTTTGTTATGCTTTATTCCAATAACTTAGGATATGAACATAACCTGCCCCTCTTGCTTAACTTAAAATAGCCAGCGAGAAAGGCTGCATTTTAATTTCAATTGCCATCCTTCTGGATGTTATTCACTCAGCTGCCATTCAGTGTAAACAAATTCAAACATCAATAATTGCATCAAAAGAAAATATTAGAAAACAACATAAATCTCACAAGATCTATGAACATGAAATCATTTAATTGGATCCATGTGCCCCTGGTTTACAGCAGAGAAAACTAAATATTTTCAAAGCCAATTGAATAAATGTGCTAATTTACAGTTATTCAGCATGGATAATGAAATACATCAATTTCATTGGATATCATAAGTGCCTAAAGAGATGCTGCCCTCAACATTCAATCATGTTGCTCGTGATTTTATACACTATGCAAATAGGGTGAAAAATCAATGGGTAAAGGCAATTGGGACATCACAGAGACACAAGCTACACCAGATGTTACATGAAGTTATGGTGTAAGAGGGCAAAGTGTCAATACATTTGCTAAACCTTACTGAGACCTCCCCTGCAAAACCAATTCACTGCACACAGTTAGACACCTGGGAAAGCTGGTCCACACAGCAATTGCACGAGCTAACTGGAAGTTCAAAAGAGAATTGCTTGGAGCTGAGCTCTATGTCAATCAATAAGACCTTTGGAGCAGGAGCAACGTGATAATTTTCTGAACAGTGCAATAAAGAGGGCCACTTATTCCTAACACTGAAAATATTACACTTCGTGATTGCCCCAGTGGCCCTTCAGTACAACCAGATGGAAGAGAAAAGCCAGTATTAAGTGTCTCCTTGCAGTGAAGGTCATAGGAGAGGAGGAGAAGAGCTCTGATCAGGGTGATCTCTTCTCTGGGAGAGTGTTGTTGGAATCATTCCTTCTATTATTGCCCACTTGTGTTTCATTTTATGCTATAGAACATGGGACAGCTTCATTTGGATATCTCTGTTGGGGAATTGTTAACCCTCAAGGGTGATGTGATATACTACAGATTAAAACTATTTTTAAAATAGGTTTAATAGACTTCTGAGACACCAATGAACTGACAAACTGAAGATCGGAGAGAGAGTGGGAGACAGTTCGTGTGGAGTGTGGCCTGTTGGGTCTTATCTTTGGGGCTGAAGATTGTTTGGGCTATTAGTAACTTAGCAAGGGCCAATAAAAAGAAGCAAGGCACAAACAGAGAGGCCGTTATTGGACATTGTTGGAGTGGCACAGGGTTAGGGTGGGAGGCTATGGCTCAACAGGCTTCTGCGAGAACATGGGGGCACTCTAAGTAAGTTTCTAGAAAGTTTTTTGTTTCCCTCTTTCTTTGTCTTTTTGTATGTATGTACATTGTGTGTTGAAAATGGATCCAGGTTCTTCCTGTGAGATGTGGGAAGCCTGGGAAACCTGATCTATTCCCCTCAATAATAAGAATACCACTTTGGATACTGTTGGGGGAAATGACTTACCAGGGAAAGCTGCATTGATTCTCCCCGATAACTACATCTGCACAAAGTACATCAACCTGCAGCTCCTTAGAGACTGTACTAAGGAACTGGAGCTTCAGCTAGGTGACCTTCAGTTCGTACGGGAGAATGAGGAGGTGATAAATAGGAGCTACAGGACATAGTCACCCCCAAGTTGCAGGAGACAGGTATCTAGGTGACTGTCAGGAGAGAGAAAGGGAATAGGCAACCAGTACAGATACCGCTGTGTCCATTCCCCTCAATAATAATACCACTTTGGATACTGTTGGGGGAAATGACTTACCAGGGAAAGCAGCACTGATCGGATCTCTGACACAGACATTTAGGGTAAGATCCCTGGATGCCAGCCAAACTTTCTCCCGAGTTGAGAAGCCTCACCTGTTGGCAGAGTTGATCAGCCTGCCTGCCATGTTGTTTCCAAGTGTGCAGCAGAGAAGGCCAGGCTCATCTCTACATCCACTTGTAGCACTGGACTAACCGTCCAGCAGCAGGAACTCCAGTCTCCTGGTCAAAGAAGCACAGTGGCTGGAATTCCTTCTGGCATTCTAAGTGGGTATATGCCAGTGGAGGATGACTGCAGATTATTATGGGCAATCTCTGCCCAAACCAATTGGGAACCCCAGAACATGGGCTGGAAGAGGGAAAGCCGTGCAGGATTGTCTACAACTCCTGATTCACTCTCTCTGCCTTCTTGTTAGATTGGGCATGAAAACCAGATGAGAGGCTGGCTGTGATTCCCACAAGAACACAGAAAACCTTCCAGAAAAAGGATGGTAACTGTGGTTCTCGATCAGACACTACATCATGAGGGAAGCTGTGAAGTCAGAACACACGTTGAGCTATGAGGGTGGCAGTCTCACAAGCCAACAGGAGCTTAGGGAGAGCAATGAAGTGGACAGCCTTGGAGAGTCGATTCACAACAACCAGAATGATAGTGTTTCCATTAGACAGAGTCAGACCAATGATGAAATCCACTGAGAGGTATGACCCAGGTCAGTGAGGCACAGGCAGTGGATATAGCAGACCCACAGAGCGCTGGCTTGACGTCTTGTACTGGGCACGTGGATCAGGCTGAGACCAAGTCATGGACATCCTGGGACATCGATGGCCACCAAGATCATCTCTTAATAAATTCCTGGCTCTATTAATTTTTGGATGGCCAACCAGGCAAGAGGAGTAACCCCATTCCAATAATTTGGGGCACACCATGGCAGAGGCAAACAGCTGGCTGGGAGGTCCCCTACCTGGGCCTGGATCCAACTGTTGAGTGGCCCTTACCTCCATCTCTATTGCCCAGATTAGCAGAGCAGCAATGCACAAGTGAGGAAGGATGGGCTCTGGATCGACACTGTCCTCAGACACTTTGTTAGCCGGCAGGTGGCGTAGTGGCATCAACGCTGGACTTCGGGGCGGGAAGCCGGCTCTATTGCATGCTTTCCACCTGTGCCTGGGTTGAGTGTCAAGCTACAAAAAACCTGGAGAGGGATGGGCTCCACCAGGTTTCAGATGCCCAAGACACAGCATACTATGAGCAATCACCAAAAAGATCGGTGGAAAAAGCCTGTCATGACGGCGCCCCGACGACCCCACCAGGAGTTAAGGGTGTGCAACACACACACTCTCTCTCTCTCTCACTCACTTTGAACTGGTTGAAGAAGAGAACCCAATGGTGATGGGCGTCTCTTAGCATACTAAATGTTGGAGAGGTTCTTGTGACCTGTCCAAACCAAAAACAGATGCTTTGCCTCCTTCAGCCAGTGTCACCATTCTTCCAGGGCCTCCAGGACACCCAGAACATCTCGGATCTCGACATAATAGTTACACTCGGTCAAAAGAAAGGCTCAGGGGTGCAGCTGGCTATCAGCAGACGAGCACTGGGAGAGTATAGCTCCAATGGCAAAATCTGATGCATCTACATCAACGATGAATGGTCAGGATAGGTATGGGTGTTGCAGCACCGAGGCAATTGTGTAGCGTCACATTAGTTCCACTTTGGTTTGGTTCACTTTGATTGCCCAATGGAAGCCTGCAGAGGTTTCCTTGGTGAGTCCACCGTCAAGTGGAAGCTTTGCATGAAGCAACATTAGAAGAAAAAGAAAGCCCTTAACTCCGAGTGGAGTCATCGGGACGCCGTCACGATGGTGTTTTTTTAGCAGGCTTCCTTATTTTTATGAGGCCGAGTTGCTAGCTTGATGCTCAACGGATGGAAAGCGTGCAAGGGAGCCGGCTGGATTCGAACTCGGGAGCATTCGCTCCAAAGTCCGGCGCTGATGCCGCTACGCCACCAGCTAGCTATGAAGTATTATTAGAAGTTCACAAACCCTATGAAGTGCCGCATCTGCTTGATCATAGATGGTTTGGGACACTCCATGACTGCCTGAACTTTACACAGGTTCATTTGAATACTGGAAGGGATAGGTATATAGCCCAAAGTAGCACCTAGTCTTTATGGAAATTACACTTCTCTGGCTTGGTGTCTGAAAACCCTCTGAATATGCAGGATGAGTTCTTGGTGAGAACAGGAATAGATCAGAATTTCATTCAAATACAAAGAACAAAGTGATTCAACATATCCCTGATCATATTGTTGACCAGGGCCTGGAAAACACTAGGAGTGTTGGCCATTACAAGGGCATTACAAGGTACTCATAGTGGTCAGTGGAGGTGTTGAATGCTGTCTCCCACTCATCCTTTCTCTGATATGAAGAAGATAAGCATTACGCAGATCTATCTTAGAAAATGTGATTGCTCTCTGGATATTTTCAAACACAGAGGCAAACTGGGGAAGAGGGTAGTGGTTCGTCACTGTGATATTGTTTAGGGGCCAGTAATGAATGCAGGGCTGCAGCTTGCCATCCTTCTTGCTCATGAAAAAAAAAACTCACTTCTGCTTGAGAGGTTGGTAAATGGTTAAACCCCAAGGCCAATGCCTCCTGGCTGCAGTCTTTCATGGTCATCATTTCTGGGCCAGAGGGAAAAAAGCCAGCTCAGGGAGGACTAACACCAGGTAAACAATCAATGACACAGTCACATGGCTGGTGTGGAGGCAGGGAGATGGCCCTCTTTTTACAGAGACCTCAAGAAGATCAGTATATTCAACTGGAATGCCAGAGAGTCCACTCTAGTAGGGGAATCACAGACCAGAGTTAATGTTAGACTCAGACAGGTGGACAGACATGCCAGTCCCCAATCTTGGGAATGCTTTTAAAGGCAAATCAATCCGTGGGTGGTGTTGAGATAACCAGGGAAGGCCAAGCACCAGTGGCAGTTCAGGCAAATCAACCAGATAGGACAGTTGTTCACTATGGTTGCCTTCAAGCACAAGTTGGAAGGGTTTGGTTGAAAGGTGGATCTTGCTGGTGCCCTGAGGTGGACCATCCCGGGTATTGAGGTCAATATTTTCTCTCCATTTTTCAGTCAGGACTCCCCGTTTATATGCTAAGGAGATATCCATGTCCCATAGTCGATAAATGCCTGATGTCCATTGGTCTGAGACGCCCACAACGTAGAAGCTGGGAGCATCACATAATTAGGGGAGGCCAATCACAAGGAGAACCGACTCATTAGAACACCCCTTCCTGATGATGGTTTCCTCTCTTACTGGGTGGCTGAGACATGAAGCCCGGAAGTGTCCTGGATCACCACAATAGAGGCAGAAATCCATCCTCCTGTGCCAATCTCATTCCTCTTGAGTTAGGCACATGAAACCCACTTGCATAGGCTCCTCCTCTATGGACTGAGTACCGGTGATGACAGATGATGATCCAAAGAGTTGGAAGCTCAAGGCATTATTTCCCTGCTCCACTCAGTTGCCCTGTTGTCAACTCGAATGGCCAGATCACGTCATCCAGGCTGTCCTGCTCGTCACGAGCAATGATGTCAGCTCAATCCGTGCTGGAAAGCCATGTGAGGAGGAATCTCTTGTTACATCCCGTTTCCACTGCAAGTGTGTGGAACTTTACTGCATAGTCCCTCTCTGCCCCTCTACATCGGCTCAGGACTGGGAGTCATGGACAGCCTCCTGACCCTGTCCAGGAAGATCAAAAACTCTCCTTAATATGGCAACAGCCAAAATAACGGGACTGCAGGGGAACCTTGCTCCCACAGAGAATTGATCAGGCTAAGTCGGGGTCCATCTAAGACAGAGGTTCTCAACCTGGGGTCCACAGACCTCTCAGTTAATGGTAGGGGTCCATTGCATAGAAAAGGTTGGAAACTCCTCATCAAAGAGATTTACCATGTACACCAGATTACGGGCATTATCGTCTGACTAGGCGGGCTTGGAAAGTCAGCTCACACTGGGTAACGAAATCCCTGCAGTCATCAGGGTTAAGAGAGTATCTGCCTGGTGGAGGAATACCCTGTTCTGGTATGTGCACGAGAGTTGGGGCATTAGTGGCCAAGTGGCAGTACAAAAGCAGGATCAAGGAGATATTGAGTGGGACTGACATAGCCAAAGGCTGCTGAACTGCATTTGAGAGAGTGGTAATAGCTGCCAACTGATGCTGGCTGTCGGCTGTGAACTCCTGAACTGTGGCTGTGGGAGCAGAGATCACTGCCACCTGATTCGGATTGTCTGTGGTGAGCTGCTGAACTGTAGCCTTTCTTCCCAGACAAGTGGGCGTAAATATTGCTGTGCTTTTTTGTCAAGTTTCAACAAGACTAGAACCAAAAGGAGGGAGTTAAATGTCACTATAATGGAACACTAATTAGCTAGAATGTGCATGGATGCACATGAGCGTGATTGTCTAGGACCAGAGGGCATAGCCTCAGAATAGAGGGATGTCCATTTAGAACAGAAATGAGGAAGTTCTATTGCCAGAGGGTGGTGAATCTGTGAAATTCATTGCCACAGACAGCTGTGGGCATCAAGTCATTGGATATATTTCAAGTGGAAGTTGACGAGTTCTTGAATAGTCAGGGCATCAAAAGTTACAGGGAGAAGCCAGCAGAATGGATTTGACAGAGATAATAAGTCAGCCATGATGGAATGGTGAAGCAGACTCGATGGGCCAAATGGCCTAATTCTCCTCCTGTGTCTCATGGTCTTTGATCTGAAGTGGGAGTACCTCCAAATTTCCAGTTTTGGTCTGAATATTGGTAGAATGTGTGGCAAGGTGCTTCCCCACTGCTGAGCGAGTAGATGTTCAATAAAATAATCGTGTATCTAAAATTTTGCTTCTGTTCATGATTTAACGCATACCGACAGAAAAATGCAAGCATCAGAAGGAGGAGGTATTCATCGCATGGCTGGTAAGCCAAACCACACACTATTTGCTGCCATTCAACACCTTTTTCAACAATATTGCCACTGCATTTGGATGTAGCCCAAATGTGGAGAGACGGACACTGAAGCGGATCGATAGTTCACAGATTTTAATGCAAACAGTACTTTAGGGGAAAAGAAAACAAATGCTAGGCCAAGCAGGGCCATTAACTAAAACTCTCAAACAGAAAACTGGATGCCAACACCGTGGCTGAAAGGGAATATCTAAATATAAAATGAATATTGCTAGTCAACACTGTCAGTCGACTTCATAGTCCACTTTCTCAGGCAAGGCCAAATGCAAGCAGGCAGTGTAACATTGCTTTGCTCAAGTCTCGTCAAGTGCTACAATGAAAAGGGAATTAACTGCCACAATAATGAAATAATAATTGGCTGACGCATGCATATTCACAAGTGCAATTGCCAAATCTGCTGCACTGTGACAGGATCCCCCTCGCTCTTGAGGCGCTAGAGACCTGTGTTTGCTGGAAGTCCTAGATGAGCAACTTGTCCCAGATGTCTTTCTCTTGTATCCAAGAACATTCTTCAGGACCGTACCCTTTCCAATCCACAAGATACTGGACATATCACATACGTAGCGAAATGCCAAGAGGTGCCGGACTGTATAGACAAGGGAGCCATCTACCAAGCGGGGAGGAGGGGGAATTGGGGCCAGGGAGAGGTAGTAACCACTTTGAGCTGGGAAACATGGAACACTAGGTGGATCTTCATTGATGCTGGTAGATGCAATCTACACGAGACCTTGTTGACAGCCTTTTCCACTTCAAATGGTCCCACATAGAGCATTGCCAATTTGTGGCTCTCGACTTTCAGGGGAAGATTTCTTGATGCCAATCAGACCTCCTCTCCTGGCTTGACTGGCCTTAAATGTCAGTGGAGCGGATCAGCTTACTAGGCATGTTTCTGGGAGTGCAGCAGAGAAGCCCTGGTTCACCTCCAGGTGTGCTTATAGTGTTGGATCAGCTGTTCAACAGCAGGAACTCCTACTTCAATCTCCTGGTCAGGGAAAAGCAGTGGCTGGAATACTTTCTGACATTGAAAGGGGGACAACTGGAGGTTATTGTAGGCGATCTCTGCCCAAACCCTTTGGGAGCTCCAGGATGTGAAAAGGCAAGACGGTGCAGGGTTATCTCCAACTTTTGGTTCTCTCTCTCAGTCTGGTCATTGGATTGGGGGGAAGGGTGGAAGGCAGACGAGAGGCTGACCGTGGCTCCTACAAGGGAGCAGAAAGCCTTCCAAAAGCAAGAAGTGAACTGTGGTCCACAATCAGACATTATGTCTTGAGGGAAGCCACAGAGCCTGAAGACATGTTGAACCATGAACTTGGCAGTCACATGAGGCAAGGGGAGTTTAGGGAGGTGGGAAGCCGCCCAACAGTTAGACTCAGGCCCGGGTGGGGGACCTCCCAACCGATTGTTTACCCTTGCTGCAGTGTATTCCAAAGTGTTGGATTGGGGTCACTTCTCCCATCGGACTGGCTATCTGGGAATCCAACACACCCAGGAGTTTATAAAGAGACAACTTAGGTAGCCTTCTATGTCCCAGGACGTTCATGATTTCATATCTGCCTGTCCTACTTGTGTTCAGATCAAGGCGTCACGCCAGCATCCTGCGGGTCCATCTTGCATGTGGTCGAGACTTGCTGTCACTACTTTCACATATGGTCCAAGTGCGGAAAGAGAGACACTGAAGTGGGTCAAAAGTTCACAACTCTAATGCAAACAGTTTTTTAAAGGGAAAAAGGAAACAGTAAACGCTAGGCCAAACAGGGCCATTAACTAAAACTCTCAAATGGAAAACTAGATGGCAACACCACGGCTGAAAGGGAATATCTAAATATAAAATGATACTGCTAGTCTCCAGTCAACTCAATAGTCCACTTTCTCAACAAGGCCGAACGCAAGCAGGCAATGTAACGTTGCTGTGCTTTGCTCAAGTCTCGACAAGTGCTACATTGAAAAGAAGGGAATAGAATACCGCCATATTGCAATAATAATTAGCATAAAATGTGCATATTCATGAGTGCAGTTGCCGAATCTGCTGGGCTGCTGAGTCCATGGCTGTGACAAATATTCACTTTCTTCAGATCAAAGAAGGAAAATTACATGGGATCCAGCAAACACCTTCTCCCTAGGCCCTTTTTCCAGTACTCTATTGTTGCAGCCTGCTACGCTCATAAGGAATTCAAAATATTTATTCCTTATGCAGCCAAACTCTACCTTACTCTTCACAGTCCGTTTTTGACTTTATTTTAACTTCCTGTATCTCTCTAACTCCATCTCAAGTGTCATATTAGAAACAAACATCTATTACCAGCCCAGGGATTACTAAATTTACTTGCACTATACATCCTCTCACCCTGCTTCCTATAAGGACTCTATTCCATATACACCATTCCATTATATTTGCCCTGATATGAAGCTTAATAAACAGAGTATCTATCATGCCTTCTGACAGGACTTCTTTCCACACCATTGCTTCCCCTGGATTGCTGACAAATGCATTTCATTTATTTCTCACACCTCTACTCTCACTTCTACTTACCATGGACTGAGCAGGAATCTCTTGATCTAAAACTTCCATTCACAAGCCTCCACATTCAACAGTTGACCATTTATAATTTCTTCCATCTTCCTTCTTCAGACATTTCAGCATTCTGGTGGGAATGTTCAACTTAGCCTGTTTCTCATCTCCACTAATCATGTCCTTCCACATAATAAGAACTCAGGAAATGTCCTCCACTCTAAAATCATCCTCCCCACCACACAGGGGTCCTTCTATTTGATCCAGTTGCACTACTTTCACTTAGTCAAAGAAAATTCTTGAAAAAATATACATTCTGTTGTCATTTTAGTCAACGATTTGAATAATTGTAGAATCACATAATCAACAAAGTAGCAATAAGAACCAATTCATTTTTATATATATTGTTAAGTT
Source organism: Hypanus sabinus (assembly GCF_030144855.1). Taxonomy (NCBI): domain Eukaryota; kingdom Metazoa; phylum Chordata; class Chondrichthyes; order Myliobatiformes; family Dasyatidae; genus Hypanus; species Hypanus sabinus. The sequence goes on from NC_082719.1 coordinate 49,391,261, forward strand.
AAATTCGATATTGAATATTTCCAATATCAGAATTTGTTTATTTTCAATTTTTGAATAACATGTTGTTTATAATATAAATGTCTTCATGCTGTCACTTCCTCAGTTTTGTGCACTGCGACATCTTCAGCAGGTGTTCAGAAAGATAGCGATAAGGAAAAGGAATTGTAGTTTAACCTGCACTATAATGTCGATAGAGCCAAAACACTTCATCATCTAGTACACACCTTCAATGCTAAGCAGGCTACCTATTCACTATTGCTGTTTAATTCACATATACAGACAGCCATTCTTTATTTCCCATAGACAAATAACATTACAAAATATCAATAAATATTGATGATTACCTACAACAAAAGCCCCAGGGGAGAACAAGAAGCTGTTTGTTTAAATTACTGTCCATATGTCTAAATACTTATTAACCAAGATCTTACTAAGTTCATTATGCTGATGTGTGATAAAATGGACTGTTTTAATTATTCCTGCAAATAGCCCCACAATTCCAAAACAATACCAGAACTTTTTTCCACTTTAATTAAAAAACAGTAAATATATTGAAATATTTTTAACTTCAGGATTTGTTGACTTCTGACTTTTAGCTGAGCTATGTTAGGGAATATAACTTTATTTTAAAATTATATGGAATGAACACTAAACAACATCTTACATTTATATGCCTTTATTGTAAAAATTATGTAAAGCCATGGAGAAAAACTTTACTGAACAAAATAAAATCCTGTAAATTGTGTACTCTGGTGTTTCCAGCCATTTTTCTGCATGCACTGGAGAATTATTAAATTGTGTCCCAACAGTTTGTGCAAGTAATTTTACTGTATCTGTAATGAAACATTGCAGAATGTTCTGAGCTAGTCAGCAGTCCTAGTGATGTACCAGCATTTAGTAAACCAAACACATCATAAAGAGGTAACACTTCCACCTTTCATTCAGAACCTTGGGGTTTGAACATAACTTCACATGGTTGGGTACATGGCCTATGACATTTTCCCAAGAAACTGTGTCTGCTTAGTGTCCTGTCTAGCATTTATTCTTTGCAGGCTGAGCTCTCTTCTTTGCTAACTTTATACATCAAGGATTGAGGAGTGAAGGTCTTTATTAGTATTGGACTTTCCTCAAAAAGTTAAAGCATTTCTTTCTTCAACAATCTGTCTAATAACATCTCCATCACAGTCACCATAATCACCACATTGCATTTCCTCAGGAATTCATATAAATTAGTAAGAACTATGAAGGAATCCTGGGCCTTCTTTCTTGAGAATATTTTGGACAACAATTTCATACTTGCTAGTTCGATTACTGATACTTCCACCTGTTGTTTAGGTAGGATCCCAAAAGACAAGACGAAGAAATTCAAATAGCTGGTGCTGCTTTTTTTTTTCTGCCTTGAGTACTTGAAAATCACTTACTTCTGGAGTGAGATGTGACTCTGCCATTTCCATGTTGAAATGCATCACTCTGGACATTTCACCAGCCAATTAAGTTAAGACCTACACTTGTCACAATGCACCTCTTAAAGCACTCAATAAAAAAATTCTCAGTAACAAATGAACAACAAAAAATCTTCCAGAGGAATTCTGGGAATGTAGGTGGGAATGATGGTGGTAAGGAGTTGCCAATGTTTTGGGTCAAAACACTGCATCAGTACTTCAGATAATGTTGGGAGGCTGCTAGGGAAATTAGGTCATAGTTCTGAGCAGCGACTATGATTCACCATTTCATGAATAACTGTCTTTGGACATTTGTGCCTCTTCTAGGAGTGTTGTTTGAAGGAGAGCACTCCCCAACCCAGTGCTAAAGACACAACATAGATCAATTCCCTAAAATGTTTAATTTGCCCAGTCTCCTCAGGGAAGCACCCTCTACCTGATCACCCTCCCTCATCACCATAACCCCAACCCCTACCATTTGCCAAAGCTCTGTTCTCCAGAAGCAGAGGAATTTCTCATCCCATTTCCCCACATCAAGTCTTTAATTTCTGGCTGCACTGATCCTGATAATAGGCTGTCTCTCTCCCACCTGACCTCAACAGACCTAGGCCTAGTTCCGGGCCAGTGTATAAATCTGATGCCTTAGTCTTGGATGTGACTAAACTGAAAATCTGTAGAATGGTCTTTCAGCACTCTTTTAATGTCAATTTCTAGACAAGAATGTTACGGAAATTACATATTTGAATCATATATTTCCTCAGACGTACTACTGATCTGAATAGATTGAAAATCATTCCATTTCCCCTTATAAAGCTATTCAACAGTTTCAGCTCTGGCAAAATACTGTTTTGTTGCCATTTTCAGAGTCACTGAAATCTATGTATATGAATAATAAACCTCTTATAAAGAAATTATTGCTTCGATGAAAGTGACTTTATCAAATAAATCTAAAAGCCTTTTGTCACCAATTCCAATCAGATAATGTGTTTTAAGCACAGGAGATTCTATGGTTGCTGTAAATCCAGAGCAACACACATAAAATGCTGGAGGAAATTAGCAGGTCAGGCAGCATCTATGAATAAACAGCTGACGATTCAGGCCAAGACCCTTCATCAGGACTCAATGCTTTCTGACAAAAGAAGAGTTCCATAATTTAAAGACTGACTCATTGTTAGATCACTATCAGACAGTAACACATGACTGCATGAAACCCAGTTTTGCATCAGTGAATGGTATAAGCACAGAAGAAAATAATGTGGTCCTTCGACTCCCTGAAAGCTGAGTTGCAAAAACACTGCAGCTGGTCCAGTCTCCATGGATGACCTTGAGTTCTCACCATCATCTTTTTTCAATATTATTACACAATGTAGCTACATCCCAAACAAATTTATACTAAACATAGTCAGGTTAGCTAACTTTTCAGATGCATAGTATTGCTTTCTTTATTGAAACAAAACTAGCTGGAAATTACTTGATGCTGTAGTGTGTATCAGCCTAATTTCCCCATGATGAACAAACCTTACCTCTCCTGTTGTCCACAAGTTAAATGTTGCATTTTAATGAACATTTTAAACATAGAAATGCAATACAGCACATAATCTGCATTAATTTCACATATATATATATATAAAATAACTTCTCAAGTTCAATGCATTCAGCCTATCAATGTCATTTAGTCAGATTTTAAACATAGTGGTCAGTAACAAATATTTATCCCAATATAAATAGAGTAACGTTTATTCTAATTAGCTCAGTGATATGACCAGAAACATTTAACCGGTTAGAAAAAGGTTAGAAAGACTGTAAAACCTTATTTACCAAAGACAGTCCTTGCAGGCACTGACTCTCTGTTCAGCCAGAATGACACTTGAGAGAGTATGACAGTCATGATGCACGGCAGATAGGTTTGGATCACAAAGTACCCGATTTTTCTTTTCAGGTGGAAATATGTTGTCATGACTTTATATTCACCTGCAGTGAAAAGCAAATTACAACTTAGATTGCAATAAAAACATAAGACTAGTTTTGTTTGTTAGAATTTATACCAATCATTTACAATAGGAACAAAATATAAACATAACCTATACACCCCCTTTGGTTAACTTAAAATGGTCAGTCAGAAAGGCTGAGTTTCTTTATCAGTAGATATGATTCTAGTTTTTGTTCCCTGAGCTGACATTTAGAGTAAGCAGATCCAAACTTCAATACATATATCAAAGCAAATATTAGAAAACACGATCCAATTAAATGAACATAAAATCATTTAATTGGATCTATATGTTCTTGGTTTACAGCAGTGTAATTTAAATATTTTCAATGTCAACTGATTAATTCACTAATTTACAGATATTCAGCATGGGTAACAAGATAAATTGATTTCATCAGAGCCCTCTGTAGATCTTTCCCATCAATCTGACAGAGTTGCCTACAGAGATACTCCCCTAGACACTCAATCACTTCACACAAGTTTTATAAACTATGCAAACAGGGTGTAAAATCAATTGGTAAACATAACTTGGACAGTGCCTCAGGCCACACTTGGCGTTTGTTTGTGATGTTGTGTGTACTTACATGAAATAAAGAGTGTCCAATGTCAATTCATTTGCTAAACCTGACACCTGCCCTGCAAAACTGACTCAGTACATGCAACTGGACAGGGGAAAGCAGGTTCATATAGCAGTTGCAATAGCTAATTGGTGGTTTACTGCAGAATTGGTTGCATCTGAGTTCTGAATCAGTAACAAGACTTTTTGAGCAAGAGAAACATAAGAATTTTCTGAACAGCACAATAAAGAAGGCCACCTATTGTTAACCCTGAAAAATTGAGAAACTGTCATTGCTCTATTGTCCCTTCAGTACAATTCAAAAGAACATAGAACACAGATGGAAGAGAGAAGATAGTGGTAAAGGTCTCCTTGAGGTGAAGGTCATAGGAGAAGATAGGAAGTGCTCTGGTCAGGAGGAACTGCTCCTATAAAGTCCTCCTGGAGTCAGTCCCCTGATTCCAAATGTTATCGAGAGACTATGGATCTCAAAGCCTGTCATTACGTAACACATCACCTTCTATTGATAGTGCCTGGACTCCACAATCTGTAGAGATGAATGTCATCATCACCTTGATCTTTTAGACCCCGACCATTCCAGAATATGAAGGAATAGTTATCAAGTTTCACATTAAATCATATCAGAGATGTTTTCTTCAAAATGGGTATGAAACTCAGAAGGAAATGGGTGTCCTGAAGGTTCATGGAGTGATGACTGCATCTAAGAGTCTCTCGGGGCTCCATTTGCAAAACAAATGCTATTATTTCCTGAATCTCCAAGTAGTGACATTGCCATACACACATGACCTCCTATATGGCAAGTTCAATATGTGACAGCCCATTGTGCTTTTAGATAATAATGAGCAAATAACTCCTAATTGTAAGTGCTATCTCTTCTATCCTTGGCTCCTCAAACTAGACTGGGCTCTTATTCATAAGGTAGAACATAATTATAACTGGACCCAAGGATTCATGTAGAATGATGATGGGATACCTAAAATTGGACTCTGTTGTGTAGACATTGTAAGGACACGGACTTATCATTTCCACTGCAGCGAGAGGTAGAAAAGGGGAAGAAAGTGTGAAAGGGGTTTATTGAGATGGTGCATCCTGTAAGACTACATCTTAATGCCTTCAGATAGACTTGAGACATCACCACACTAATTCAGTCAATGAAAGGAGTTAATTATTTTTAAATTCTTTATATATTAAAATATTCATGCAATTGATTTAAATATATAACAAAAACTTGGGCTTTGTGCTTAACAAAATTAAACATGAAATGCAAAACTATCATGTTCTCCCTCTTTTCTTCATAGCTTCCTTCTATTGTCTAGTGACATCTTAATTTGCCTTATTATATAGTCCAATATCTGCAGAAATCCACATTTTTCAGTCAATCTCACACAATAACAATATCAGATTCCAGTACTTTCAAAGTAAGCACTGCTGCAAAAAGTCACATCAATAACAATGCAGTTGTAGAAAAGCATTTTTAAATAGATTTTAGTTGCTTTCAATCAGATCAAATTGAAGGTAGACACCAAATGGATTCAGTCATTAATGTTAATTTAAACAAAGCTGCTGCATATATGCTTTTCATCAAATGAGCAAATAATTACTATCAGCATCACAATTCAATTTCATTTCCTGTAGATTTTTTGAGATTGAAATTCTAAAACCTCTCTATGCAGATGAGTTCCAGATGACATATCCTGTTATTCCAAAGCCACAAATAGTTACAAATGCCATAATAATACTAAATACCTACTCACAATTATGTACAAATTAAAAATCAGTGCCTTTCACTCAAAACTCATTACTGCTATTTACTAATTGTTATCACATAATCTTTTAAAAGGTAAGTGATTATACTCTGATATGTAAATAAACAGAACTGAAGAAGTGAATCAGCTGCAAGCCCATTTAAGAGTCCTTTGACATTTATAAAGTAGCATCTGTCAATTTGGACTTATAAAGCAGAGGTTATAGTACATATACCTGCTAATTATAGTCCATGTAAAGAGCGTTTCTGTATATTTGGCAGTTGCAGAAACAGGAGCGATATAGATTCCACAAAACCAAATAAATGCTGCAAACTATTAGGCAACAATTAGTATGTTCCACTGCTATTCGCAGCTGACTTGGAAGAGTAATCCATCCCATCATTTATACCTCTCCTCCTCTCCTTAGCTTAATAAAACCAAGCTTTCTTAAGTCTTGAGTGGGAATGTGTAATGAGTGTTTGATGGTTCTGGACCAGTATTCATTGGAGTTTAGAAGAATTAAGGGGAGAATTACGGGGGGGGGGGGGTCATTGAGACATTAATTATTGAAATATTAGGATAGAGTGGACATAGAGAGGATGTTTCCTCTAGTGGGAGAGTCTAGGAACAGAGGGTACAGCCTCAGAATAAAATGTCCCTTTAGAACAGAGATGAGGACGGATTTATTTAGCCAAACGGTGGTGAATCTATGGAATTCGTTGGCACAGATGGCCGTGGAGGCCAAGCTATTGGGTGTATTTAAAGCAGAGGTTGATAGCTTCTTAATTTGCAAAGGTATCAAAGGTTACGGAGAGAAGATAAGAGAATAGGATAAAAGGGTTACTAAGTTAGCCATGATGGATTAGTGGATCAGGCAAGAGGGGCTGGATGGCGTAATTCTGCTCCTACATTTTATGGGTCTTATGGTGTGTGTGTGTGTGTGATATATATATATTGAAGTTCTTCCTAATAATTATAAAATAGCTACACAAATTCTTCTTATGCTCGACTAGATGAAAAGGAATATACAGCCTTGGCAATAACATTCTCCCTTGACACTAACCTGAAAAGTACTCCATTTTTGCCATGATCAATTTTTTTTTGCAATTCTTTCTGCAATTATCTTGTAAATAATCACACTGTCAGATAGTTGGACTACACAGAATCGAAGCAGTTTTAATACTTCACAGGCCAGGCAGCTTACTGCAAGAGGTCTTCTGTATTTTTGGGAAGCATTGGGGATAGGATTTCAAGCTGCCCAAGTAACATGGTAAATAGAATCTATTGTAATGATGTAGATTAAATGATAATAATTGTTATTGACCTTGATTGTAAACGCTAAGTGGTAGATTCATTTGAGTAATAAATGTGGGACATCAGGTGTTCAGAATTCTGTGGGAAGTAGATGAGGTGGGAGCAGGCTAACCTTGACTGCCTTACTTGGCCAGATCTCTCAGTTGAAATGGTGGCTGCTTCATTATTAATAACTTCCCAAACATATGGCACAATAGACAAGGAATTCCACTGACTATTCATCCAGGAGCTCACGAGATGTCTGTTGAATTCCAGCATGGCATGACTTCTAAAGATAGAAATGAACAAGGGATCAATGTCTCTTCAATGTGGTGTCACATTGAAGGGGGGGTGGGGGGTGGAAAGTTTACGTGTACTCATCCATGAGAAATTACAAACAGACCAAAAAGAGCTGGAATTTCAAAAGAAACATGCTCCACTATCAATTCCTACTATCACTGCTAAAGCAAGATTAATTAAAATTCTAAATAAACTGTGATCTCTGGTAATAAATGTATGGTTACTACAGGTTCCTAACAACATTCAGGATTTCAGTAAGATCATTTTCATGACTTCTAGTGCGCTCAAATAAAAGAGACTCTGTAACAGTCAGCATTATTTTCTACAATGCTAGTTACAAACCTGTGCTGGACCGAATAAGCTCTTCTCCTACAGTCTGTCCTAGTAAATCATACTGGTTCAGGCGAGAACCATCTTCTGCAACAACCACAGATTTTCCTGGTCCATCAGTCCAGTTGTAATTCACCTCTGAGCGGGTATAGGCATCTGCAAACACAAGGAAAGAAAGCTTTAAGAGAGATTATTGTCTTTGGCTTAAATGCCACTCTACATCTCTGCTTCTCATCCTTGCAGACCTATGCATAAATACTGCCTACCACAGAAATGAAAGCAGAAATTTATTTCAATAAAATTGCTCCCAATAAATACCTTATTTCCATTAAATGTGACTCAGTACATTTATAAGTAAAAGCACCTTTAGCTTAAGAAGCATTATTACCATACTCAGATTCATAACAGGATACTGTAGACCAGTATTAACCCTCACTGCAATAACATTAATAGACAGCTGTGGTGGATTCATAAGAAAACTTAATGTTTGTTCTCTCCTGTCCTGATATCCTCAAGGATTCTCCAGATCTCCTATGGTCTGGCATGTTTGGGACTGCAGACCATTTCTACTAGGACACTGCTTGCATTTAAATAATTAGAAAACAAATTGGCTGATACTTGTTTTGCAATTTTGCAACAGTTATACAGATCACAGATTATACAGATCACTTAGAGATAAGTAAACCCTTTTCCCTCAATACTCTGTGATGCACCATCAATAATTCTCGGAGATGGGAGGCCTTTATTAGCTGCAAGACACTACGATTAGTAGCAAGAGACCACCACACAACATCCTGGAGACTGAGGGAGGAGCAGTGCCTCCAATCGCCTTTATACAGGGGTCTGTGGGAGGAGCCACAGGAGCAGTCAGCGGGGGGGGGGGGGGGGGGCGTGTCCAGACAGGTATATGTAGTTCACCACATACTGATGGCAATATTAAGGCATGGGAGTGTATACTTATGGAAAATTAGGAAAAAAGTATGAAATATATACAGTACTATACAAAATTCTCAGATATAAACTCTCCAGTCCTGATACTCCCCAAGAATTCTTTGTTTCTTGCACTTAACTCACAAGAACAAATTGCCCAGAGTTTCAAATCTCTTGAAGTTACCGTAGGAAAGTGGAAAAATTCTGATTATAACTTTTGAAGTTTTACCTTTCACTTCTGCATGTTTAAATCAATTGCTCACCAGAATTTTTTATTCATTGCCTTGTGTCACTTTGCCTCAGCAAAAAAAAAACATCTGAGGTGGAGTGTAGCAAAGTGGAAGCAGAGTAAAACTTCCTTTGATATAGTTCAAATTAATTTCTTGGAGCCATTATCAAATAAGAAAAAAAATCTGCAGTTGGTAGAAATATTAAAACAAAACAGAAAGTGCGAGAAACACTCAGTAGGTCCAATTTCAAAATGACTGCAAACATTAAATCTGTTTCTCTAAGACAAGCACCCAAACCAAGGTAATTTGCTCACATCGGCCATTTTATGGCCTTCAAATTTCTTTTGTATTCTGGGCAGGTATGTATTGTGAGCAAGACCCAATGAAGATAAGAGAATTGGATCTGAAGTGGAGTTAAAAAAAAACAAAAGTTCATGTATAATAAGGACATGCTAGTGATCATTCAGTTTTCTTTTTATAATTTATAACTCACCTTGCTGGAAGCTTGAGAGATTGAGAAAATCCAAAATCTGTTTTATGTTGGTTACCTTATGGTTGTTACCCTCAGGGACATTTGAGCCAATCTTAAAACATATTGAGAATTAATATTAATCAGGAGAACACGCACATCTAGATGGACTCCTTGAGGAGAAATATCTGCCAGTATTGCCTGCATGCTAATAGATGTGAATATCAGTCATCCAAACTCCGAATTGGCAATAGACAATTAATCTTTTGAGAAAAGTATAGATGAAGGAATGCTGGAACTTTCAAAAAGATTGTAATACATATAGATGTACATTGGGACATTGGGCACATTCTATAAAGTAGAAAATAGATGGACTGTCAGAAACTTGCAGAGAAAATAATCCAATGGAATAATTTTCTAAAGTGGAAATATATTAAACAGCTATCTAGAGGAAAATGAGAAGTGATGACTATTTGTGATCCGTTGAGCAAAAGATTGATTTATTCCCTTGTATACATCTGTTTGTAGTGCTTCTTATGCATACAAAACACGTCTCATAAATAATGTGTTATTTCTGTGAACTGTATTTTTATAATCAGATGGCTGCACACCACTTCTGGAAGCTGTAACATACAGAATATTTATGAGCTTCTCTGCGTGATGGATCAACAGTGACGACAGTCATGTTAAAACTGCAAGATTCTAATACTATTGCCGTCAAACATCTAAAAGCAACGGTTCTAAAAGAGATTTGCAGGAAAGATGAGTGAGGAGTGGTAAATTGACAAACTCTCAAAATGGTAGGGGAGCCTAAGTTATATTACAATAGTAACAGTTTGCTGATTTTCCAATACAGATTTAAAGCAACATGCCCTGCAAATATAACCATTACGCTCAATCTTCATTTCTATTTCAGGCATCACAAAGATACTGACAAAAAGCGTGCTTTTATTCTGCCTTTGTTGTAATTCATTGAATAAATTTAAAACAATAGACATTTAATTCACTATGACATAAGGTTATGTCTTTAAACATTTTCAGGTAGCCTTCTCATACGGTGGATCCAAAAATCATTGCACATGCAATGGAGTGAGAATTCTCTCTGCCACTGACCTCTACAAAAGAACAGATCAGTACTTCTAGGATCATGGTGAGTCCAGACATTTAAACTGCTGCGGGCTGGAATCTATACTGGCTCAGGCACTATTTTGGCACAAACAATGCCACCAATTACCTAACTCCCCAGTACCAGTTCTGAGTACAAATCCTGCTGCTACATAGCAAATTCCTTCAGATTAACAATAATATCGAAGTACTCATTCCTAGTGCCTTTTGCAGACATGATCCCAATTAATTTGCATTGGTATGGCTCCCTCCGTGGCTTCAAATCTTTTACAACCCATCAAGTGATGTTTATCTTAAGGTTAAACATTAGTCAGATCCATAATAGTATCATGTGATCTTTTATTTTCACCTGGGGAGGCAGAAAAAGCATCAGATTAACACTTGCTTAAACAGAAGCAGATCAAAGCTCTCTGTTTGCCTGAGAACACCAGTTAAAATTTTATGCACAATTCTCTGTTCCTCTCTCTGCTCCTGCCAATGTCACCGTAGAGCATGAGTCGCTACTACTGGGTGGCCAATAATCTTTTTATGGTATCAGACTTTTTGCTACTAAAGGAAAATTAGCTATGTAGAATGACCTTGATACAAGACATCCATTTTACTGTACAGCTATGGCCGTGAGGACTTCGCTGGAAATCCCCAGGCCTTTTTGTAGGAGCAGCTATTTGCATCAGGCTCTTCAATGCATACTAACCAAAAGGAATATTACTGAAATTGATTTATTATTGCAACATGTATCAAGGTACAGTGAAAAGCTTGTCTTGCATACTGTTCATAGAGATGAATTCATTACACAGTACATTGAAGGAGTACAAGGTAAAACAATAACAGAATACAGAATAAATGTAACAGCTACAGAGAAAGTGCAGTGCAGGTAGACAATAAGGTGCAAGGCCATAATGAGGTATATTGTGAAGATAAGAATCCATCTTATCATACAAGGGAATCATTTAGTAGTCTTATAACAGAGAGGAAAAGTTGTCCTTGAGTGTGATGGTATACTCCATGCTTTCAGGCTTTTGTACTGAAATTGGAAATGGTTTATTAATGTCACATGTAGCAAGACATAGTGAAAAGCTATGGAGAAGGGTGTGGCTGAAGATCCTTAGAAAAGATAACTCAACTCCCTTTGTAGTCTACCTGAGGTCTAAGGCCTACCCCATAGATTCAGAACTGGATTGGACCTGCTCGAAGGACTAGATTGGGCCTGTGATCTAGGATCCAAGATCTGTCTGAGGCCTGAGAATGAAATGGGATCAAACTGAGCTGGGGAACTATACTAGGCCTGGGTTCTGGAACCAAGGCCTGGTCTGAACTGTGACCAACAAGCAAAGGATCATGAAACCATTGAGTAATACAGTTCAGAAACAGATCCTTTGGCACACAGCTGACGCCTTCTATGCTTTGGTGACTCAAGTGTTTTCTAAGTATTTCTTGAATGTTATGAGTGTTTACCTTCTTGGTCAAAAATAATTCATCCTCAGATCTCCTCAAAACCTCTTATCCATTACTTTCAAATTTGCCAGTAGTTTTAGACATAGCCTGATTGTCTGGGCTTAATTCAATTCCGTTTCATTTGAACAGCCTTGTCTAAACCAAGGGGAGCTACACTGATGGGCACAGATCTGTCACAGTACGATACGGATACAGTCCTGGTACAAAATAGTCTGTCACTGTCAGGATGGGGTTTTGAACTATTGACAGAAGTTGTCAATGTACAACATGGGCGTATTATTGATGGTGCAGCTTTTTACTGAATGGCACTGAGAAATGTACTTGTACATACAAACTTATCACATGTAAACACGAGGAAACCTGCAGATGCTGGAAATTCGAACAACACACACAAAATGCTGGTGGAACACAGCAGGCTAGGCAGTATCAATATGGAGAAGCGCTGTCGACGTTTCGGGCCGAGACCCTTCATCACATGTATCACATGTAAATATTGAGATAGAGGTCTAACACTGCTTGAACAATACTGAGAGACTCAAGTCTGTCAGTAAAACACTGGAATATTGTACTAGTGGACACAGATCTTGCTCAATACAGCACTGACAGGTTGTCTGGATGGGCAGAGACCTGTCAATATTTTACACAAATAATGGATGTACAACAGCTTTGGCACTGCTTGCATGCTGTTACTTTCTATAAGGCGAAACTGAAGAGCATAAATGGCAATGACATTTCACTGACGATGAGCTCAAATCTTCTTGTGCAAGCCTTGAAAGGGAGAATAACACTACACCTGGGTAAATCCTTCCAGTATCTTTGTCTCAGAGGTTGACATCAGGACATTCTTCAGGGGACTGAACTCTCACAAAGTGTCACACCCCCAAGGTGTACCTGGAATGGTCTTGAAATCCTGTCCCAACAAACTGGTTCAAGTGTTCAGTAACATCTTTAACCTCTCAATGTTGCTACAGAAATACAGCAATCGTACTGATGCCCAAAAAGCACAGGGTGAGCTACCTCAATAACTACAATTGGTATCACTCACACCTATCATAATGCAATGCTTCGAGAAGTTGTTTATAGCTTGAATTCATTCCTCACTGAACAAGGACCTGGATCTGCTACAATTTGTCTACCGGCATACCTGATATACAGCAGACCCATTCTCGATGGCTCTCCACTTGGTCTAGGACCAAATGGACAACACTCGTACATATGTCAGGATACTGTTTATTGATGACAGCTCAGCATTCAATACCATCATCTCCTCAGTACTAATCAACAAACTTCTAAACCTGGGCCTCTGTAACTAGACTTCCTCATCAGGAGACCACAGTCAAAATCAATCAGTAATAACATTTCCTCCTCACTGACAATCAACATAGGTGTACCTCAAGAAACATGCATTGTTACTGTTCTATTCTTTCTCCACACTCGTGGCTATATACCTAAGCACAGCTCAAACACTATTTATAAATTCCAAGATGACACCAATGTTGGTAAAATCTCAGACGGCAACAGGGATGAGATCTGTTGGTTGATTGATATTATAATAACCTCACACTCATCGTCAACAGGACCAAAGCATTGAGAAGTCAGGAGAATACCATCCAATTCTCATTAATAAGCCAGTGATGAAAAGAGCAAGCAGCTTTGTTACTGAAAATCAACATCGCAGAGGATCTATCCTGGGCGCAATATATTGATGCAATCACAAAGTGGGCTCTACTTCATTGGTATATTACCAAAAGCTCTTGTAAATTTCTATAAATGTACAATGGAGAGCATTCCAATTGGTTGCATCACAGCCTCATACAGGATCACTAGAAGCTGCAGAGGGTTGTAAACTCAGTCAGATTCATAACCCTCTCCACCATCGAGAATACTCTCAAGAGGTGGTGCTTCAAGAAGGCAGCATGCATCATTAAGGACCCTCACCATTTGGGTAATTCATGGTAATTTTATGTTTTTGCATTGTACTGGTGTCGCAAATTTCAGATCATATAAAACAGTGATAATAAACCAGATTCTGATTCTGATGTGCATTCTGCTGGCGCTAGCTACAACTTCTAAGGAACTGATTGCCCCATGAGCTCCAACAGTCTATTAGATTCTTTTGTTAACCATCTCTGCCACAACCTCCCTCTTATTTTTTTCTCTCTCTTATTCAAGACAAGCATGTCTACTTGCTAAAGCTAACACCAGGAAACATGTGATTATAAAGGAGGAAGTGCATCCAGCTCCCTGACGCAAGGGGGTGGGAAAAATTGAACTACTTAAAACCTAGCTGTCATGCGTATTTTTGGTGCTAACACAATAATTTACCTCTGAGTTTAATAGCCTTTCAGTTTGGGCGCTGCAATACTTTTAACAAATGATCAACTTCAGGTTGATCTTGTGCTTCAAACTGTGGTTACAATTTCAGTCACATTAAATTTCCATCGCAACCTGAAGCCATCAACTGCTCCATGATTTTATACAAGCTTGACTGCAAAAGGCTAAATGCACAGATCTGTACAATTCAAAATCAAAAAAAGACAGATGCTGGGAATGTAAAATAGCATGAGGAATGCTGAAAACACTGAGTAGATTAAGCAGCATCAGTGGAAAGAGAAACAGATAACATTTTAAGTTGAAGATCCTTCATCAAATGAAAGGTAATCTGAACTGGTGACTCTGTTTTTCTCTCCACTGATGCTCCCTGACCTGGTGAGTATTCCCAGCAGATTCTGTTTTAATACATGAAGTGTAGATCTCAAATGATTCTGTTCTCCATAAAATTCATCACAAAGTTCTGCTAGACATTGAGGAAAAGGTTCATCAACTGTTAATAACATTGAGCTTACATAGTAAGTTCCAGTTTAAAGAGTAGAGAGACTTGTCACAAGCAATATAAAGCAATAGAATTTAGCAATGTGAAGCCCCTTCTTCTCATCTACTCAACTCCTATCTAAAATCAACTAGAATAAACAAGTGATTGGCAGAGCAAGGGGACAAATTAAGGACAGAGCATGTACCTAATAGGCACAGGGCTAATGACATTGAAAAAATATGTTCTTTGTGCAAGTAAAGCATGAATAGAAGGTTCTATAAAATCCTCAATCAAAAATGGGTTGGAGGACAGAAAAGGTTACAACTTTGCTTCTGGAGTTTAGGTGAGGAACAAATCAAGCATGTGTGTTTGGAAGGTAATTAACCACTGTACATTGACCTAGTGAGTAGGCAGTGGTCGAATTGGTGGAGTTGGGTAGGGGGAGGGAGTAAGGCATGGATGGGCTGGGCTAAATGGCCTGCTTCTTTGCTGTATCTCTATAACTGAAAGAAAGAAAAAAGCTAGAGGAAACTATGCATCTAGTCTTCTTCTGGCCCTTACTCCTCATTCTCCAAGATTAACCTGATGGTAAAGCCACATAAGCTCTTTGGGCATCTTAAAAACCAATCTGCAAATTTAGAGAGAAAAAGAACTTGCTATTTTTGCATAAATGTCTTTCCTGCATGCTTATAACAGCATGTCAAAATGAGACTGTGGAAATACCTGCCGTCAAGTAAATTTCCTGCCTTCCCAAATGCAGGAAAGTCAGATCCTAAAAACACAAAATTACTGATTATTGAATCAACCAGCAGAAGTGAGGAGCCCTTTTTAACAAAAAAGTAGGAAAATCTTCCTTTTTCTGTGTCCTACACTGTCATCTTTTTAGATTTGGCAAGTGAAGATGAAACTTGGTTGAAACATTTGGAAGGGCTGTTACATTAGGCTTTTCTGAGGTACTTCCATATAGTTGACCTTTCATAGGCAGGGGCATATCAAAAACTTACTTAGCTGAATTTTAAATCCTAAATATAGTTGTGATGCCAGCCTCATATTTAACCTACTTTACCCATTTCACCTTGCCTGGATGAGTTTCGGAAAGCTCAGGAAATCCAGGAGGTGAAGGGCAATTTGGAGTGAAGCAAGAGCTTTATTAACTGCTTGACAGTACACTATCAGGTGTTTTTCATACATCTCTGGGTTCCTGATTGGGTCACCCACAAGAGGACACCACACCCACCATAGTAACAACCAGCTTACTTGCAGCTAGAATGTTCCTTAACCATATGGAAGCCAAGCATTTCAGTCAGTTGAATGTCAGGCCAGAAAGGTCTGGATTCACAAAGAGCAGAACACTGGGGAAAAATACAAAATTCCAAACCTCCTCAAAATTTCTGCAGCCTCTGAATATGTAATCCACCTCCATCAGTATTCAACCCAAGTGGTCAGACAATGCAAATGCAGATGAGGATAATGTGAGAGAGAAAGGGAGAGTTTTAAAGAGATAAACAAACAAACAGAAAATGTCAAAGTATCTCTGTGTGTAAGCAATGGGGGGAGGTGGTTTACAAAGCCTCAGTTTAATTTGTCATGCCAAATGTATCAACTGTTTATTGCTACCATTTAGTTTAGTGTTACAATTTTACTATTGTCATTTAGTGTCATGTCCTACTATGTAGACAACATGAAACATATCTATATCTTATGTTATCAAATTTGCCACCCTATCCATTTGTGTTGCAATTTTCAGGGAACTACAGCCTTACACTCCAAAATGCCTTTATACCTTAATACTCCAAGTCCTGCCACTGACTGTACACTTTCCACTCACATTTGATTTCCCAAAACATGACACCTCATAATTGTCTGAATTAAACTGCATCTGCCATTTATCTGCCTAAATATTCCACATATAGTTCCTGCTATATCTTTGACTATTTTCCTCACAATGCACAATTCTATTAATTTTGTGTTGTCTGCTACCTTCTTGTCAGACCACCTATGTTTTTCATCCAAATCATTTAATAGTTTCTAAGGCATAATTACATTTTAGGAATCAATTGAATAGGGGCTAGACTTTTTTTTAAACAAAATAGCATTTAACTATTAATAGTTCTAATGAAAGGTTATCAACTGGTAATATTAATCACTATCTACAGATGCTGGCTAACTTGCTAGGTATTTCTATACTTCTCTTTTATTTAAGATTACAGCAATGCATGTCACAGAGTCAACATTTTTACCTTTCTCTGCATCCTCTTTTATTTCCATCTATTTTCACCTCCTTCCAACAGGTCAACTTCACCATCTTTCTCAGCCAGCACTGACACTACAATGTGGTATACACTCCAATAAAGGCATTGGTTTCGCTCCCTTCACCTCTCTCCCTTCCATGGAAATTAAAACAATATTGATTTCTAACTTTTTCAAGTCCAGATGAAAGGTTATCAACCAGAGACAATTACTTCTGTCTCTGGTGCTGCCTCATCTGTTGAGTATTTGAATTAATGTCTGTCTTTTATTTCAGAATTATAGCATCTTGATTCAACTAGTATTTATGGCACCAAAGATCAAAATAAGTTGCAAGTGGAGCATTGCAACTATACTGGACATCATCACCGACAACCATACGGATCTAAAAGTGAGTCTTATACTAAGAACACAATGTGACATGAACCCTGAATTTGTGAGATGTATGGAAATTCTGATTATATGTTTAAATTAGTACAAATGTAAAGTACTGAAAATTACATTGTAATACCTGGAGTATTCACATGCCACTTTGCAAACCATTATAACAAAAATATTAACTTAGTTCAAATTGATAAATATTCCTGTTGGTAATATCAAGCAATGTCTCTAGAAGTATAATACTCCGATTGGTAACTTTGAAGGATGCTGTCCAGATTGTGACTAGTGCAGTCATGATGGAGAGTCGCCAGAGTGTCACCTTTGCTACATCTCCCTACCTTCCATCCGGTGAGTACTGCTGTAGCCACCGAGGGAAGACTTGCTGCGCTTCTCCCAAGCCACTGTCAAGCACCATTGCCTAACTGGCTTTGACATTTCCCCTTTTGTCTGCTAAGATTGCAGATGGCAAACATGGAATGTAATAAATGTAACAGGCATATAGAAGTTTTTAAATCAAGAAAAGTAGATTGTATACTAATCTCAATACTTACAGCTTCCAAATTTCAAGGGGCAAGCATGTGCATCCATTGGAAAATCCTCTAGATGCATTGGGCACTCTGCTTGGACAGTAAGCCTGTGAGAACATATAGTAATTGACCATTTAAGAAACAGCTACTGATACAAATTATGTTTTGTCACCAGCACTTTTTCAGAATCACATTGCATCAATTATAAATCTTCAGGATTACACAAACTAAATCCACATTGTCAAAGGGAAGTAAGAAGTGATTTTCTGCACGTTATTTTATCATTTATAAGGGTATAGTTGAATATGGTCTTCAAATTGATCTATTTTATATCTAAAATTAACTTGTTTGAATTATAGTGAAGATCATTAACCTGTAAGTCACATCATCACCACTGAAATTTAAATGCACACATCTGCTGCTTCAAATACCATTTAAATTCATTTTTATTTATAATTTGATGCCTACATTCCAAAAAGGATTTTGGTACTCAAAATGTGAAGAGCAAGAGGATAAGACATGAGAGAATAGGACCAATCTAGTGTGACAGTGGAAAAGTGTGTATGGAATCGGGGGAGATAGCTGAGGTACTTAATGAATACTTTACTTCAGAATTCACTACAAAAGGATCTTGGTGATTGTCGTGATGACTTGCAGCAGATTGAAAAGCTTGAGCATATAGACATTAACAAAGAGGATGTGCTGGAGCGTTTGGAAAGCATCAAGTTGGATAAGTCTCCGAGACCGGACAAGATGTACCCCAGGCTACAGTGGAAGGCGAATGAGGAGACTGCGGAGCCTCTGGTAAATATCTTTGCATCATCAGTGCGGATGGTGGAGGTACCAGAGGACTGGAGGGTTGCAGATGTTGTTCCTATATTCAAGAAAGGGAGTAGAGATAGCCCAGGAAATTATAGACCAGGGAGTCTTACTTCAGTGGTTGATAAGTTAATGGAAAAGATTGAGAGAGGCAGGATCTGGAGAGGCATAATATGATTAGGAATAGTCAGCATGGCTTTGTCAAAGGCAAGTCATGCCTTACGAGCCTGATTGAATTTGTTGAGGATGTTACTAAACACATTGATGAGGGTAGAGCCGTAGATGTGTATATGGATTTCAGCAAGGCATTTGACAAGGTACACCATGCAAGGCTTACTGAGAAAGTAAGGAGGCATGGGATCCAAGGGGACCTTCCTTTGTGGATCCAGAGTTGGATTGCTACAGAAGGCAAAGAGTGGTTATAGATGGGTCATATTCTGCATGGAGGTCGGTGACCAGTGGTGTGCCTCAAGGATCTGTTCTAAAACCCCTTCTCTTCATGATTTGTTTTTATAAATGACCTGATTGAGGAAGTGGAGGGATGGTTAGTAAATTTATTCATGACTCAAAGGTTAGGGGTGTTGTGGATAGTGTGGAGGGCTGTCAGAGGTTACAGTGGGACATTGATAGGATGCAAAATTGTGCTCAGAAATGGCAGATGGAGTTCAACCCAGATAACTGTGAGGTGGTTCACTTTGATAGGTCAAATATGATGGCAGAATATAGTATTAATGGTAAGACTCTTGGCAGTGTGGAGGATCAGAGGGATCTTGGGGTCCGAGCCCATAGGACACTCAAAACTGTTGCACATATTGACTCTGTGGTTAAGAAGGCATATGGTGCATTGGCCTTCATCAACTGTGGGACTGAGTTCAAGAGCTGAGAGGTAATGTTACAGCTATATAGGACCCTGGTCATACCCCACTTGGAGTACTGTGAGTTCTGGTCACCTCACTACAGGAAGGATGTAGAAACGAGAAAGGGTGTAGAGGAGATTTGCAAGGATGTTGCCTGGATTGGGGAGCATGCCTTATGAGAATAGGTTGAGTGAACTTGGCCTTTTTTCTTTGAAGCGACAGAGGATGAGAGGTGACCTGATAGAGGTGTATAAGATGATGAGAGGCATTGATCATGTGGATAGTCAGAGGCTTTTCCCAAGGGCTGAAATGGCTATCACAAGAGGACACAGTTTTAAGGTACTTGAAAGTAGGTACAGAGAAGATGGAAGGGGTAAATTTTTTTACACAGAGATGGTGAGTGTGTGGAATGCATTGCTGGCGACGGTGGTGGAGGCGGATACAATAGGGTCTTCTACTCCTTTTACTCCTGGATAGGTACATGGAGCTTAGAGAAATAGAGAACATTGGGTAACCCTAGGTAATTTCTAAAATAAGTACATGTTCGGCACAGCATTGTGCTGTAGTTTTTCTATGTTTCTATTTAGAAGGGGTGTTTAAAATTTGAAGAGCAGCGGAATAACTAAGAATGTTTCCCAGGACAGAAAGGCCAGTACAGATTTAACGCAAATAATAAAAGTCTCAGAGACAAAAAATATCAGCATTATAATGTTTGGTCAAGAATGCACTCAGACAGAAGGTGTGTTAGAAGCAGGTTTCATAATAAAATTTGTAAGATATTTGCATAAACACTTGAAAATATAAAAAGAATCACAATGTGGTTAAAAAATCAGGAGTGAGACTAATCGGATAGGTATTTTTAATGAGTTGAACATGATGGGACTTAAGCTTCTCTGTGTTTTGCAAATCTATGATTTTATGATATTCATTTTATTCACAATTAACCCCAACTGTACTGGCAAAAATGCCTTCTGAAGTCAGAGTTTGTGATAAAGTAACACACAGAAAACAAATAAACATAGATAAAAATTTTAATGCATCCAACTGTTGAAGTTGCAGAGTATGTTCTCTGGCACTGGACATTGCAGTTCAAAGCTGACACTGTCCCGAAACTCCATTCTCACTACGTCGCAGATGAGTTCACAATCAATCAATTACTGGCATCACTGAGACCGAAGTCAGTGCAGGGCTCACATCTCTGACTGGAATCAGAAATCAGATCAGATGGGGGAAATCGGTGGTCAAGGCTTAAATCAAGCAGATTTGTGATATTAGTAGTTGGGTCGTGAATGTCAACAAAGGGGAGGGACAGGGAGTTTTCATAATCATTTCTAATGCTCCTCCTAATCCCACACTTGAGTAAATTAACTTCTTTGTTGGTCCTAGTAAGAAATCCTAGGTCTGCTTTCTATTCTGTTGTGGCATCAAACACATTTAAGCACAAGCCAACTGTTTCAGTGAATTTTTTTTTGATCTTATGCAATATGATAGAAGGTTGGTGACCTTCGGCTGGAAATGTGCTTCACTGTTGTAAGAGATCAATATTGCACTTGTTTGGGGCAATTGCACCATCACAGTTTAATAGGGTAAATTGAACAAAAGGGTACATATTAATGTTATTTTAGAACTGCAATATGAATCTTCCCTGCCTGGTTATTATTTAGGATATGATATGAGTTTAATTTGGATACAAATGTTTGATTCAGAAGATAATTGATCTGTTAATTACCATCCCTATAGCATCCTTTTAGCATGACAAAAGTCTTAGCAAACAAATATTAACACGTAATTATATTTTACCACCTTATTTAGCTCCACAGCAACTGTGAAGGGATGGCAAGATGTATAAGCTTTTTGCTTATTTACATTTAGTTTTCAATGTTAACATTAATTTCATGGTAGGGACACAAGACAATGGCCACCAAACAGTTGAGTTGCAGAGCTAGTTACTGCTTTCTATAATATTGGATCTTTTACCTCATTGTATAAAGAAGGGTTCCATCATCTTGGATCCGGAGAAGCTTGTTTGGCATGGTCATATTATGTGCCACCGATTTCTTGCCATTATAAAAGAATGTGTCTGGTGTCCATATCTTACTGGCCATCAAATTGTTCAATCGAAGAATATTCATTGGACCCTGAAACTTAAGCCTTTCATCTTTCCATCTTTGTCGAAAGAACACATCAATTGTATATTCCTGTTAACAGCAATCAGTTTATATTCAAAAGAAAAGCAAAAAAGAAAGCAAATTGCATAGTCAGATATAGATCAAATCTATCACATTGCATCTGCTTTTCCACAGTATGGTTAGAGGCCAGTCTTCACGTAACATCAAAACAATTTTATATAGAAAACTGGTTTATAACTCTTAGCTTGAGCCAAAGACCCAAAAATAGTGTTCCCGACTTTGTTTATAGAAATGTCTTAATTGTGAAACGAAAGAAAGGAATTTCCAATTTGTGATTCTTGGAATCCAGAAAATGCCCATTTCTGATTGTGAAGTGATGTTACTAACGTGAAAATTGCATTTGTGCTGACAACCAAGCATTGCAAGATAAAACATTATCAGCAATCATGAACAATACCTCATGTTAAATTCACATAAGCGGGGAAAACATAAATGAAAAGATCTCTCAGTTAAGTGTGTACAAATCTTGTACAATATATTTTTTTACACTGACATTCTATCTGTACTTTGAGAGCTAGGTTTTATGTTTATTAATAAGACCAGATATAAATTTGACAAAATTGGAAGTAGTTTTCAGGTATGCATCAAGTAGCCTATGACTCCCTGTTTTTCTCCTTGAATATTTGTGCAGAGGTTCATATTAATCTCCTGCAATTTCAGCCATCTCTTAGGTGTGAAATTTACTTTAAGATCTTGCTGTTGTGGGAGGCCATAATGAGGTAGCTTTGCAAGAGTCTGCTTAAGGTGTAGAGCTTTAGTTCACAAGCATAAAATGAAGATACAGGTATGATAATATAAAATTGTACATGTGACCTGGATGTTCACCAAAATGAAGACTCAAAATTAACCAAAATTAAATGTGGTCAGCCAAAGTATCATTGCACACTTAAGCATTACTAACTATGCCATTGATTGTCTTTCTAGAACACTACTATAAAATCATTGAAAATGTTGCCTGGATGAAATCTTCAATCACATGAAGTCTAAAACTTGCAGTGCCTAGTATGGCTCAGCAGCCCTACAGCTACTGATAAAATGTTGGATTTGTCAAATCCCAGAGGCTGATTCTGTTGTACACAACATACACAATATTATTATGGAGCAACAGGCCCTCAAAACACTTAACTGTGGTGCATTAAAATCCAGCTGTTTATATTCTTTACTAGATGACAGAAAATTTGTAAGGTAATAGGCTTAGATCATTCTACTTTATGTTAAAGTGCAAAAACCTTTTTGTTGTCATCAATGTTTTTCTTTTCTTGCATATAATTTACATTTGCATTGCACACGTAATAAATTTGGTTATTTAATGGCTTCAAATAAGTAAATACTGTTTACATTGAATAATTCAGTCTTGGTACTAAAGAAAAGTGCAATCAATAGTTATTTCTGGAATTGCTAATTAGAAAAGGGCAAATATATAATACTGCTTATCGAGGATGACAGAGAACAATCCCTATTAGATGTGTGATAATAAATATCACAGAGAATACAGTATGGTGAATCAATTTACATCTTTCTCCAATAGCCACAGCAGTTAACATAAAATACAGAATAGTTTAGAAAAAGTAATTAAATCATAAATACATTACAATAATGAATATGCATATGTTTATGATGCTTCTCTGCTAACTGCAAAAGTGTGCTGTCATTCAGACACAAAGGGAAGGCTTTGTGCACTATAGCATTGAATTATTTCACAACAATGAGACGATGGAATTAATGAACATAAAAAACAAATTTACTGTTCACCTGCATTCTGAACAAATATTACAAAAAGGAATGCAGGAACAAGGGAATTGTGCTGCATGAGTGAAGCTTTGCAAATGCAGTAAAAATTGAAATTTAAAGCAGGAATAAAAGGTACGTCTTCCCAGTTACCATTAAACCTGCAATTGTAGGTAGGCTGACTATTAAGAAATAATCCATTTTTTCAGACAGTAGTGAAAATGTCCTACTGTCTGAAAAAATAAACCAAGTGCTTATTCTCTAGGATATCTAATTTCTCCAAGCTGAGCAACAAATACTTAAACTACTTACTCAACTATGAATCAATATCTAATCCCTGTTACTATAAATTACCTTATACCTCTTGCCTAACTTGTCCTAACAGAACTCTACTGATAATTTACATACATTCACATATATTGATGCATTCATTTCGCCCCATTTACCTAAAAAGTTAAGGAAACTGAAAAATTGTGGAAATACAAATATTTAACAGGGAAAATGGGAAATAAGAAAAGAGTGAAAGATCTTAATAAGCTAATACTTGGGCCTTCCAACTAACTATATTCAAGACTGGGCATATTTATCTCAAATTCATCACTGACAACATACTTAAAAGGGAATACAAATTATATCAGAAAAACTTAAAGCAGGCTATTGACTTGCAAAGTGAATGCTTGAATTAGTGGCAAATGGAATTCAATATGAGGAATCCAATGTGAGGCTATCTACTTTAAAATATACAGGAGGATAGATCAAATTATCTTAGAAAAAGTGGAAAATTAGGAACTGCCTATAACAGGGCCATTAGGAATCCAAACAAATGAATAATTAAAATATTATTGCTGAGTAAAGAAAACAAACTGATGTATTTCATTTGAAGGAACTGAAATGCATAGGAAGTGGAGTCCCATTAATTAATCAAAGTTTTAGTTACATTCCAGTATGTAACACTACCTCCACTTCCGGGCACTGGACTTCATGGCTGTTACATTGACCTCATTGCAGGAAAAGTGCAGATTCACCAGAATGATGTCCAAATTAAAAAGAATCATTTGTGAAGAAAGGCCACATTGATTGAGCTACATAGCATTCAAACATGCATTTAAACATGCATTTAATGCTAAATTCCAAGTGCTCCAAACTCAGTGCAGGGCTCTTATACATCCTGCTAATTGCCATGAACATGATTCCAACTGATATATCGCACATAATTGCCCTGCTTTTGTCAGAATACATGCCCTGCTCAGGATAAAAATCTAGCAGCTAGAGTATATATAATTATTTAGTCGCCTCAAGTTATGACACGATTATAATATTTTACACAGCAAGAAGATGTCTATTTATAATGAGCAATCTCATTCAAAATTTGTTAATCACGTATTACAGATCTCACGTATAGTACATATTAAAAAAAATGTGCTCTATCACGCCTTTCCACTATGCCTGGTCTACCTTGTCCATCTTTTTTACCTATGCTGCACAACCTTTTATTGGTTTGTTCAATCCCCTTCTGCCCTTTAATCTCAGTCTGCATCCCTGGCCAAGTCCTCTTCATTCTTTAATGATGGCTTCTCCCCCAAACCAGAAATATCAAACCTCCTACAGTACCATCATAGGGATGCCTTGCAAAGTGCTACTTTTTAACTAAACATCCATTTCTTGAAGGCAAGTCTGAAATCTGAATTCTTTATTCACTTCTCAATCATTGCCTTCATCCAATCGCAAGGAAAAAGCATAAAAAAGATAAAAAGGGTGAGGCAAAAAAGCCAACCAATAGTGTAGAAACAAAACAGGAACAGGAAGGAGAAGCAATGACTGACAAAATATGCAGCGATCAAGAGAAAGCTGTTCAAATGAGTACCTATGCTATGAATACAATAAACCAATCTTTGTATCACTTATGTCCAACGTATTAAAAAAAAATGACTGAAACAGCACACAGTAACGTTGATTTCCTGATTAAATACTCTCAGCAAACATGAAGAAATCATGAGAAGGAGCAGGTCACCAGAACCCTCAAGCCTGCCCTTCTATTCAAAATGCTAATGGGTAGTCAATGCTGGCCTTGACACCAGAACCCATATTGCGAAATGATCAGGAAATTATATGCCAAGCTGCCCATCTTCTATCTATCAACTCATTAACTAGATAGAAAATTGTGTTGCACAGAGCTGTGGTTTTCTGATTATTGCTCCCTCTACACAGTGCTGTTTGCTGGGAGCATTTCAATATGAAAACCAAAGAAATTCTTGCCAGAAATAAAGTAAAAAAAATAATACCCTTGGAATCAAAAGCCACAGAAACAGATGAATCAGCTCAGAGATGGTGCTTGACCTGCTGAATATTTCCATAAGTTTCTAATTTTACGTCAGATAATCAGCAGTGCAATATTGTACTTTTCCATTTATTTCTATTTATTCCTTGTCAAAGGCCTTTGACGAGGTTCCACACGTAAGGTTAGCTAGGAAGGTTCAATCACTGGGTATTAATATTGAAGTAGTAGAATGGATTCAACAGTGGCTGGATGGGAGATGCCAGAGTGTAGTGGTGGATAACTGTTTGTCAGGTTGGAGGCCGGTGACTAGTGGTGTGCCTCAGGGATCTGTACTGGGTCCAATGTTGTTTGTCATATGCTTTAATGATCTGAATGATGGGGTGGTAAATTGGATTAGTAAGTACGCAGATGATACCAAGGTAGGTGGCGTTGTGGATAATGAAGTAAGTTTTCAAAGCTTGCAGAGAGATTTAGGCCAGTTAAAAGAGTGGGCAGATGAAGTTTAATGCTGATAAGTGTGAGGTGCTACATTTTGGTAGGAATAATCCAAATAGGACATACATGGTAAATGGTAGGGCATTGAAGAAAGCAGTAGAACAGAGTGAACTAGGAATAATGGTGCATAGTTCCCTGAAGGTGGAATCTCATGCAGATAGGGTGGTGATTTTGGTATATTGGCCCTTATAAATTGGAGCATTGAGTATAGGAGTTGGGATGTAATGTTAAAATTGTACAAGGTAAGTCCAAATTTGGAGTATTGTGTATAGTTCTGGTCACCGAATTATAGGAAAGATGTCAACAAAATAGAGAGAGTACAGAGAAGATTTACTAGAATGTTACCTGGGCTTCAGCACCTAAGTTACAGGGAAAGGCTGAACAAGTTAGGTCTTTATTCTTTGGAGTGTAGAAGGTTGAGGGGGGACTTGATAGAGGTATTTAAAATTACGAGGGGGTATAGATAGAATTGACGTGGATAGGCTTTTTCCATTGAGAGTAGAGGAGATTCAATCAAGAGTACATGAGTTGAGACTTAGGAGGCAAAAGTTTAAGGGTAATATGAGGGGGAATTTCTTTACTCAGAGAGTGGTAGCTGTGTGGAACAAGCTTCAAGTAGAAATGGTAGAGGCAGGTTCGGTATTGTCATTTAAAGCAAAATTGGATAGGTACATGGACAGGAAAGGAGTGGAGGGTTATGGGTTGAGTGCGGGTCAGTGGGACTAGGTGAGAGTAAGCATTCAGCATGGATTAGAAGGGCCAAGATGGCCTGTTTCCGTGCTGTAATTGTTATATGGTTATAATTTAATTGAGTGCTAAAGTATGAAATGTCCTCGCCCATTGTGAGGGGAACCTTCAAAATTTTCTGCCCAAGTGGGAGGTAGAGGCACTAACAGTGTATAGATTAATAGATCTTAGGATATGAAGGAATCAAAATATACAGGATCAGTGTGGGAAAGTAGTGTTTAAGTAACTTATGAGCCATGATCTTACCTAATGTGCAGCAGGTAAGAGGCTTTGATTGGCCTCATCCGCTTTCTATTCATATCTTCTTGAGAGTCATCTCTTATATCCCTAAATTCAAGTATATTGGGCAAGCTGTCCAGTGAGACTCAACAAATGAAGAAGTAACCCAAGGTCTAGTTCCAGAAAAACATGCATTGCTTAATGAGTGGGAGTTAAATCAGGCCCAGGGAAACATCAACTTCATTATTAAAAAAGAACTCTGCTGTTAATTGAAACTTGTTATAATTTTACAGCATAGATCATGTATTGATATGAAACCATTTGCTGTATTAGTAAGACTATTATAGCTAGTGGCACAGATTACTTTCATTCTATTTGCTTTGGGGAACAAATTCCGAGGTGCTTCCAATGAGGCAGTCCAATAAAAGTGGCTAAGTTTGCTTTTTTCAGACATCAAAAATACAGCATTTTCTTTGATCTAGACTTGAAGTTTGGGTCTATTTCTTAATGGTGATGGGAGTGTTCCGTTTGTTACTCTGCAGAATACTGGAGTGCATACTCTTCTGAAGACAAAAACGGTTTCTTGAACCGAAGTGATACTCCTAAGCTCTTCTCCACCTTTAGTGGAAAGTGAAGAAAGATTCAGTTTAAATGTGAGATGATGAAAGAATTTGGGACGAAAGGGGCAGGTGCCATCCTAATGGAAGTGTTCTCCATCTGTTCCCATTTTGAGAGCACAAGGGATCACAGAGCTGCTCATTGCTGGTGTAGAGTTAAGGAAACAAATGCCAGCTATCAATCTAAATATACCGGTGTGTGTCTGATGAGGATTTTTTTTTCAAAGGTTCACAAGGAAAGTTAAAATTATTGAAATAACTCGGTCAATGAAAATTAAAAAGAATCTGCAGACACTGGAAATCTGAAACAAAGACATAAAATGCTGGAGACACTTAATAGGACAGGAGTGAGATGTGAAAAAGAGACAGGTTAACATTTCATGCATTTCAGTTCCAGTGAAGCATCTTCAACCAGGAATCTGTTTCTCTTTGCACAGATATGCTGCCTATCCTCCTGTTTCCAGCATTTTCTGCTTTTATTACATTATGATTCCTTTGTTAAAACTAATCCCAAAATCTCCTTACAAAAATGGTATAAACAAATCTGACCCAGTCTCAACTGATCCAAGACTACAATTTTTAAACAAGTAGCTGCCTGCAGCAAGGATCTTCTATTCTTCCCCCAAAAATCCGGAATTAGCATTTATTACCAGAAGCTTTTGCATAGACACAAGATGCTAGCTTTGTTTTAAGGCCTATACTCTACATTTTCATAAGGTGTAATGCTGACAAATGGAGATTAATAACCTACACTTAACAAAATTGGCACCAGCACTCTGATTTAAAACATCCGCAAAACAGATTTTGACAGAAATCAGGCTGTCATTTCATAGAAATACCTCATCACTATTTGAAGGCAAAACAAAGTAGTCAAGCAAGCATTTTTAAATTCAGAAATTGGATTCTCGTTTTGCATTCAGTGACTGTCCCACTGAACATGGTGAAACACCAGGTGAAAAAGAAAATCTAAAATGAACCCTTGGTGACATGTTAAGGGTTCAAAGTTATTGTAGTTACGATTTAAGAAGTCTCTCAAGAAATCCAATGGTATCAATCTAAATGTCTAATTTAATTGAGTAAATTAGAATGTTACAACAAAAGAAATACAGCAGCAGACAGTATTTGGCCCCAGTGCCTGATCATAGCTGTTCATTTACCTCTGTGCCACTTTCCTGCACAAACCTATATATCCCTAGATCCTCTAAATATCAAAAAAAATTGAACACTTATTGATTTATATCAATGAATATATAAATAAATTCATAACATGTGCATCGATTTATGTGTGAGCTTAAGTTTGTTTGTAATTTTAAAAAAAAGATTACATCCAAAAAATTCTACTTGTTTGCAGAATTGTTAATAAAGAGTAATGGCTGTAATCATACTGATATCCTCAGCATTCAGGTGCCTATTGACTTCCAATTCAATGCACAAAACACGGGTGTATTCTTTTAACATTGGGCAAATTGGGCATCACAACAGCATGGTGATGCATCCTTCAGGAGAGCGAACCCACGCAAAGCAGCTGGCTTAGATGGGGTACCTGGCTGAGTACTAAAGACCCGTGCTGATCAAATGGCAGAAGTGTTCACTGAGATCTTTAAACTCTCACCTCGGCAATCTGAGGTACCCACCTGCCTCAAAAGGCTTCAGTTATACTGGTGTCTAAGAAGAATGTGGTAGTGTGCCTCAATGACTATTGTCTAGTAGCACTTACATCCACAGTGATGAAGTGTATTGACAGGTTTATGATAAAACATATCAATTCCTGTCTGAGAAGCAACATAGAACCACTCCAATTTGCCTATAGGCACAAAACGTCCACAACAGATGTCATTTCATTGGCTCTTCATGCAACTTGAAATATCTGGTCAGCAAAGATGCGAATATAATGATGCTTTATCAACTAAAGTTCGGCATGCAATACAATCATCTCCTCAAAAGTAATCAATAGGTTTTAAGATAATGCTGCAGGAGCTCAGCAGGCCAGGCAGCATCTATGGGATCAGTTGACATTTCAGGCCAAGGTCCTCCATCAGGACTGGAAAAAAGAGATGAGAAGTCAGAATAAGAAGCTGGGGGGGAGGGAAAGAAGAAATACAAGGTAGTAGGTGACAGATGGAGCTGGGAGTGGGGAAAGTGTGAAGGGCTGGGAAGTTGATTGCTGAAAGAGATAAAGGGCTAGATAAGGGGGAATCTGATAGGAGAGGACAGAAGGCCATGAGAGAAAGGGAAAGGGGAGGAGCACCAGAGGGAGCTGATGGGCAAGTAAGGAGATAAGGTAAGAGAGGGAAATGAGAATGAGGAATGGTGGAGGAGGGAGAAAGGGCATTATGGGAGTTTGAGAAACTGATGTTCATGCCATCAGGTTGGAGGCTACCCAGAAGAAGTATAATGTGTTGCTCCCCCAACCTGAAGGTAGCTTCTTCATGACAATAGAGACAGCCATGAACTGACATGTCAAAATGGGAAATGGGAGGTCACTGGGAGATCCTGCTTTTTCTGGCGGTCGGAGCTTAGGTGCTTGGTGAACCAGTCACCCAATCTACATTGGGTCTCACCAACATACTGTACATCAGGGCACACCGGAAGCACCAGACACAGTAGCTGAACCCAAGTGAAGTGTCGCCTCACCTGGAAGGATTGTTTTGGGGCCCTGAATGGTAGTGAGGGAGGAGGTGTAGGGCAGATGTGATACTTGTTCTGCTTGTGAGGATAAGTACCAGGAGGGAGATCAGTGGGGAGGGGCAAATGGACAAGGGAGTTGCATAGGGAGCAATCCCTGCGGAAAGCAAAAAGTAGGGGCAGGGGAAGGAAAAATGTGGTCGGTGGTGGGATCCCATTGGAGATGGCAGAAGTTAAGGAGAATTATGTTCTGGAAGTGGAAGCTGGTGGGGTGCTTGGTGAGGCCAAGAGGAACCCTATCCATGGTGGAGTGTTGGGTGCATGGAGTGAGGGCAGACGTGTGTGTAATGTAAGTTATCTAGGTGAGGGCAGCATTGATGGTGGAGGAAGGAAAGCCCCTTATTTTGAAGGAAGCCATCCCATTAGTTTTGGAAGGAAAAACCACATCCTGAGAACAGATGTGACAGAGGAGGAGGAATTGAGAGAAGTGGATAGCATCATTAAAAAATGCTAACAGGTCTGGATGAACACACAGTCAAAGAGTTGGAGGGTAGCAAAGATCACAGAGAGGGAGCAATTCAATTACTCTTTTCCACAAATGCTACCTGGCCCGCTGAGTTCCTCCAACATTTTATGTGTATTACTTTGATTTCCAGCATCTGCAGATTTTCTCTTGTTTGTAATACGTTTCAATACCACGGTCTCAATAGCTCCTTGTGCAATGGGATCCTTGATTTCCTCACTTGCAAACCCGTCAGTTTGGATTGGCAACAACATTTTCTCCACAATCTCCATCAGCATAGGTGCTCCACAAGACTGTGTGCTTAGCTCCCTGCTCTACTTGCTTTACACTTATCACTGAGTGGCTAAGCACAGCTCCAATGCCATAATTAAGTTTGCTGACTAAACCACTGTCGGAAGCTGAATCAAAGATGGTGATGAATCAGCGTGTAGGATAGAGATTGAAAATCTGGCTGAGTGGTTACCTCTTATTCAATGTCAGCAAGATCAAGGAATGATTATTAGGAGCTTTACAAACAAAGGGTTGAACTTCAAATGGAACATAGTTTATTACTTACATCCTCAATTGAAAATCAATTAATGAAAACTAAATCTGATTTTTATATACATAGTGATAAATCTGGTAAACTGTTAGCTAGTCAATTGAAGAATGCTCTGGTTAAACGTCAAATCACTAAGATTGGTCAGCAGAATGGGAATCTGACAGTTAATCATGATGAGATAAATAAGGCATTTCAAGATTTCTATACCTCCCTGTATCAATCTGAATTTCCTCAAGATTATAATACCATGTCTGATTTTCTTGGAAAATTAAATTTTCCAAGGTTATCATCTGATGATCTTTTGATATTGGATACTCCTATTACGGATGTAGAAATTAAGGGGGCTATTTCCTCAATGAATTCTGGGAAAGCACCGGGTCCAGATGGTTATACAGTTGAATTTTTTAAATTTTTTTCCGCTACTCTTTCCCCTTGGTTAGGTAAGGTTTTTGAGGAGGCCATTAGATTAGGGAATTTGCCACAATCTTTTTATAGAGCTTCCATTTCTCTAATATTGAAGAAAGATAAAGACCCTACTAATTGTGCTTCTTATAGACCTATATCTTTATTGAATGTAGACTCCAAGATTTTTTCTAAGTTACTGGCATCTAGATTGGAGAAGGTATTACCCAAAATTATTTCAGATGATCAAACTGGCTTTATTAAAAATCGTTATTCTTTTTTTAACATTAGGAGATTGTTGAATATTGTTTATACTCCCTCACATGATACTTCAGAATGCGTGATTTCATTAGATGCGGAGAAAGCATTTGACAGAGTTGAATGGCCTTACTTATTTAATGTGTTGGAGAAGTTTAATTTTAGTCCGATATTTATATCATGGATTAAATTGATTTATCATACTCCAGTAGCCTCAGTGGTTACCAATAATCAAAGATCTCCCTTTTTTCGCCTATTTCGGGGCACTAGACAGGGATGTCCTCTTAGTCCATTACTATTTAACATTGCCTTAGAACCTTTGGCAATTGCCATCAGACAATCACAGGATATTTTGGGTATTAATCGTGGGACAGATATTCATAAGTTATCTTTGTATGCAGATGATTTATTATTATTCATTTCTAACCCGGAGAAATCCATTCCAGCAGTTTTATCATTATTGGCTCAATTTAGTGAGTTTTCTGGGTACAAGTTAAATCTTAATAAAAGTGAATTGTTTCCATTGAATAAACGGGTCCCAATTTATGGAAATTTACCCTTTAAATTAGTTAATGACTCTTTTACTTATTTAGGGATCAAAATCACAAAAAACCATAAAGATTTGTTTAGATTTAATTTTTTACCCTTAATTGATCAGATTAAAGGTCTGTTTACTAAGTGGTCACCTTTGTCCATATCCCTAATAGGTAGGATTAATGCTATTAAGATGGTTATTTTACCTAAGTTTTTATATATTTTTCAAGCGATACCAATTTTTATCCCGAAATCTCTTTTTTTACTAATGTTGACTCTAAAATTTCTTCATATGTATGGCAGTATAAAAATCCCAGGTTAGGTAAAACATATTTACAGAAGACAAAAAAGGAAGGCGGGTTAGCATTACCTAATTTCAGATTTTACTATTGGGCAGTTAATATTAGATATTTGTTATGTTGGTTGAAAGATAGGGGTGGATCTTTTGGCCCTTGTTGGGTGAGTTTAGAAACTAAGTCGGTATCAGCTTATGCTTTGGGTTCTATTTTAGGGACTTCTCTCCCTTTTGCTCTTTCTAAATTGCCGAAACGAATTGACAACCCGATAGTTAAACATACATTGCGTATATGGTTTCAATTTCGGAGATTTTTTGGGTTGACTCAATTCGTTTTAAATCGTCCTATTGTATCTAATTGTTTTTTTCACCCTTCCATTATAGATCAAGCTTATTCAGCTTGGAAAACTAAGAGATTACTAAGATTTTCTGATTTATTTTTAGATAATTGTTTCATGTCTTTTGAACAATTATCCAACAAATATAACTTGCCGAGATTTCATTTTTTTAGATATTTACAGATTAGACATTTTTTTAAGTTCTGTACTCTCTACGTTTCCAAATTTTGTGCCTTCAGATACTTTGGAGAGTTTATTTGAATTAGACCCTTTTCAAAAAGGGCTTATTTCAAAACTTTATAATATAATTATGAAGATACGTTCAGAGCCTCTTTATAAGACTAAACAGGATTGGGAAAGAGAGCTTAGTTTTAGTATTTCTAGTGAGAATTGGGATAGAATTCTTCAATTAGTTAATACATCATCGTTATGTGCCAAACATTCACTAATACAATTTAAGGTCGTACATAGGGCCCATATGTCCAAGGATAAATTAGCTCATTTTTACTCTCATATAAGTCCTATTTGTGATAGATGTCATTCTGAAATTGCGTCTTTAACTCACATGTTTTGGTCGTGTTCATTTTTGGAGAAATATTGGAAAGATATTTTTGATATTATTTCTGTGGTTTTGAATATTGATTTACAACCTCATCCTATTACCGCAATTTTTGGTTTACCAATGTTAGATTCACTGCATTTATCTTCTTCAGCCCTTCGAATGATTGCATTTCTAACTCTGATGGCTAGAAGATCTATATTGTTGAATTGGAAAGAAATTGATCCTCCCACTGTATTTAATTGGTTCTCTCAAACTATGTTATGTTTAAATTTAGAAAAAATTAGAAGTGGTACTTTTGAGACTTCTATTAAATTTGAAAAGTTATGGAGACCATTTATTCAACATTTTCATATGATGTAATATGACCCTGTGCCAAGTTCATTTGATTTCCCAGTTTTCAGCTTATGTATTTGAGAGGACCGGAAGTGACGGCATTGATGAATACTTATTTTTGTGAGATATTATAAACAGCCCGTTTTCGTTTTTTTTTTCTTTTTCCTTCTTTTTTGTTTTTTTTTCTTTTATATTACTTATTAGTTATAGTTATTAGATTAGATTAGCTAGTTCTGCATTATATAATTTTTTTTTGGTTTTTTTTCTTTCTTTTTTCTGTTTTTTTTATATTATACATTATGAAATATTTAGATTTACTATGTCCATACATATATCTTATGGCTTATGTCTTGGTAAACTCATTTATATTGTAACTATTATGTATGTTTTTTTTTCATATGTAATGGAATGTGTATGTTGGTAATTTCTTTATCAATATATCATCTGTATTCTGTCCATATTACTAATATTAATAAAAAGATTTAGAAAGGAATGATTATTGACTTCTAGAGGTGGAAACCAGAGATCCACGAGCCAGTCCTTTTCAGAAGATCGGAGGTGGAGAGGAGTAACTTTAAATTCCTTGGTATTATCATTTCACAGGATCTGTCCTGGGCCGAGCACATAAGTGTCATTACAAGGGAAGCATGGCAGTGCCTCTACTTGCTTAGGAGTTTGCCAAGATTTGGCATGACATCTAAACCTTTGACGAGTTACTATTGATGTGTGGTGGAGAGTATTTTGACTGACTGCTTCACAGCCTGTTATGGAAACACCAATGCCCTTGAAAAGAAAATCCTACAAAAAGTAGTGGATACAACACAGTCCATACCCCACCACCCAGGACATACTTCTGCCATCTCACTCCTCTCACTATTGCCATCAGGAAGAAGGTACAGGAGCCTCAGGGCTCACACCACCAGGCTCAGGAACAGTTATTACCCCTCAATCATCAGGCTCCTATAACACAAAGGATCACTCAACATCACTTGCCCCATCACTGAACTGTTCCCATTCGCTATCGACTCACTTTCAAAAACTCTTCATCTCATGTTTTCAATATATATTGCTTATTATTATTTACATTTTTGCAGCTCAAGCTAGGAAAACCTGAGGTACGGGCATAGCCAAGCACGCACATTTATCAGTTGCTAGGAACTTTCGCACTATTCTAGTGATGTTCTGAAGATTTACATAGATATTGCTGTGTAGCCTACTTGTTTAATGTTATTATGTAGTGCCTTTGGGATGATACCAGCTGTAGATATTATTATTGGGACAATGTATTATTATGTCTGGACAGTTATGGATTGTCCTGTCTATAACAACTGATCGGCCATAATATTCGTGGTATTCTGATTCTAAAACTGGATCAGGCTTGTACTTATACTAAGATGCAACTCCATTGATGAGTTTGTACTTTAAAGCAAGATTTTGCTAAATGATGTTTGCCACTTGATTGAGCCTGTGTAAGTAATCAGGTTGTGCTAAACTTCGACAGTACAGGATCCTGTAATGTGTTGGAAGTGGTCTCCAACTCTGAGCCAGGTGTTTCATGCTTTCTTGTCAAACATCTATTCTGCTCAGCTCATGGGGATATCTTCCACGGAGATCATGCTCCTCCATTGGGTAACATTTTCTTCAACAGTGATAATCATTCTTATTATGGAATTTCTATTTTTATTCTCAGTTCAGGCTGGTAAAACGTGAGGTACAGGCATAGCCAAGCATACTAATTTCTCAATTGCTAGGAACTTTCAGACTATTTGAGTGGTATTTAGTATCATGGTTTTCTAAAGATTAAATAAATATTGCTACTTAGGCCTAATTTTTAATGCTATTGTGTAGTAACTTAGGGCTGTTATTAGTTGAAAGTATTGCCTTTGGGGTAATGTATACCCTGTACATGAACTGTAGTCTTTCAATTTCTTTTTTTAATTCAACATCTTTCTGGTTTTACACTTATTGATTTGTGTATGTTATATGTGTTTGGAATGGCTGTATCTATTAAGTAAGTTGTTTTTACTTGTTTATCTTGTATTATTATATCTGAATGGTTATTATGGATCATCCTATCTCTAATAACTGATCAGTCATAATATAATTTGGGAGACTCTGATTCTAAAACTGGGTCAGGCTTGTATTTATAGTAAGGTCTGGTGTCTTTTCTGAGATTGTATTTTAAAATCAAGGTTTTGGTGAATGATGTTGGCCTCTTGATTGTATCTGTGTAAGTAATCACATCAAATTAAACTACTGCAGGATCCTGTAATGTGTTGGATTGTTTCTGGTTTCTCTTGGCATTTTTTACATTTATCATCTTGAATTTGTTGGTCTTTTATTATGTATATTTGATATTTTTTGTGTTAACCACCTGGTCCTGTAGTCTTTCTGTTTCTCGAGGAGATCTCCAACGCTGAGCCAGGTGTTTCACACTTCCTTGTTGATATCTAGTCTGTTCAGATCTTGGGGATGTTTTCTATGGAGGGTCATACTCTTCCATTGCTTAACCTTTTCTCCAATAGTGATAATTGCTTTACTTTTATGGGTTATGCTTAGTGTTTAGTGCTGTGTACTTCTTATCAGAACTGAATATGCTCACATGCAGCACTAATCTTGTTTTCAGAGATGAAATATATCCTTATAAGATTTAACTGACTGTTGTCCAAATTTCTTATGTCTGTTATTCCTCTTCCCCGTTCTGTCTGAGGTAACGTTAATCTAAGTGCATTCAAGTGTACAAAGCATTTTCAATAATGTCATTCAAGTTTCCTATTTTCCAGATCAGTTTCAGACCAGGATATTATCCAAAGGAAAATATTAATATTGGCATAGAGAAAGTATTATTTGATGTTATATTTTTACTATTGAGCTCTGCTTGGCAGATTTTAAGCCTTGAAGTAAATTATGTCAAAATGTTTCCATTTAATGCACTAAGATCTAATTCCTTTGCTTGTCGATATCCCAGATACTTACATGTTTCATATTCATCCATTGTTGTATTGTATTCTGCTGCTCTGTTTTCTATTCTACTAGTTCTGTTGCACTTTTCTTTCTGTTTAATGTTCTACACTTACCTAGTCCAATGTTCATGTTTATATCTTTAGAAAATAGCTCTACTATTTGAACTAATTGCTTTAGCTTTACTGATGAAGAAGTGTATAATTTCAAACCATCCATGTATAGAATGTGTGACAAAGTATAATTCGTTTAGTTGTTCCTGATTTGATACCCCATCTTTGTCCAATTCAGTAAATTAGAGAGCGAGTTTAAAGCTAGACAGAACCATATTGGGCTTAGAGAGACACCCTGGAAATTGCCTCAGTTTATTTTCATAACTGAGGCTGTTCTTTTTTGGTTGTTATAGATAGGGCGATTATAGTATGCCAGTGTTGTAGGGGTTTCACCAGTATTAGGTGTAGTTTCTATTAACCATGAGAGAGGGACAGAAACAAATGCTTTTTGTAGTCAAAAAACATAAAAGATTTCTGCTTTTCTGCCGGGCTTGATTTAGAATTATGGAATCTATCTTCAGTTGTTCTTTACATCCTTTATACCTTTACAACATCCTTTTTGCTCTTCTGTAAGTATATTATGGTTATCTAATTGAGTAGTGATTAGTTGCGAGATGCCTGATGTTGCAATATATATATATATATATATAGTTCATAAACAAGTAAACAGGAAGATATTTTGATGGGGGTCTTTTGTGATTTCTCCTTTAGGTGACAGATATGTTTTACCTTCAGTCAAAAATGTGGGCACTCTTTCGGGATTTTTAAGAAAATTGTTTACATGTATCAATAGGCACTGATGAAGGCAAGTAAAATTTTATACCAATGAATACGAATACAGTATTATCATTGCCTGTACTTTCCCAGTTGTGGGTATTTTTATAACCTCTTTTAGCATACCCATTGTAACTTCAGATATTTGCATTTCTTTAATTGTGTGAATGCATTACTTTTCCTTCTGAATCCAGCTTTCTTCTTGATTGTGCATCACCCTGTTTCAACAGATATTAGACAAACAGTTCAATATCTCTATGTTTGCTGGTAATTCTGTGCTAAGGTTGGTGACATTTTGGTGTGATGAATTTAGTTTCAATGTCCTGTATAATCCATCTTCATTGTTCCTGAACTGATACGCCTGTTTTCTTCATCTTGCACATGTATCTATTTAGTCTGGTTTTGAACGCACCAAGCTTTTTTTTTAATCATTATTATTATTATTATTTCTTTATCATTTCTTTTTGTATTTGTGCAGCTTGTTGTCTTTTGAACCCTGGTTGTCCACCTTGTCAGTGCAGTCTATCAGTGAATCTATTGCAGTTATTGAATTTATTGAGTATGCCCACAAGAAAATGAATGTCAGGGTTATATGTAGTGATACTTATGTACTTTGATAATAAATTTACATTTGAACTTTAATTTGCTCAGTCAGCAAGCATGATACCCAACACCGATAAAATGCTGATCTGATGTCTTTATTCCCAGACCAGGCTTTGACCATCATGCTAACTCCATGTACCAATCATATAGATGAGAAACCTGTGCATTTAGTTGCAAGATAAAAAGCCAATATGAATTGTAGGCGATTGACTGGGAGCTAAAGTGACTGGCGAGAGGCGCAGAAAGGAAGTGTCCTGGAATTATAGCCTGAGTTACTCTTGACACTTCCAGCATGCTGGTGTCTGTTTTACTGGGCCTGCTGCATGCTAGAGAGAAAATGAGAGGCCCCACACAGCAGAGCAACCTATATCAAAACAGCACAGTAAAGGACAGACCTCTCCTCGCTCCTCATCCATGCCAACTCTCATGTCTATCTATGCTAATTCCATTTGTCTCCCTGTATGGAGTCCATGGACCCCTGGGTTAATGGTAGGGGTCCATGACATAAAAAATGCTGGGAACCCCTGATCTGCATCTTTCCCACCCAGTATCTATCCATGTGGCTCTTAAGCTGCATCTGTCTCCTCTAGGAGTTCTTTCTAGATATTCATCACCTTCATTGAAAACAGCTTAAGTAGCTCTCCAATCCCCTTTAAATTTCTTCCCTCTCACATTAGACCTGTGCCCTCTAGCTCCCAACTTCCTTTAGGACAGCACAGTGCACGAATGAGAAAAGAGACTCCCATTCTTCTCAATAATGCTCAACCAGCAGCCTGAAATTCCAGTACACGTTTTACTGTGCTTCTAACAAAGCACTGGATTATTTTGAAATGTTTAGAAATTCACTAACATTTGATACAATTTATTACGAAATCATGCCACTACTTCATTAGTTGTGCGTCATATTTGTTGAGTAATTTAAATTTTATGTAACCATAAGTTAAATTTTATAATGCATTAAGCATGTTTCAGTGGCATACAATATTTTGGTTACAATAACACTTGACTAAAACTAAATTGCATTATTATTGAATGATACTAGAATTAATTAGAATTGAGGACAGATGGAAATGTAGAGCTAGAAAGCAAACAATAAATTTTCTTTCTTTTATCTATAAACGATAACATTTTTCCCTATCACTGTTCCCATTACTCTTGTTCAGTGTTTGAACAGATCCATTTGACATCAATTATTTGATTAATGTTGTTGAATTAGTTTCCTGGTTATAAGATACACAGACAGTTTGTCCGTTGGTATTCTCCACTTATCATATTTCTGTTTCATTGTCACGGAGGAAATGTTACCCTACAGGATAACACATGGAAGATCATAACTTGTCAAAGGGCAGTCAGTATTGATTCAGGAAAAGAATGTCTTATTCAATTATTTGCTGGCAGTTGCTTCAAAATATGGCTGAAATAGTGAACAAAGGAAATAATATTGATATTACATAATTGTAAAATTTACCTGGAACTATTGTAGATACTTTAGCCAATCATCATCCACATAACAGCTGGTTGCACTCAAAAATTCCTCAGCCTTCATTCTTACAAAACGAGCAGCTTCAAGGAGAATTGAGCTGGGAACTGAGAGTTCAGCAGCCCAGCCTGCATCAGGTGCATATGCTGCGCTTGATGAGATATACATGAGAAATTAATCTTATCCACAATGGGATAAACCACAACATGGCTGGACTGGCAGAGCCACATTGTGATTTCCAGAGATCGATCTGGTAGCAGTCAGTTCAGAGCAATTAATGTACAAACTGCTAAAGGTATGGTGAGCCAGAACCAACAACTCAGAACCTTTATGAATTCACATCCCATTGAAGTATGAATGTTCTTAGGAATTATTGGCTCGAGCCCAGAAGCCAAAAAGGAACAAACACCATGAAAGAAAGAATGCACATTATTTGAGTAAGCCTGGAGAATCTATGTTTTACCACCTGAAAGCATAGAATTTTAGGACAGTCATCTGATAAAGTAGGCAGAATAAGAAAAAAGGATTATGCCTTTTAATCTGCTCTTCCATTTATTGAAATCACAGATGACCTTTCACCTCAGCACCATTCTCCTGTACTATCCTCATATCCTATGATTACATTGATATCCTGACATTATGAAACTCTGCCTTGAACAAATCAGAAAGTGACACTCCACAGCTCTCCAAGCTGGGAATTCTGAAGATTCTGAATCAGAATCAGGTGTATTATTATAGAAATACGCCTTCAAGTTTGTTGTTTTGTAGCAGCAAGACATCAAAATTACTGTAAGTTACAAAAATCTAATCTGGACCTACAACACTTCCAAATTAGCACAGCAGTGTCCACACTTCTTGAGGAGATAAAGGCTTGCAAGGCTCCACGCCCCCATTCTAACAACTGAGAGTGCCCTGTCTGGGATGGAAACTGCAAGGAATCGGACTACAAGACCCTACAAAGGATAGTAAAAACTGCTCAGAAGATCACTGGGGTCTCCCTCTCCTCTTCACCTCCATTGTTACATTTAACGTGTGTGTTGTATATGAAGGGCCCCAGTATTTGTTGAGGATCCTTACCACCCATCCCACAATATTTTTGACCCACTACCATTGGGAAAGAGGTACGGGGCTAATGAATACCCTGCCACCATCAAGACCTCATTACTAGGACAGAAAACTTCTTAGAGTTTCCTGTTTACCCTTGCTGCACTTTGAATTATAATTTATTAATTTACTTGTGGTAATATTTTGTTTTATATGCTGTGTGTGATATATGTTTTGTGGGTGCACCGTAGTCCAGAGGAATGTTGTTTCATTTAATTGTATATACGTACAATTAGATAACAATAAATTTGAACTGAACTTGAAAACAAATTGCGCAAAGATGAGCAACACGGTAGTCGTTTTCATGGGTTCTTGAACCATTGAGAAATATGATGGCAGAGGGGAAGAAGCTGTTCCTAAAACATTGAGTAAGTGTCTTCAGGGTCTCAATCCTAATCTTTGGTTCTGAAATGCTCCCAATCTTTAACCCTCCTGCTACTTTAGAAGCTTCTTCCTTGATTTCTATGCTATTTATTTACTTCTATCAGCCATGGGTGGATTACAAACGGTATGTTGTTAAATTTACATGCTTTTGGCAAGTCCTGTCAACAGACTTCACACTTCTTCAGTTCTAACACCTTCTAACCATAATAGTTCATGCTTCTGTGACATAGCTCTGTTAGGCAGCACATAAGTGGACACGGACAGTAACGCATCAAGGAGAATGATGAAAGGTTTAATTTCGCAGTTTAAGCAAAAGATAGCTAAGAAGACAATGTCCCTACTAATTCTAGGGTGAGATAAAATAACATAGAAGAAGGCTGCCAGCAAACGTTTAATCTCTGTCATATGAAATGAAACCTGACAGATGGAAATCCAATACTTGGAGGCTAGGAGCTCAAGTCAGAGTTTCAGGACCCAGCATTTAATGGTGGAAGGGAAGAAAGAGATGAAATGGGTGGGATCAAGACCAAGGAAGACAAAGAGTTACTACGTGGGCAGCATCTGGAAGAATGCTCTCATAGATATGGCTGCCTTGGAAGATCAGAAAGTAGGCTGTGTTGGGAAAATCAGGAGACTATAATATTAGACCATAAGGCACAGGAGCAGAATTAGGCCATTTGGCCTATTGAGTCTCCCCCTCCATTTCATCATTACCGATCCATTTCCCTCCCAACTCCATTATCCTGCCTTTTCCCTATAACCTTACACGTCCTGACTCATAAAGAACCTATCAAACTCCACCTTAAATACACCCAGTTACCTTGCCTCCACAGCCACCTGTAGCAATGAATTCCTCAGCCATCTTTGACAATGTATCCCTTAGACCCACCACCCTCTAGCTAAAGAAATTCCTCATCTCACTTCTAAATGGGCATCCCCCTATTTTAAGGTGTGCCCTCTGGTCCTATACTCCACCACCAAAGAGAACATCCTCTTCACATGCACTCTATCAAGGCCTTACAACATTTGATAGGTTTCAATGAGATCCCCCTCATTCATCTAAATTCCAGTAAGCACTGGCCCAGAGGCTTCAATCATTGCTCATATGATAACCCTTTCATTCCCAGAATCATTCTCCTGAACCCTCGCCAATGTCAGTACACCCTTTCTTAAATTAGGGACCCAATACTGCTCACAATATCGTACTCCAAATGAGGCTACACCAATGCCTTAAAAACAAGGATGTAAAGTTGTGGCTGTATAGGTTCAAAGTTTGAAAATAAATTTTATTATTGAAGTAGATATATGTGTCCAAATACAACCCTGAGATTCATTTTGTTGCAGGCATACTCAATAAATCTATAGAATAATATCCATAACAGAATCAATGGACTGCCTAACTAGGACATTCAACCAGAGTGCAGAAAGCAATAAACTATGCAAATACAAAAAGAGTGAGTGAGTGACTAAGTAA
This sequence comes from Hypanus sabinus, assembly GCF_030144855.1. Classification (NCBI taxonomy): domain Eukaryota; kingdom Metazoa; phylum Chordata; class Chondrichthyes; order Myliobatiformes; family Dasyatidae; genus Hypanus; species Hypanus sabinus. The sequence continues at coordinate 49,434,304 of NC_082719.1, forward strand.
ATAAATAAATGCATAAATAAATAAACAAACAAACAAGCAAGCAATAAATATCAAGAACGTGGAATGAAGAGTCCATAGGTGGTAAAACATTTCAATAATGGGGCAAGTGAAGAGAGGTGAATTACCCCCTCTGGTTCAAGAGCCTGATGGTTGAGGGGCAGTAATTGTTCCTGAACCTGGTGGTGTGAGTCCTGAGATACCTTCTTGATAGCAGTAGTGAGAAGAGAACATGTCCTGGGTGGTTGGGTCCCTAATGATGAATGCTGCTTTCCTGCAACAGCATTTCATGGAGATTTGCTCAATGGTTGGGAGGGCCTTACCCTGATGAACTAGGCTGTATCCACTACTTTTTGTAGGATTTTCTGTTCAAGGGCATACCAGGTTGTGAATCAACCAGTCAATCTACTGTCCATTTCACAGCTATTGAAGTTTGTCAAAGTTTTAGATGTCATGTCGAAGCTCTGCAAACTCTGCCATGATTTCTTCATAATCGTACTTGCATGCTGGGCCCAGGACACCCCCCAAAATAATAACACCTAGGAATTTAAATTTGCTAACCCTCTTCACTTCTGATTCACTGTTGAGCACTGGCTCATGGACCTCTGGTTTCCTTCATCCTGAAGTCTATAATCAGCTCCTTGGTCTTGCTGACATTGAGTAAGACGTTGTTGTTCTGGCACTACTGAGCCAGGTTTTATATTCTAGTCCTCTTGAAATCAATGCTATCATTGTATTCATTTCCTCATCAACAACTCTAGCTGCAAATAACCTCAGATTTTTTTAATTTTTCTCCCCAGTTAGAAAATTGCCTATGCTTTTATTCCTTCTACCAAAGTACATAACCATACACTTCCCGACACTGTATTCCAACTACCACCTCTTTACCCATTCTCTGAATCTGTCAAAGACCTTCTGCGACCTGTTTCCTCAACACTATCTGCCCCTCCACCAATCTTTGAATCATCCACAAACCTGGCCACAAAGCCATTAATTTGATTTTACATACAATGTAAAATGAAGTAGTTGCAACACAGACCCCTGTGAAACACTACTAGTCACTGGCAGCCAATATGAAAAATGTCCTTTTATTTTCATTCTTTGCCCCCTGCCAATTAGTCAATAGTCTATCCATACTAGTATCTTTCATGTAATACCCTAGGCTCTTACCTTATTTAGCAGCCTCATGTGTGGCACCTTGTCAAAGACCTTCTTAAAATCCAAGCACACAACATCAGTAGATTCTTCTTTGTCTGCCCTGTTTATTTCTTCAAAAATTTCCAACAGACAAAATTTTCCCTTAAGGGAGCCATGCTGATTTTGGTCTATTTTGACATGTGCCTACAAGTACCCCAAAACCACTTCTGTAACAATCGCCTCCAACATCTTTCTAACCACTGAGGTTAGGCTAATTGGCCTATAATTTCCTTTCTTCTGCCTCCCTCCCTTCTTGAAGAGTGAGGTGCATTTGCAATATTCTAGACTTCCAGAACCATGAATATACTGAGTATTGAAAGATCGTTACTAATGCCTCCACAATCTCTTCAGCTACCTCTTTTAGAACCCTGGGGTGTAGACCATCAGGTCCAGGTGACGTATCTACCCTCAAACATTTTCAATTTCCCAAGCACCATCTCCTTAATAATAGTAATGCACTTACTTCTGCCCTTGACACTCTTGAACTTTCAGTATGCTATTAGTGTCTTGTACAGTGAAGACTGATGCAAAGTACTCATTCAATTCATCTGCCATTTTCCTATTTCTTTGTCCCCATAACCCAGCAGTCCAATATTTACTCTTGCCTCTCTTTTGCTCTTTATATTTCTGAAAAAAACTTTTGGTATCATTGGATAGCTTACCTTCATTGTTCGTCTTTCTCCCCTTATGGTTTTTTTAGTTGCCTTCTGGTCGCTTTTAAAAAAATGCCGTATCCTGTAACTTCCCACTAATGTCTGATATATTATATGCCCTCCCTTTTGCTTTTATGTTGGCTTAACTTCCCTTGTCAGCCGCTGTTGCATCACCCTGTCTTTCAAATACTTCCTCTTCTTTGGATGCATCTATCATGCGCATTCCAAATTGCTCCCAGAAACTCCAGCCATTCCTGCTCTGCTGTCATCCCTGATAGTGTCCCCTATCAACTTCTCTCCTATGCCTCTGCAATTCCCTTTACTCCAACACATCTGATTTTAGCTTCTCTGTCTCAAATTGCTGGGTGAATCCAACCATATTATGATCACTACTTCCTCGGGGTTCTTTTACATTAAGCTCCATAACAATATCCACTTTATTACACAACACTCCAAACAGAATTGTTGATCCCCTAAGTAGGCTCAACCACAAGCTCCTCCAAAAAGCCATCTCTCAGGCATTCCACAAATACTGTCCCTTGGAATCTAGCATCGTCTTGATTTTCCCAATCTATTTGCGTATTGAAACATTGCCTTTTTGACATGCTTTTTCAATTGCACTTTGTAGTTTGTAGCCCTCACCCTGGCTACTCTTTGGAGGTCAATAAATAATTCCCATCAGATTCTTCTTACCCTTGCAGTTTCTTAACTCTACCCACAAGGATTCTACATTTTCCAATCCTATGTCACCTCTTTCTAAAGATTTAATTTATTTTTTCACCAGCAGAGCCATTCCTCATCCTTTGCCTACCTGCCTGTTCTTTCGATAAACATTGGATAATAAGCTCCCAACTACAATGGTCTTTCAGCCATGACTCTGTGGTACCCACAAAGTCATACCTGCCAATCTCTAACTGCTGTAAGATCATGTACCTTACTAGGTACACTGCATGCATTCAAATATAACACCTTTAGTCTTGCATTTGTCACCCTTTTATACTGCAACCCAACCCACTGACTTCAATTTTACCCTATCATCTGACCGTCACACTACACACTACCTCTGCTTGTAAACCAACATTCCTATCCCTAGCCCTATCACTCTGGTTCCCATCTCCCTTGCCAAATTAGTTTAAACACCCCCCCCCCCCCAACAGTTGTAGAACCTGCCTGCAAGGATATTGGACCCTACGGGACCAGGTGTAGCCTATCCCTTTTGTACAGGTCATACCTTCCCCAGAAGAGATCCTAATGATCCATAAATCTGAACCCCTGCACCAGTTTCTCAGTCACACATTCATCTGCCAAATCTTCCTATTCTTGCCCACACTGGCATGTGGCACAGGCAGCAATCCAGAGATGGTTACCCTGGAGGTCCTGCTTTTCAAGCTTTCTACCTAGTTCTCTAAATTCTCACTTTTCTCCTCCTCTCTTTTCTTTTCTCCTAATTGGGTAGTCAAATGTACTATAGAAGACAGTGCAAGGGAAAAGTATCTGGCCCAGTACCGGTTATGGGCCATTTGTGGCGTCAGGTAAATCATCAAGTATTATGGAATCTTGTTTAAGATCTGGGGTCGACAGAAAGAATGGTGACTCTATTACCCGGGAAGTGCCTATTGAAAGTTATTCCTTGGATAATGTGGGGTCTATTTCTTTCATTGTTCAGGGTTACAGTCACTGAGTGCACAATTAATATGCCTAAGTTTTAAAAATGCATTCCTACTTACCATGTCGGTGTCTGAAACAGGTCCAAAGCTGGTTACGTAGATGTCTGTCTTCACTTCCGTTATTCTCTCTAATAATATAAAAGAAACACAATATTTTTCAACGACAAACAAATTCTGATCATTTTCCTTCTATCAAGCATAAAAAGTTTACAACTTGAAGTTCTGGTAAAAGCGATCTTTTCAGTGCTATTCCTATTATGTTTTGTTACATTTTTCCAGCTTCATGTTTTATTTTATATTGTTCAAGGCATAAATAATTCTGGGAAATTAGAAAGAATGCAAATGAAGGAACTGTTGATAACCTGAAAACATTAATAACAGACTGAGCATCTGCCCCACACTTCAGCCTGCATTCATTACAAAGGATTTAATAGTAATTCTCAGAAGTACATTGCTTTAGGACATCTGAGGCCACAACAGATGATTTAACAACACATTTCCAAAAGTACATAAATAACTACTCTTACTTGAAATACAGCATATTACTGCCACATGCAAGTGATGCACCGACATACATTCGCACAAACATTCTCTTCTCAATTCTACATCTAACCTTTTTAAATAAAGAAAACATTGGCAAATCGATAACGATCTGTACACCAACTATCAGAATCAGGTTTAACGTCACTGACATATATCGTGAAATTTGTTGTTTTGCGGTAGCAGTACAGGCAAGACATAAAAGATGTAACGAGGTCTGTCGTTGAGCGGTCTCGGTGGAAGTCTATGCTGGAGTAATGGTGAGCAGACTACTGGTCAATTCCTTAGCAACACAGACAAAATGCTGGAGGAGTTCAGCAGGTCACACAACATCTATGGAAATAAATAAACAATCGATATTTGGGGCTGAGACCCTTCATCAGGACTGAGAAGGGGGAAAATGCCAGAATGAAAGGGTTGGGGGAGGGGAAGGAGGCCAGCTGGAAGGTGATAGGTGAAGCCAGGTGGGTGGGAAGGTACAGGGCTGGAAAAGAATAAATCTGATAGGACAGGAGAGAGGAACGTAGAAGAAAAGGAAGGAGGAGAAGAAGTGATAGGCAGGAGAGAAGAGGTAAAGAGGCGATAGGCCAGAGTGGGGACTACAGGGAGGGTGAGGGTATATTTTTTAACCAGAAAGAGAAATCAATTTCTTTCTGTTCCTTCCGGGCATGTATTAATTATAAGGGATCTATTCTTATGCATAATAATACAAAGTGTTGATTAAAACTTTCAACTTGTTATTGAAATTTTGTAACTTTTACATAAATTCTTGTATTTTTACTATTTTACTGAAATGCGTAATTATCTAAAGGAGTCATATTTTAATGAGTGAAGCACCAGACCTGACAGAAATTGCACAGAACCAGAATATGATTTCAAATTCTTAGAGTCCTAGATAAAGATTATTTGCCTACAAAGGATATGGGAAGGAAGAAATTAAATAAATGTCCCTCAGAAATTTTCCCGAAACAGTGAGCAGTCCTGCTGAAGAGTCTTGGCCCAAAACGTCAACTGTAGTCTTTTTGATAGATGCTGCCTGGCCTACTGAGTTCCTCCAGCATTTTGTGTGTTGCTCACCTTATCTGCTATCTAGGGTTGCATCAGGTCAGCTCCAGGGATGAAGCGAACAGAAGGATGAGCCAAGTCCTGCTTCACGTCTGCAGACACAGCCTCCTCCTAGTCAGAATGTGCTTCTAGCTGTCTAATAACATCATCAGCAATGTCCTGGGAATTCCTGGCTGCACTATAATATCCTCCATTGGTTTATCAGAAAACTGTAATGTTCCACATTAACCAAGAAAACAACATGAAGATGAGATCAACATCAACATGAGGAAAAGATTCTGGACTACTGTCCTACATCCAAGGCAGAGGACAGCATTCTGCCCCCAGAGGCACTGTTCATTTCATATGCAGTTTGTTTTGTACAAACATCACTTCCTGCTTGTAAACTTTTTTTTTTACATCAACTGCTGCGTGGACTAATTCAGATTTCAACTTGAAGCACACGTGGTAGAAAAACATCCATCTCCATCCACTCTTTATTTGCCCTCGAAACAGCAGCATCAGAGAGTCTTAAGCTTTCTTAATATTGGTAAACATTTAGTAGATGCAACATGCTGGAGGAACTCCAAAGTTCAGGCAGCATCCATGGAAATACACAAACAGTCGACATTTCATGCAGAGACCCTTCATTAGGATTGGAAAGTAATGGGAAAGACATCAGAATAAAAATTGGGGAGAGGAGAAGGAGGATAGCTAGAAGGTGATAGGTGGTCAGGTGGGTGGGAAAGAGAAAGAACTGAAGATGAAAGAATCTGATAGGAGAGGACAGTGGACCATAGGAGAAAGGGAAGGAGGTGGTGCACCGGGGGTGGGGGGGAATGATAAACAAGTGAAAAGTGGCAAGAGATCAGAGTGGGGCAGAGAAAAAGAGGGGAGAAGGAGAGACATTTTTTTTACCGGAAGGAGAATCCAATATTCATACCATCAGGTTGGAGTCTACCCAGATGGAATGTGAGGTGTTGCACCTCCACCTGAGGGTGGCCTCACCATGGCACAAGAGGTGGCTATGGCCCGACACGTTTAAACAGGAATCAAATTTAAAATATTGGACCACTGGGAAGTTCCGCTTGACAAAGCGTTTCCGGAATTTACAATGAGTCTCATCAGTGTAGAGGACGTACCCAATATAGAGGAGGGAGATGGACTTTGCAGGAAGTATTATATTTATTGAGCATTGCTATTAAGTCTACAGCATAGCTATAGAATATTACATGTGCATATTACCTTGTTTAATGCTAATTGTGAGAACAATTGACAATATTAGTACATTCAGTAGCATGACGATTCTGTATTTAATTTAATATGTGTTTTACTTTCTGCAGGTTCAGAAAATATTCTCATAAGAACCCTGAAGAAAGATCCTGGCTGGGGTGATTTCTGAGAGGGTGTTTAACTCCCTGCCTAGCTTTGTACACAACACATTGAGAGGGTAGTAGAGACAGAACAGCAGAAGTGCTCACTCATTGGTCATGCCCAAGTTTTGATGCATGGGATTCAGATGAGGGATAGTGTATAGAAGACCACCAAGGATTATGTAGAATGAAATACAGGCTGCATTAAGAATTCTTCAGGAAATTCTGCATACTATGTTAGGATGCCTAGTGAATCACACAACCCTGTATCCAATATCCCAGCTGCAATTTAAAGAGTGAAAAGATACGTTTTGAGCATAGCAGCCCTGGCTCGTTTCTTTCAGACACTGGTGGACTGAATGAAGTTTCATGATCTGATGCTGAAGTTACAGCTTCCAGCATAGCCACTGTATGACTGAGATGAGGTTGTGGTTCAAGGAATCACCCTCAGATAGCTTTAAAACAATTTCTATGGATCCAACATTGTGCATTACAGGATCCTATAGTAAATTAACTACAAATAAAAACAATGGAAACACAGTACAATACTTTGAGTACAGCTCTTTCAGAATCAGTTTTAATATCATTGGCATATGTTGTGAAATCTGATAACTTCACGGTAGCAGTACAATGCAATACACAATATTAAAAAATCTGAATTACAGTAAGTGTATCAGTTAGTTAAATCGTGCAAAAACAGAAATACAAACGTAGTGAGGTAGTGTTCATGGTTTCAATACTCATTCAGAAATTGGATGGCAGAGGGAAAGAAGTAGTTCCTAAATCACTCAGTGTATGTTCACAAGAAGAGGGCATGTTCTGGATGGTGAGGGTCCTTAAGGATGGACGCCGCCTTTATGAGGCACCACTCAAGTGTCCTGAATACCACAGAGGCTAGTGCCCGTGATGAAGCTGACTAATTCTATAGCTTACTATGATCCTGAGCAGTAGCCCCCACCCCCCACCCATACCAGATGCTGATGCGGCCAGTCAGAATGCTCTCCATGGTTCATCTGTAGAAAATTTCAATTCTTTTAAGTGATATTCTAAATCTCCTCAAACTCCTAATGAAATATAACTGCTGTCTTGCCTTCTTTATAGCTGCATTGATACGATGGGACCTGGTTAGGTTTTCAGAGATATTAACACCCAGGAATTTGAAATTGCTCACTCTCCCAGGTGTTAGAATCTCTGAGGACCTTTCATTAGGACATGTTTCCTAACTCATTTCTCTCTTTACTTCCTCCAGCTCATCAGCTATTCACTGTGGCAAAACCCTCTAGAGGATTTTGCAGAGTACAGCTAACCACACAAATGTGAAGACCCAATCTGCGAAGCCCTACAGTATACCTCCCAACAGTTCACTATAAGCATCACTTTAGGAAATAGAACATTAGGGCTGGACTCCTCACGTACAGCATGATGGCTTCCTTACGCTGCCTGCGCACGCACTCTCGTACACCAGTCATAACCTTGTTATAAGATCACTCCTGCTTCCCAATAAGCAGCCTTTGGTTTTCCATGGAGCTCAAATGCAACCGGAGCAATAAACTCAGAACTTAGGAATTGTAACTACAGCTAGGATATTGGACAGATCGATTTTGGGAAGTTAAAACAGGCCAGGATATAAATATTAAATGTCAAGGACCAGGGGAGAGTTATTGAACAGCAATTCCTTGGGGTACAATCACATTAATAGCTTCCCGAAAGTGGCAACAAAGTGAAGACAGTTTTAAAGAATGCATGTTATCTGCTTGAATTCATCAGCCGAGGTAATGAATATTGAAGATGGAACATCATGTTAGTTGTACAAATCATTAGTTAGGCGCAGTTGGACTTTCATGTGCAGTTCTGGTGACTATACTGTAGGAACACTCGGATTACTCGGATACTCGAAAACCATAGGTCAGCAACCTGAAAAAGCCCCCTTTATACCATTCTCTATCTCCTGCCTGTCAGCCAATCTTCTGTACATTCTAGTATCTTTCCTACAAGTAGAGTAGGCTCTTGATTAGAAGCCTCGTGTGGCACCTTATCAAAGAACTTTGGAATTCATTGCCACAGACAACTGTGGAGGGCAGGCTATTGGTATACTTAAAGTGGACGTTGATAGGCTCTTGTTTAGTAAGGGTTTCAATGGTAATGGGAAAAAGGCAGGAGAATGGGGTTGAGAGGGATAATAAATCAGCAGTAATTGAATGGCAGAGTGGACTCAATATGCCGAATAGCCTAATTCTGATTCTGGATTATGGCCTTATGAAGGACAATGAAGAAGTCAGGGACTGCTAGAAGAAGCACTTTGGGAACTCCTCTTTGGAGACTTTGTCCTTGATATGAGTGTACTGTGCCACCTCTAAAGCAACATTCAGTATGCCTGCTGAAGTTCTAAAACATACCACAGAACAACTCCTGATATTTCATACAAGTGTGAGGTGATGGGTTTTGGGAAGTGTAACATAGACCTTGAATGGAAGGTTCCTAGGAAGTACCGAGTCATAGAAGGACCTTGGTGTACAAGTCCAAGGGCCACTGAAAACAGTAGCACAGGTAGATAAGCTCGGAAGAGGCATATGGTTGCTGGAAATCATCAGCCAGGCATAAAACATGAGCATGTATAGAAAATTGCTTATACCACAATAAGAGTATTGTGTACCGTTCTGTTTGCATAAAGAGAATGCTACTTGGGATGGAACCTTTCAGTTATGAACAGAAATTGAGAGGTGACCTAATAGAGGTATACAAAATTATGAAGGGCATAAATAGAATGGCTAATGAGAAACCTGTTCCTATAATGGAAACTTGTTTACATGCAAAGAGCTACTGTGAAGAATCTTTGCAAGGAATTTGCTCCCATTTTGCATCTCTTTATGATGATATGTAAGTCACAATTCTGATACTAACCGTGTAGTGCAGACTGTGGTCAGGTTGAAGCAATATAATTTGTTCCAACTCTCTTGATCTTTCTAGCTGCAGTATTGTATCTCACCTCCAGTATGCTTTACTTGGGTGGAATTAATATGCTGGATATATTTTGCAAATCCAAAAGAGAGCTCTTCAGCACTCAGAATCTGCAGAACTGAATTGGAAGCTCGAACCAAATGGCTTTTTGAAGCAGAGGGAAAGACAAACAAAACTAAGAATGTATCTAAGTTTTTGGGAAAGTGTGCATAAAAATAGCAGGAATTTTAGAAAATGTTGAACTATTGCATGTGTTTTTTAAAGGTGTAGGTACTAAACTTTGGGAAGAAGCATTGATGGAAAAAGACAGAAGTTGGTCAGCTGCTCCATGTATCGCAATCTGACACAAAAGCAAACTTGACAAGGGAATGATAAAATGGATAGAAGCTTTTGAACATGTGCCTAACCTTTGCTGAGATTATAAATATCATTTCCATATATGTATTACATAAATTTTTTATGCTCTCTGTGAAAAAATAAATTTAAAAAGTTAACAAAAACCCACACTCAACAATTCAGAAACAACTTCTTCAACTCCACCATCAGATTTATGAATATTCAATGAACACTACCTGGGTTTTTGAACTACTTATTTATTTTGTACTTTATAGTAACTTTATGTCTTTGAAAACAACAAATTTTGCATCATCTAAGTGATAATAACATTGATTCTGATTCTCTTTAGGATTTCTGGCTATTTGTTGTTTCAGCTCTAAAATCTGAATTTGCATAGAATGTGTTTTAATAAAAATTTCCATTAGGCTGCATTGCTCCTCGCTGATAGATAGCGAACACAAGAAAATCTACAGATGCTGGAAATCCAAGCACCACACACAAAATGCTGGAGGAACTCAGCAGGCCAGACAGCATCTATAGAAAGGAGTAAACAGTCTACGTTTTGGGCCGAGACCCTTCATCAGGACTGGAAAGGAAGAGGGAAAAGTCAGAATAAGAAGGTGGGGGAGGGAGGAAGAAGCAGAAGGTGGCAGGTGATAGGTACAACCATGAGAATGGGAGGTAAAGAGCTGGGAAATTACTTGATGAAAGAGATAAAGGGCTGAAGAAGGGTGAATCTGATACGAGAGGACAGAAAGCCATGGAAGAAAGGGAAGGGGGAGGAGCACCAGAGGGAGGTGATGTGCAGGTAAGGAGATAAGGTGAGAAAGGTAAAAGGGGATGGTGAATGGTGAAGGAGAGGAGGCAGTGGCAATTACTGGAAGTTCAAGAAGCTAGAGGTTACCTAGATGGAATATAAGGTGTTGCTCCTCCAACCAGAGTGTGATCTCATCACAGCAGTAGAGGTGGTCATGGACTGGCATGTCAGAATAGGAAGTAGGATTGAAATAGATTTTTCACTGGTAGATCCCTCTTTTTGTGGTGGACCGAGCGAAGGTGCTTGGTGAAATGGTCTTCCAATTTACGTCGGCTCTCCCAGATACACAGGAAGCTACAGGAGCAATGATTACAATAGATGACCGCAACAGACGTGTCCCCTCACCTTGAAGGACTATTTGGGGTCCTGAATGGTAGTGAGGGAGGACATGTAGAGCAGGTGTGGCACTTGTTCCACTTGCAAGGATAAGTGCCAGGAGGGAGATCAGTGGGGAGGGACGAATGGACAAGGGAGTCGTTTAGGGAGCGATCATTGCAGAAACAGAATGTGGAGAGAAGTGAAAGATCTGCTTGGTGGTGAGATCCCTCTGGAGATGGTGGAAGTTACGGAGAATTATGTCCTGGACACGGAAGCTAGTGAGGTAGTGGGTGAGGACAAGATGAACCCTATCCCTGGTGTGGCAGTGGGAGATGTGTGCGAATTGAAAGAGATGCAGGTGAGAGCAGCATTGATGGTGGAAAAAGGAAAGCCTCCTTCTTTGAAGGAGGAATATACCTCAGGAAAATCTCATCCTAAGAGCGGATGCAGTGGAAATGGAGGAACTGAGAGAAGGGAATGGCATTTTTACAAAGGAGAAAATGGAAAGAGGTATAGTCTAGATAGATGTGAGAGTCAGTGGGTTTATCAAAGATATCAGTTCATAGACTGTCTCCAAAATTTGAAACAGAGATTGAAAAAGGTGCAGAAGGCATCAGAAATGGACCAAGTAAATTTGAGGGTGGAAGTTGGAGGCAAACTGGATGAAGTCGATGAGCTCAGCTGGAAACAGCACCAATGCATTCATTGATGTAGCACAGGAAGAGTTGGGGAGCGATGCCAGTGTAGGCTTGGAACATGGATTGTTCCATGTAGCCGATGAAAGTCAAGCTTAGCTGGGACCTATGTGAATCCCCATGGCTACACCTTGAATTTGAAGGGAGTGGGAGGAGCCGAAGGAGAAATTATTGAGGGCAAGGACCATTTCCATCTACCAGATTGTGCTTCTTCATTCTCGCCCCCACCTTTTATTACACTGGCTCTCCTCTTCTATTTTAGTCCACGTTTCAGCTCGAAACATTGACTGTTTACTTTTTTCCCCCATCGATGCTGCCTGGCCTGCTGAGTTCCTTCAGCATTTTGTATGTGTTGCTACCCGATAGCTTAATTTTTCCATATTAACAAATTATGTCTTCCATTTCACATTTTCTGAAGTTATTTCAGAAATAAAAGGGAAGTTAATACCTTGTGTGTATACTGGAGGAATGAAGTAATTAAAAAGAAAGTCTTTTTTTAAAACCTAGGGACAAACAACGATGCAGTGCAGGCCTTATATAAAAGGTTTCCTGTGCACCCAGGCCTCACGGAAATCATATTAAAGCCCATACCCAAATAGTGAAGAAAATGAAAAATTCCTCTACAGCTCAACTCTCTCAGTCACCTGTTAATTATTAAGTATTTTCTGGAAGAAAATCACTTGCACTGCTTGGAATCTGAAATGTGCACCTGATGGAATTATTCTAATTTTATTATGAAAATGTGTAGCACATTTTCAGTCAACCTCACATCAACTAATAGCTTTCTCAAACTATGGACAAATTTAAGGTTATCTGTCAGGTAGTCCACTGAGGAGAATACAGAGCCTGACTGAAATTCTATTAGAATATTTAGATTGAGCATATCTTTGTTCAATCCAGTGGGTGACCTGAGCTTACTGCCACTTTAATTCAAAATCCCACTCAGACCTTTCTCACTGTAGCTTCCTTACTACTGTAAGGAAACGTGATGAACATCAGATCATACATAATGTATTGGTGAGAATTAGCATGCTGAAATTGAAAAGTTCTCCACCTTTAAAGTGCTGGTTTCATAGAAAATCATAGCGTTAAACAGCTTGTAAACATGCCTCTTGATCCAGTGCATCCACGTCAACCAGAATGCTAATCCCATTTGCCTGAGTTTGGCCCATATCCCTTCAAAGCTTTCTTATCCATGTACCTGTGCACATGTATTTTAAACACTGTTATTGTGCCTATACCAAATCCTCTGGTATCTCATTCAATGTATGAAAGAACTACTTACCCCTCAGATCCCTGTTAAATCTGTCCCCACTCAGCTTAAATCTATTCCTTCTAATTTTAGTTCTGTTCCCCCTACCCTTGAAGTAAAACTGACTGTTTATTATATCTACGCCCTTCATAAATTTTATAAACCTCTAGAAGGTTGCCCCTCTGCCGCCTTCATTCCAGGGAAAACAGTCCTAACCTATCCAACCTCCTCTTATTCAAAAAACTCTCAGTTCAGGCCATACTCCTGTGCATCTTTTCTGCAATCTGTGAGCCTTAATCAGGGTGTTCCTACAGTATAGTCACCAGAACTGCACATGAAAGTCCAACTGCGCCTAACTAATGATTTGTACAACATCGATTTGTTGTGGTAACATTTCTGTTGCTGCCACCACTTTGGGATGTAGCAGACGTAACTAAGGTAGTGGTTGCTCTGGCCTTCATCACAGCACTGATGATACAGATAACCCTGCATTCTCTCAGTCGACAATGACGTAATCTAACAGGTGCATTGAGAGTTGGCACAAAGGTCTGGTCTTTGGTCATGATAGAAATGCCTATCAGATGGATGATCAATTTACCTTCATTGAATGTTAAATTTGTTTCAATATTTCAGTAATCCATCCAGAGCACAGTGGGAGTCTGCATATTATTAGCATTGTATCAGAATTCTGCCAACAGAATATGGGTTGTATAAAGTTTAAACAACACAATTATGCTTAGGAACAACGGTCAAGGCCATTTTCAAGGGAAGCCATTATGGAAAGATGTAAAAGCTTGAGATAGCAAAAGGATCAATGCAGCTGAAAAATGCTGGGAACGAGAAACTGGAAACTTGGACTAAAGCCAATGGGCCAGAGAATGCTGCAGAAGTGAATATTTTAATTAACGGAGGAAATTTTGATAAGGTGACGAGGGAAATATTAATTCCCATGGTTGGGGAATCAGTAATTAGAAACTATAAACAGACTGCGAGAATAACTGGAAGAAATTTTTCATGCCAAGAAATGTGTGAGTACGCTGTCTCATGAGTAGTTCAGCAAGGAATCGTAGATAAGGAGAATTAGATCTTATCTGAAAAAAGGCAAATGCAGATGGCTCGCTGGGAGGTAAACAAAGTGCAGCTGGATGAAATGATCCACCAAGATTCAATGATCCTAATTAAATACCAATCCTCAAATCATAACATTATAGGATTGGTTTTATATTTATATTATATTTGTTCACTGAGCTCTTTATGCTGTGTATTTTATATTCTGCATTGGAGCCAGAGATTTATTCTCTTTTCACTAGTGCGCACTGAAGAATGACAATGAACAATCTTGAATCTTGTAACTTTACCGGTTCTACTAATGATGGAATGAATATTCATTAGAAATGCCTTTGTTATCACTGAAATGACAGTTAAAATAATGTTGGCATGGATATCCATTTGCATTAGCAAGATTTTTATTTTTAAGAATGCACTGTGGATATTCTTCAGTGTGCATTTTTAATCATAACATTACAGTGAATCATATGCCATTTTTAACATTGAATTACATGGATAAACTCTTCTTGGGGCTCCAGCCTGGTACACATATTGATTATAATTGATGGTTCAATGACAAACTCTGACATCTTTATCCCAGATGAAGGTGGGAGAGTTTGCTATTGAAACATCGGTTATAATCAATACCTGTATCTGGCCAGAAGCCAGAGTTCATTTGTCATATTCACCAAGAAAGCATTGGATCCTTTTCTATTGAATTGAATGATTCTTGCATAATCCCAAAGCACATAGTGGTGATGTCAATCCTTGTTCATGTTGCTGTTTTGTTGGGATCTAGATAGATAGATAGATACTTTATTGATCCCAAAGGAAATTACAGTGACACAGTAGCATTGCAAGTACATAAATATAAATATTAGAAGAGAAGTAGAAAAAATAAAAAATAAGTTACCACAAACAGTCTACCAGGAGGGTTTAATCAATTTCCTGGCTGTAGGTTGACTCATTATAGAGTCTAATGGCCAAGGGTAACAATGACTTCATGTAGCACTCTTTGAACAGCATAGTTGTCTTAGGCTACGTCCACACTACGCCGGATAAATCTGTAACCGAAGCTTTTTCTCTTTGTTTTTACCCTCCATCCACACTAAAACGGTGTTTTTGTCCCCTGAAACCAGAGTTTTTCAGAAACGCTTTCCAGGGTGGGTATTTTTGAAAGCACTGCTTGGGCAGATCAGTGTGGACGGAGTAACCGGAGACTTGAAAATGCTGTCAGATGGCAGCGTTTTATTTCATTGTTTTCTTGAATGCAACCTAACAATTTCAGAACAGACAGCAATGAGACTGAAGCCAGAAGAATTAGAAATGTACTCACTAAATACTTTGACCTGTAACTTACTGAATAAATAAGTATACTGTACTCCCTTTGCCCTGTTTTCTGTCCTTGCTCGTATGAAGGTGGTTTATCCATTTATGCAAGTACTTCTCTGACAATAGATGTGTAACAGCCTAATGTAACATTGTATGGAAATACAAGATAACACTGTTGCAGAAATGTTTTATACATTTAACAAGGTGCTTTATTAATGCAACAGAGTTAATCAGTTTCTCAATGATCGTCGTCAGCCGGGTCATACAGTCCGTGAATTCCCTGTTGGTTGTCTCCATATGCTCCAGTACTTGTTTTTTTTTTGAGTTTTAAGTTCTCCCACGTGACAGCCAACAGCTGTCCGTCGTTTTTTAAGTTTTTCTCGTCTGTAACTACACAAACGCACACTTTTACGTCGAGATTCGACACCAAACATGTTGCTTGTTTTCGGTGGATGTGTCCTGCACACGCACAGCAGGAGGAGATTTGCCGAAATCTCCGTTTCAATGTGGATAGAGATATTTCACAAAACGAATAGTGTGGAAGCCTATCGTTTTTACGCGAATCCGGCATTTTCAAAATTATTCAGTCTAGTGTGGATGTAGCCTTAGTCTATTACTGACAGTGCTCCTCCCTTCAGCGAAGGGGGCATGCAGAGGGTGAGAAACGTTGTCCAGAAATGCCGGGATTTTCTGTAGGGTCTTTTGTTCAGCTTTCAGTGTGTCCAGTTTGACTCCTATAACAGAGCCAGCCTTTCTAATCAGTTTATTGAGCCTGCTGGCATCACCCATGTTGATGCCATTGCCTTAGCACACCACCGCATAGAAAATTGTATTGGTGACAACAGACTGGTAGAACATGTGAAGGAGAGGCCTGCATACGCCAAAGGATGTCAGTCTCCTCAGGAAGTAGAAGCAACTCTGGCCCTTCTTGTACACAGCCCCAGTGTTGATGCTTCACCCAAGTCTGTCATCCAGGTGCACATCCAGGTACTTGTAGGTCCTCATCACATCCACATCCTCACCACCAATAGTAACAAGGAACAATGCAGGCCTGGTCTTCCTAAAGTCCATCACCATCTTCTTTGTCTTACTGATGTTGAACTGCAGATGATTCAGCTTCCACCATTTGATCCACCACTGCACGTGTGGGGTACTCGGAGCAAATAAGCTCAGAGATTTAGGAACAAACATCATAATTGTGTTACTTAAGGAATAGTTAATTTTATACAAGTTTATTATGCTCAGCTGGGAAGCACATTGTTTCTGCCTAAGCCACAAGTATCTTCTCTGCCTATTGGCTCAAGTGGGGTACCACAGGATTTCCTGCATGACCAAGAACAGGTGAGAACTCTATAGTTTCTATGCCACTGCAGGAACAGAGGTAGTAGGGAGAGAAGGCCCTTGGAATGATAGGCCGATCTCCAGGCAGCACACTACCTCTACATGTTTGAGAACAAAGTAACGGGATGCTAACAATTTTACAAACACTAATCACTCTGACCTGCCATCTCATATAAATGCAAAGGCCTAGGTACTCATCTGCTAATGGACAACAAGTTCATTGCCAGTATAAGCTTTTAGCCTCCAGAAAATTGTGCTAATTTTATATCTCGTAGCTCACAGCCGTAGCTGTAGTCCGATACCTCATCTAGAATGTGATAGAGGCTCTCTTCTCTGACCAAACTCCTTTCCACTTCTATTTACAGTAAAGTACAGTGGGGGGGGGGGCAGAGGAGGTGGACACACAAATTTGTCTAGATGATGGGCTTCTGCAAGATGCTAGAGCTGAATAGTTACACCCAAGTAAATCCCAACTCTTTCTTGAATGGGTAAATTCACAATAGAATGCAATCAGATCCAAAATACCCTCATGATTAGTGCTATGCATTCCAATGCTCAAGTGTCTTTCAGTCTGAGGCAGCCCACTTGTGCCCACCTGTTCCCACCATACTTGAGGCTCCACGAATAAGGGTCAAAGGGTCTTGCGTTCCAAGGCAAGCCTCCTAAATTATGGTTCCTCAGTACAGGAGCTCCTGAAATTGAGGGTAAGAAAGACACAGGCTTACTAGTGAACTCATGACATGCTCATTATGGTATCATGCCACCTGGGTTGGGCAGTCACACAGCAAGGTTCTCCAGAGAGGGGCACTCATTTAACTGGCCTCAGCTGTATCTACCATAACCTTGTCACTTAGCTCTTGCCCCCTGCACAGAAAAAGGAAGAAGAAATGACGAAGCAAATGGCAATTAAAATAGACGCTTCCTGGAAGTTCACCATATTAGTTCAGTTAAGGACTTTAGTCCTTGAAATGTTGGTAAGTCCACACCCAGATACAGTAAACCCTTACAAACAATTGAAGTTAACTGTCACCACTGTGTAGAACTACTTCAGTGTTTCCCAATGACCATCTACAAAAGAGTCTGACCATTAACTTTTGTGCAAGTTACATAGCATACCACCCTGATATTATATATTCCACATTAAGTTAGGACAAACTACTTTTCACTGATATGGGAATCCCTTCACTCTGAGCGCTGCAGTGAGCTAACAATGCAGATTACCAACTCTGAAGTCCTTTAGGAATATCATCTTGCTAGCAATATCTACTTCCTTCTGGGGGGACACACAATTAAATGTATATCATTTTAGCTTTCTTTAATAGTCTGCTCTATTACGGAAAAACCTACACTCCTGATGACACTTTTCCCATTATTTCCCCTTTGCTGATCATTTCAGTTTCTGTTTGAGCACAAGTCAACAAGTCAAATCATACTGTAGAACAAACAAAGCAAAATTATAAAACAATTATCCTCTCACATATATGTCCATCCTTGTGCCCATCATACTTCTGTCATGCATTGCTGCCTCAGTGGAAGGTAGTTACTCATTTCAAAGTCAAAGTAAATTTATTATCACTGCATCTATGTCACCATAAACAACCCTGACACTTATTTTCTTGCAGGTATACACAATAGATCCATAATAGAATACCATTCATAATAGAATTAATCAAAGACCGCACCGACCTGCGCATTCAACCAGTGTGAAAAAGACAACAAACTGCAAATACCAAAAAGGAAGGAATAATAATAAGAAATAAATAAGAAATAACTATCCAGAAGATGAGATGATGAGTCCTTGAAAGTGAGTCCATAGGTTGTGGAAACATTTCAATGATGAAGTGACGTCGATTTTGGTTCAAGAGCCTGATGGTTCAGGAGTAATAACTATTCCTGAACGTGGTCGTGTGAGCTCTGAGACTCTGGTACCTTCTTCCTGATGGCAGCAGCGAGAAGAGAGCATGTCTTTGGTGGTGAGGGTCCCTAACGATGCTGATATCCTGCAACAACACTCCATGAAGATGTGCTCAATGGTTGGGAGGCCCCTACCGTGATGAACAGGGTGTATCCATTGCTTTTAGTAGGATTTTCCATTCAAGTGCATTGGTGTTTCCATACCAGGCTGTAATGCTGCCAGTCAATATACTTTCCACCACAGATCCATAGAAGTGTGTCAAAGTTTTAGATGTCATGCCAAATCTTTGCAGGTGGTTCTAAGGTTAACCACAAAATGGCATGGCTTTCAATGAAGCTGCTTCACCTTTAGTGGAAGCACCTAAATTCGCCTGATTTATGAACAATAAGAACATTGCAAGAGTGGTATTGCTTAAAGTATGACTGCTAGCATCCCAAGAGGACAGATGTATATTCCAAAAAGGTCATCTTCAGCTGTAGTATTATAGCCCAAATGCTGGTGTGCCACCACACTCAAAACACCAATTAACAACGGAAATGAAAGCCATGATGGCTTCTGCTTGTAGCTCAATGTAAGGCATCATCATCCATCCATCACATCATCAAGGCTTGGTTCTACAATCGCGAGTTGGTCAGCTCTTCCATTTTGGTAAGATTTAGATTCCTAGCAAACTCTATGTAACACTAGAGTAAGATACCCTCATACTCCATTTGATTTTCATTTTGCAATTGCTCTCAGGCAGACGCTACACATAGAACAGTGCAGCACAAGAACAGACCAATCAGCTCACAATGTTGTGCTGAACCATATAAATTAGTGAACAAATGGGTAACTAAACTAATCGCTTGTGCTTACCCAGTGTCCGTATCCTCCCATTTTCCTCACGTTCATGTGTCTATCTAAATATCTCTTAAAAGGCTCTCATGTTTCTGTCCCTAACATCACCCCAGGCAGCATATTCTAGATACTCTCCACTGTGTAAAAATTTGCCCTTCACGTCTCCTTTGAAATTACCTCCTTTCACCTTAAATGCATGCCGTCTAGTATCAGACATTTCAACACTAGGAACAAGATATTGTCTGTCTACTCAATCTATGCCTCTCATGATCTTATAAATATCTATTCGATCTCCTGTCAGCCTCTGCCCTCTCAAAAGAAAACAAACCAAGTTTATCCCACCTTACATGCCCTCTAAACCAGACAGCATATGGTAAAGTTGTTCTGCATCCTCACCAAAACCTCGACATCTTTCCTACAATGAGGCAACCTGAACTGAATGCAATACTTTAGATATGGCCTAACTAGAGTTTTATAAAGATGCAACATAACTTCCTGACTTTTGAACGCAATCCCTCTACTAATAAAGGCAAGTATGTTTAACCTCCCTAAGAACCTGCACAGCTGGACCCCAAAGTCCCTCTACACATCAATACTGTTAAGGGTCTTGCACATTCATTCTCATTCTCTTTTACATTTGATCTTTCAAGGTTCAATGTCACCAATTTTCATATCATCTGCAAAGTTACCAGCCCACCCATCTACATTTTCATCCAGGTCATTTATATACATCACAAATAGTACAGGTCCCAGTACAGATCCCCGAGGAACACCACTAATCACAGACCACCAGCTAGAATCAGTCACTTCAACCATCACTCTCTGATTTTGATGGAGAAGCCAGTTCTGAGTCCAAACAGCCAATTCACAACAGATTCCATACATCTTAATTTTCTGAATGAGCTTCTCGAGGGACCTTGCCAAAACTGTTACTAAATTGTAGACAACATCCACAACTCTACCTTCATCAATCATCCTCATCAAATAACTCAATCAAGTTAGTGAAACACGATCTGCCCACATAGAGCCATGCTGGCTCTCCCTAATTAGTCCGTGGTTTTCCAAATGCTCAGAAATCCTATTGAGAATTCTCTCCAGTAACTTTCTTATCACCAATGTGAGACTAACTAACTTGTAGTTTCCAGGTCCCACACTCTCTCTGTTTATTCTCTTGCTCCTGATATACATATAAAATGCCCTGGGATTCTCTTTAATCTTACTCATCAAGGCCAATCTGGCCTTTCCCAATTCCCCTTTTGAGTTCTTTTCTGGTTTCCTCAAGGGATCTGTTTTGATTCCAGTTTCCCAAGTTTTACATACGTCTTCCTTTTTCTTCTTGACTACATTCATCATGATATCCAATATTCTCTTATCTTTCCTTCTGACTGCAACACATCTGTCCTGCACTTTGTGCAGTTGGTCCTTAAACACCCTCCACATGTCGGATGTGACTTGCCCAAAAACAGGCATTCCTAATTAACTCCTTGTTCTTGCCTAATGTTATCATAATTTGCCCAGCTCCAATTTAATACTCTTTGGCGAGGTCTGTGCTCATCCTTATCTCTAGCTAACTTAAAACTTAAGGATTTGTGGTCAATGTTCCCTAACTGCTCACCCACAGAAAGTTCAGTCACCTGGCCAGGTTCATTACTCAACACCAGGTCCAGTATAGCCTCTTCTCTTCTTAAACTATCTACATATTGATTTAAAAAAAACCTCCTGGATGTACTTAACAATTCTGCCTATCCAAACCTCCTGCACTAATAAGGAAGGTCCTAGTTATAAAGAAGTTGAAATTCCTTGATAACATGTTGTTTCACACCTTTCCTTAATCTGCCTGCATATCTGTTCCTCACCATTTTTTGAGTTCTACCTAGGATGCAGCACTGGGCATAATCCAGAGATTACTACCTTGGAGGTCCTGCTTGGCAGCCTCTTTTCTATCTATCTATATTGTCTGTGCAGCACTTCTTCCCCCTTTTTACTCATGTCATTAATGTGAACATGCACCATGACCTCTGGCTGCTCACCTTCCCCCTTGAGAATATTCTGCAGCCGCTCTGAGACATCCTGGACTCTAGCACCTAGGAGGCACCATATCATCCTGGCACCACTTTCTCGGCCATAGAGTCTCCTGTCGGCCCCCCCCCCCCCCAACAATTGGGTCTCCTATCACGATCGCTCTCCTTGACTTTGGGCTTCCCTGCGGAGCCTCGGAGCTGGCTACTATGCCACTGCTTACCTTGCTGGCACAGTAGGCCATCACTCATCCCCCAAGTTCTATCTAAAAAGGTTCCCAGGGGAACCTTGCACTGACTGCTTTCTCCTCTTATTTTTCTGCTGGTCACCCATCTAATATCAGAAGTCTGCACTCCAGATGAGACTACTGCAGGAAAAGTTTCATCTAAAAGGTTTTCAGCCTTCTGGATAGCCCTGAGTACATTCAGCTCCAGTTCCTTGACCTTGTCAGTCTTTTCCTTTCAAACATTTCAAGGTACATCATATCAAACTTCATGGTTGATATACCATGATGTACCTTGAATCTTCAAAGTTGTTTTGACATACCATCTCTGGAGACTTCCAGGGCTGGCAGACATGGGAGTCAAATGCAAACAATGTTTAATTCAGTCTCCTTGTATAAGTTTGTTCTTCAATAATTAGAATGAAAAGGTTACAAAGGAATGGTCATAGTAAGAGGTCAAATGTAAGAGTGGGAATTTTAAGCTATCTGAATCAGAAAAGACTGAAAAGACTGGGTGGGGGTGTTAGAGAAGATCAGTGGGGTATATGGTCCCAGTATCATGACCACCAGCCGAAAGCTGGCAGAGGACCTCACAAATGCCAGCATATTTTCCTAATTCTACTTAGTATCTCGATAAAATAGAGCTTCCCAGAAGTCTGCGGCTATGGTCAGATGTACAAAAGACCAGGAAATATGCAATGAGTACAATGTGCTCACCAAGGATAGTTGTTATATATGTGAAACCTGTAGAACTTTGTAATAGTAAATGTGTTTATCTTGTGTTAGGCCGGAGCATTGGTTGATACAGGTTGTTTTTGGGTGTGATGTATGGAAGAGAGTAATTATACTATTAAAATACAGAGGGATATTTCCAACACAACGTTCAGGAGCTTTAAGCTATTGCACTAGAGGCACTGCTCTAGGCATTTACCTACTTCCACTAGTGCTTCATCTCAGACCCAAAGGACTTACTGCTCACCCAAGCCACCCCCCCCCACCCCATGTGTACAAGACTTCTCAACCTATTTCAGACTCTTTCTGGAGGGTTCCAAGGGCAGCCTGTATTATAGGGTCTAGTGATTACATTTTCATTGCTTTAATGAGTGGTTCCTGGGTGCTTCCAAGATACTTAGCTTTGCTTAAGATGCTGTCAGACCTGCTGAGTATTTCCAAGATTTTCTGTAAACTTCAGCTGTAGTTGCAAGCAGAAAAGTTCCCCTTTAAGAAAGATAGAGATGATTTTAATCAGTGCACATTAAATTCAACCAGTGCTCAGGACTGTTGTTGTGCACTAATTCAAAAAACATCATTGTTGCCAGTACATAGGCATGGATTTTCTGAATGCCATCAGTTATCTTCAGGTCTTCGGATCTAAAGTTTGTTTGGTTAAGGACCATGCTAGGGACTGCACCAGACTATTATAGAGCAACATATAACTGGACTCTATGTGGAGCGCTGGGAACAGGGGATAACGAGTGTTGAACTTCAGTGTCCTCAAGTTACATCCAGCCACTAGGTGGCTGGATACAATTTCAGCCATCAGCCACCTAGTCCAATTTTCACATATACTGTTCTGTGCCTCATCCAAGATGCAGGAAGTACACACAGATGAAGTTGGTTTTCCAAGAACCTGTATCATTTACTCAGAATAAAAAAAAGTGGGGTAGTGAACATTTACAAATTCAACGCACATATGAGGTAAGGAAACCCTGAAGGCCATCATCATCAGCATCATCCTCATTTTCACTCAGTTGATCCAAACAGCACCCAAGCTAATAATACCACATGGATCGAGAGCGTACTTTGAATTCCATACCTGCCATTACAACATAGAAGTAAAGGTCATGCGGGTTCATCTGACCTCCAGCAAGATGGCACCAGTGACCAACACGACTAACAATGACATCCTGCAGACTGCTCATGAAACTACTACTTCTCCTTTATTACTTTTAATTATACTTCTACTACTAATCTGTGTGTGACTGAAGCCTGTAATTTACATTTTGATCATGTCATTTTGGGCTGACTGAGAGATCTTGCGCTTCTACTGTCTCCAAGGGAATTCAACATGGTTGAGAATGGAGTGTGTGGACTAATAGCAAAGTGTAAACCCACAGATATAAATAAATTTTAAAATGCATTGCAAATATTTTTATTCATCTCTGATTACAAACAAAGGCCATTATGGGCTGACAAGGCATCTACTAAATGATGATTGGCTATACTTTGCAGGACATGTGCAAAAACCAGGATTGGAACTCAATTTGTCCTACAGGGCTGCAAAGGTTAGTACTACTACAAAGACAGCCCAATAAGTGAATGTAGGGTAAGAGAAACAGTGCATGATCCAATCCATTTAATACTCATCTTATTGTGGAATACTTCATATTTTTTAAATTCAAATATAGTGCAAAATAGGCTTTCTCGGTCACTCAGCAATAGCCCGATTTAATCCTAGCCTAATCAGAGGACAATATACAATGACCAATTAACCTACTACCTCATCTTTGCACTGTGGGAGAAAATGGGAGCGGTGGTGGGTAATGGACCTGGGTCACCAGTACTGTGAAGTATAGTGCTAACCACAAGACTACTGTGAAGTGCCACACCTTGAGGTTCAGACAAAATCCAGACTGTGGACCTTTATCTAGTGAAACATACTCATTGATAGAGACACAATAGCAGCAGACTACAACACTGTAAATCATTGATGAGCCATTTGTTTTGGCCCAATTTTTCAAATGTTTTGGCCTATGAATTAATACAGCCATTTTGACAATTTATATTCATGGCACTTCCTGATTCCAAATGAGGGAATGTATATGCATATATTTAAATAACATTCATGATGCTTACCAGGCTGGGACAGTGGGTCTACCAGAGGAGGAGAGAATATGCTGACCAGCTTTATATTCACTGAAGTTCAGAAAAACCTGTATTAAGGCTAGGCAGACTGGATGTCAGAAGAACATTTAGCTAGGTTAGGATATCTCTAACAAAGAGTTAAAGGTTTGGGTTGCAGACAGCAGACTTAAGAATGAACAAAAAAAAATTCATTCCGAGGTCATGGAAACTGTGGAATTCTCAACACATCCGCTGTTGAAATGATCTCACTGAATATACATATATTTTGAGGTTCAAAAGGCAACAGGTGATATAGGAAGAGACTGGAACTGTGATATTGAGATGGAGGATCAGCCATATTCATATTAAAAGGCAGGGCTGACTCAAAGATCCAAATGGACCACACCCCTGTCCTATTTTCTGTTTCTATGAAAGCTACATCCCTTGACTCAATACCTTCAACAACTTCTGTCATTTACGTACAAAAGTTCTGCACAGATCACTACACCAATCTAGCAGATTCCAAAATCTGGAAGTTGCATCAGCTGAAGACAAACGGTCAAAAGCAACATAAAGCACAGTGGGGTCAGCTGGATCTGTCAGACTGTAGGAGAACAAAACACACAGACCTTCTGTCCACCTATATTGTTTTACCATAATGAAAATTAAACATAATGCATCATCATTCTTGCAAATAAGGTATACCATATTGAAGCCTGTAAAGATTTACTGATAATACAAATTCTGCTGTCATAAAACTGAAAGTTAAGTTTACAGTGCTGGTCTTAAAATAAACCACTTCAAAGCATCAGGTCCACTGGGTATGGTTGCATTTGAATTTAAGGTGTAAGTTGAATATAAACTAAGTGTTTGTTTGTTCTCTAATATAGCTTTAAAAGTCACATAAAACACCAAAGGGCTAGGTGGGGAACAGTAAAAGCAACTTGGAAGTTCTGTAAATAAGTGAAGGAAATATTCACAGCAATATTTCAGTTTGTCTTTTCAGAAAGTCTCCTCAGGGAAAAGTGGCAAAACTTCACATCTCTAACACAGTAACATATTTTCCAGAGTATTTAGTCCATACAAAATGAATAATCATTAACTCATACTTTTACAGTTTCAAGTAGAAATGGTTTATAGTACACATGCACATTACAAATAATTATTTAATTCTATTATGGTCAGATCAATTCATAACTTAAAATGCATGTGAAAACATTTAACAATCATTTTTTAAAAAATATTTAACTTTAAAAATGAGCACTACAATCACTAATATTTCCAACAATGTCCTCAACAATGCTCTCCGCTATTTAAAAAGCTACTATGAATTACTACTTGTAGTCTCTGGGAGTCAAATAATTTTAAAGTTGTTTCTGACTTGCATAGATGTATAAACCAATCACCTTCACTTCACTAATAAAATGTCAATGAGGATAATGCAGATGCTTTCTGAAGTTTCAGAACCTGCAGGTGCCACTTAGCTATAACATTTTTAATTCTTTTTTTCTGAAATCCATTCTTTGCTTTAGGAGATGCAGGTCATATTTTCTCTCCCAAACTTTTCAATATAATTACAAATTTTCATTGGTGACTGAAGATAAAGAGAATTGATCATTAATCAGAGCATCTTCTTCAGCACTTCTTTTGATACCATTTGCTTTGACTTAGTTAGCAGCATGCAGCCTTTTTTAATTACCTGGGATAGCATAATGGGCCTGTCCATCTTTATTATAAGATAGCAGAGAAAGAAAGCTCCGACTCTTAGAATCCTTTGTAGTTTACCTAACAGCTGCCTTTTTGTTTCTCTTGTTCTTCTCCAACAGGTTCATAGAAGAACATGGTGAAATATCCACACAGACAGACTCACACTCTCCATCATTCCCTCAGTAATTTGGATACTATCCACAAAAGGGCATCTCAATAACTCTTTCTTTGTGAAGTCACCACATTAGTTTCTGGGAAAATCCATGCTCCTCTACATTTGCTGTCAGAATGTTTGCACTCAAGCTACAAACAAAGTGTTTACGATCCACAACATTATTGATATCCTGGTTATGAGTGTAAGTCAGCTGAAAGCTCCCTTTCACCTCACTGAACTTACTCTACTAGCTGTTTCATTTTTGCAATGACCCACCTCATCAAAATTACTATAGTGGTGTTATGGTCCATATTATCTTGGTTTCTAGTTTGATTCCTTGATTTGCACCTCCAGACACTTCATCTTTTGTTTTAAGAATTCTAACCTGTTCACCACAGAGTTCCACCAGTCTCCTTTTGCCCCAGCACTATGGCACCACTTGTGCCATTACCAAACTTTTGCCGGATCTCCCTGGCTTTTGTCCTGGTCTACAATTTCTCCCTTTCTTGTCTAATCAAGAATTTCTGCTACTCCATCAACTCTATTACCAGTGACCTGCCTACGATATAGCACCCAAATAGCTGGCATTGTAAAAAATTTACTCTCGTTTCTAAAATTCTCACCATCAATATTTTCCTCAAATAATAAATCCATCCTCAGCTTCAAGGTCTTGGAAAAGAAATCACTCTTCATGAAACTTGACTTACTTTGCAAATTTCCGAATGAAGTGAGGAATGAGCCAACATTTGGCTGATTTAAACAATGGGCCAGATTAAAAAGGTCAGTATGTTGGGACCAGAGGCAATGCATGGGCTGGCATTCAGCTTGCTGATCAGCGAGGAACAACTAATCTCTGCGCTGAACCGAGGCTGTGGCCTGCAACTAGTGGGTTCCTGGACCGGCTGCAGTAATGAACTGGTTTTGTGGCTGTGAACTCACTTCCATGTACTTTAGTTCAGCGTTATTTATTTACTATTTTATTGCTTGTACTATTTGTTCATTTTTTGTCACATTAGGTGTTTGATGTTTTTTTTTGAAAATGGGTTCTACTTAGTTTCTTTTATTTTGTGTGGTTCCTGCAAGAAGCCAAATCTCAAGCTTGTATATATTATACATTGATAGTAAATGCGCTTTGAACTTACTAGCCTTTCTCACCTATTCCACATCTTCATGCTTGACTCCCTCTCGTATGATTTCTATTCAACTTATGGGACATAGAATCACCAAAGTAGAAAGGATGGACAATTGCATAATTTCACTACTACTCGTATACTTACTGCAGTTTTTATCCTAGACAACCAATGCAATCTCCTGAAAAACCTCTTCTCTGATTAACTGTCTTATTGTAGTGTCAGTGCCCCTATCTTTGTAATTTCAAACTTCCCTACAAATATTCTCTGCATGAATCCTTCCATTTTGGGGACAAGTCTGTACCACAACCCAGCTTGCATTCCCCACCACAACTTTTTCAAATTCTACCCTTTCATCTCTCCAACTCCACTCCTCCTCTAAGATCGTTAAAAGCAAACTACTTGACCAAGATTTTGTTCATCTTTTTAGTTGCCTTCATATTCAGCACATCTGAAATACACTGGTTAAAAATGGCACATCGTTATTTCTGATGTTCTTTTTTCTCTTTCTTCATTGATGGTGTAATTTTATATGAATTGCTGCACTTCAGGTATCATGAATTTTGATGAGGTTTGTCAGTTTATAAAGTAAATCTGTACTTACCAATACTTGTTCTCACACCAGGCTAATGAAATCAAACTATGTGATTTCCAGGTAATCAAGTGATAAATGCACTGTTCTGAACCATCGACTACTCTTTTGAGGATTGTGGATAAACAAATCCATAACAAATCAGGTACTCTATACTGATTAACTATTTCACCATAACAGCACATCAGTGATAACTAAGTCTTTAAACTTCTTTTTTGGGAAGATAAAAATATTTTGCATGGAATAAACATAGTTTTCTAAATAGAACAAAACTGTGTTTCAAAATACTATGCTTTTACTAACCTCCTAATCCTGGTCTTAGTCGGTTGTCGTAGCCATCCAGTAATCGGTCAAGAATTCTGGTAAAGACAGTGATTTTGTCCCTTGCTTCATCTTCTACTGAGCTAGGCTGCCCTGTTCTGAATTTAAAATTGTACATATTAAAATACATAATATGACCAGTAATTCCTGCAATCAAACCATTTGCAGTTTAAGTATTCAAAACGATTCTGACAATTCTTCAGATCATTGTAATGAAATTGTGAAGATACGCTTGTGGAAATGTTTCTGAATTTTATACAAGCATTACCCAGACAACTTTTTCTCCCTGATGGTTTCTCTCAACCACACCAGCATTACAGTCAATTGGATCAATGCATATAAAGTTACTGTTTCACAACATTGCAATAATTGATTAAAGTAAGGATGGCAAGTGGTGCAATCAATTTCAGAGGCATTAATCCAATATGCTGTCAGAAAACACTGAATATATTAGTAGCTATATTGTGATGTTAAGACCAAAAGCCACACTGAATTAAAATAATTGGAAACACAACAGTTTCAACGTGATTGCTCTAGAAATGAGGGATTCATTTTCAAACAACCATCTTAAATGATGTGTAGAGGGAAATCCATAATAAAGTCCCATGAAAGAGTTTAAATATTGGAAGCAATTCAAGGCACTTTGGGATTTAAATTCCCTAGCTTGCTATTAGTATATGAAGTGGAAAAAAAAATGTTTCAGCAATACTATTTGTACATAGAAACCCTATAAACAGTGCTTATTTTATGCAAAGCTTGAGTATAAAATTACTACAATGAAAAGCTACAGAAGTTTTAGCTAACGTCTCATAATCGCAATAAAACTATGAAACTTCATTTGCTCTCCCGGTGGTCTTTTTACGATAACTGAATTTATTAACAGGGAAAACAATATATTAAAATGTAAAACAAATCTAAACGACCTCTACATGAACAGAAAACTGGTTTTTCTTTATACTGTACAGAATTTATAATTACCACGGGACATCACTAAGTGATTTATACTCCAAGTACTATACCTTCTAAGTATTATAACAGCAATGTTTTTGTACAAAGCCAAAGATCAGTTATTTTAAAATAAAGTGTTCTTGAGAAACAAACAGAAGGGAGATTATCAAAAGGATTCCCCCTTTATTTCCTAAAAGCAGTGCCATGGAGATTTTTTTTTACACCCTCCTGAAACAAAGGGTGAAATTTTAAAATATGGTGGCACAATTTACTGTGCATTAGGTTGTGTTAAATACATAACAATTCTGGTTTTCACCAGTAAACCAAGTAAATTAATCAGGCAACTAACTGCAACTCAATCACTCAGGAAGATTTAACTATTGAACTTGGGGTGGAAATTAGAAACAGCAAAAGCTGAACTACAATGAACTTTACATTGCAATGTACAAATTGTAACAGGTAAAACATTGACTACATGAAGCAGATGCTGTTCATTCTGTATCTTAATTACCATCCACTAGCCTACTTCATCAAGACAATGACAATTTTCACATCAGAAAGCAGGCAGCTATCCCCTTGATACAAATGCCCTGCAAAACACTTTGCAATTGCTTTAGGTACATCCAACAAAATGTAGATTCTCTCATCAAATTGGCTAGAAAGTCTATTCTCTGCTGTATTTTGAACATCACATCAACATGGGGTCTATACAACACATCAATAAGGAACACTGCACTGAAGCACACTTGCCAACTCACGGGGATTCTTCGCTTACAACCACCACCTGCAGATCATTTTGCTAATCACAGCAAAGTGGATAAAACTACAATAAAATATCCTTTTAAATTCCGGTAGAACACTCTAGAACCTATAAAAAGAAAAACATGACTTATTCAATAACTGTTCAAATTATTGTCATAAAGTGTTTCTTTTTCAGAAGAAATGAAATTGGCTCACTATTCATCTAAAAAGACAGGGCAAAAGAAACCCCAGGGGTACAACTGCCTGAGCTGATTTGATTGAAAGACTGAGAATTGTCAGCTACTTGTAAGGTAGAAAATTGGGAGCGTTCCCTCTCATATGAGATCACAGAGATCTACTTCTTGTATTGAAAAACAGATAGTCCCGGAGTCTGGAAGAGCAGTGTATTTAATAGTTGGCTCTCTAGGAGTTGACAAATATTATGTTTTACAATATGATGTAATTTTTGCTCATATAAATTAATATATAATACACCCAATGGGGACAGCATTTTACCTTTGCAGCTTGAAGAATGAGCACTAGAATATTTTCAACAAGCAGCAGCTAATTTAAAGAATTCCTATTCTGCATTATAAAAGAGTGTTTATTCTCATAGTGTAAATTATAAGGAAAGTTGAAAGGGATATGCATCAATAAATCAAAGGATGTAGAGAATGGTCTCTTTTCTTAAATTTTACATTGAAGGGAGATAAGCCACGATATTGAGTGGCTTTGTGTTTGAATGTCTCCAATTTATATTTCTCCACCTGAATCATGGTTCATTCTTTATAATTTTCTCCAGTATCTTCCACACTACCAACATCAAGATAGTACCCCTATCATTACTATGACATAACTTATTGATTTAAAGTTTCTAACTAATGAAAGTATAAGTTGCGAGAAAAACGGGCCAGACCTTTGCAAAGCACAGAGAAATTGTGTTTCCCAGATTTCATCTTCCTGCCACAGTCATTACAGTAATTATACACACTAGACGATCCTTCTCAGACATCACTGATGACTTAGCGGTGTGTCATAGCTTCAACAAAAATTAACAAACACCTTACTGGAAGTGGTTAGTAGTTTCATTGAGGGCCTTGTGTAAATAAGCATTGGCTTAATGAGCACAGGATGAAATGCCATAGACAAAGTTGCTCAAATTATTTGTCAGGAAATGCAGAGGAGTCTTCACCTAAACGTAGACACGATTCAATGAGCAATTGCTGTAGTAATAAACTGCAAAATAACAAGCCATCGAGGGCCACAAAACAACACAGATTGGATACTTAACACAGCTAGGCATTAAGGCAACTGAAAACTAGAAGCACTGGCTCAATGAATGAACGAACAAGGATTATGGATAAAAGGTGGGTTTAAATGGCCTGCAGGTGATGAGATAGAAATGAATGGCAGGTCATTCCTGTTAGCTAGGACAGACTGAGAGGAGCCTGCTTGTGCAAACCTGATAAGACCCTCTCCCCTCTCACCATTGCTGGCACCAGATGGCACAGGACAATCTGGATAGATCCAGTGGAACTCCTTGTTGATCAATGGATCCATGATGAAACATGACCTCTCCTCCAGGCTCTTCCCTTCCCAGTGGAGCAGACGCTGCACACCTTGGCCACAACAATGTAAATCCATCAACTGGTGCACAGTGTACACTGGGCCATCTTCCACCATCCTACGTTTTGGAAGTGCAGGTTCGGATGAGCTGAGTGTCCATGGACAACAGGCTCGGGGCAGGACATGTGAAAGCGGAGTGTGATTCTGAGGGGCAATGGCAGTAAGTGACTGGATTGATGCCATGGGTAATGTTGAAGGGATTGATGAACCAGGGTGAGAGTCAATGCAGAAGGGCAGATCTTGAGTGGAAAGCCAGACATGGCCCCCCCAGGCCTGGCAGCACTAGGTAATGTTGGCAGCCAAGATGATTCTCTGTGCCCTCTTCCAAGCACTGCAGCAGTGGCAAACAAGGGCAATGGTGATAGGACCACCACTGTGGGTTCGCTTCACAGGGTAGACTGGGCATCGGCAGCCATCAAGCATTTCAAAGAGTGACATACCTGTGGCAGAGGAGGTGTGTAGATTGTGCGACAGCTCAGCCCAATGCAAATACATCCCCCATGAGGAAGAGCTATAGGTGGCGAAACATCGCAGGAATTTCTCCACTTGCTCATTGGCTCTTTCTGACTGCCTTTTGGTCTGCAGTTGAACACTACAAGTCAAACTCACTGAGGTGCGGAGGAGGAAGCAGAAAGATCACCAGAAGCAGGAGATGAATTGTGGGACCCGGTCCAAAACAATGCTCTGGGAAATCATGGAGGTCATCTACATTTTGGAGAGCCAGATCCACTGTCTCCATGGCCGACAGAAGTTTGGGGAGGGCAATGAAGTGACCCGCCTTGGAAAACTGGTCAATGACCATCATGATCACTGTGGCACCATGGCCGTGAGGGACCGGTAGGGGCTTTAGGACCCCAGAAGGCTGCTCACTGGAAGAATTGAACTGGGCACATTGAGGACAGGCAGCGATTGACTGACATACATCTGCAATCATGGTGGGTCACTGGAACAGCATCGCAGAAAATCTGTCATGCATTTGAATGTCTGAAGAGGGGTGATGGGGTCAGGAGTGTCTCTCAGTACACAGCTGCCAGCATATACATGTAGTTGTCAGATGGTGTAGGCTGGAGCAGGCTTGTGCTGTAGGGCCGGGCAGATCTGGTTCTCAAGCTTCCAGTCAAATGGGGTGAGGTCCTGCAAAGAGAGTTTGATGGACCATTTCAGCTAGGTCAAACTGTCATGACAGGGCATCCATTTTAATGTTCTTGGAGCCATATTGGTAGGAGATAGTGAAGCTGAATTGCTCAAGGAAGGCAGCACAAAGACGTGCGTACAATTGGTGGGTCGGCTGAATGGATACGAGGTTCTGATGGCCAATCTAGACCAGAAAAATCTCTGTGTTCTTCATCAGCCAATGTCTCCATTCCTCCAAGGCCCATTTAATGGTTCCTGTCTCCTATTCCATAAGGGTA
Organism: Hypanus sabinus; assembly: GCF_030144855.1. Lineage (NCBI taxonomy): Eukaryota > Metazoa > Chordata > Chondrichthyes > Myliobatiformes > Dasyatidae > Hypanus > Hypanus sabinus. The sequence goes on from NC_082719.1 coordinate 49,467,340, forward strand.
CTGTATACACTTGAATAAGGGTGGGTCTTCCTGTCTGGTCCTCACTGGGAGAGGAGGGCCTGGGCACTCATAGCAGACGTGTCTACTGCTATTCGGAAAGGTCCAGATGGGTTCAGATGGTGGAGAATGGGAGCAGTGGTGAAACATCTCCTGAGCTCGAAGAAAGCATGGTCTGTGGCAGCAGACCAGATTATCCAAGAGGTATATAGGTGATTTGGTGAGGGAGGTGAGATGAGTGGTGATTTGGCTGTAATAATTCATGATGAAAAGGCACAGATGGAGAAGCACAAGAAACACTGAAAAATGCTTTATACCTCTGAGCATCAGGGCTAAGCAGAGCTGTAATTCCATATTCAAGTTTGATGGTGCACCACTGTCATAGGCTGAATCAAAGATGGTGGCAAATCAGCATATAGGAGGGAGACTGCCAGGCTGAGTGGTGCCACAACAACAAACTCTAACTTAATGTCAGCAAGACCAAAGAGCTGCTTGTTGATTTCAGGAGGAAGAATCCCAAGATCCATGAGTCAATCCTCATCAGGGAATCAGAGGTAGAGAGGGTCAGTAACTTTAAATTCCTGGGTGTTACCATTTCAGAGGACCTATCCTGAGCCCAGCGTTTATGCACAAGAAGAAAGCATAGCAGTGCCTCTACTTCCTTGGGAGCTTGCCAAAATTTGGCATGACGTCTAGAACTTTGACTAAATTCTGTAGATGTATGGTGTAGAGTATTTTAACTGACTGCATCACAGCCTGGTATGGAACCACCAATGCCCTCGGAAAAAAAATCCTACAAAAAGTAGTGGATACAGCCCAGTCCATCAATGGTAAAGGCCTCCCCACTATCGAGCACCTCTACACAGAGTGTTGTCACAGTAAAGCAGCACCCATCATTAGGGACTCCCACCACTCATGTCAGGCTCTCTTCTCGCAGCTGCCGTCAAGAAGTTAGTGGAGCCTCAGGACTCACACCACCAGGTTCAGAAACCATTATTAACCTCAAACATCAAGCACTTGAACCAGGGGGATAATTTCACTTGCCCTGTCACTGAACTGCTCCCACAACCTATGGACTCACTTTAAAGGACTCTTCATCTCAAGTTCTCAATATTTGAATGTTTACTTATTTTTGTATTTGCCGTTTATTGTCTTTTGCATCAAGGTTGGTGTAGTCTTTAATTTTGTTATAGTTATTGGATTCATTCACTATACCCACAAGAAAATGAATCTCAATATGGTGACTTTGATAATAAATTTACTTTGAACTTTTAAACTTTGAAAAAGCACTGTAGCTGTTTGAGGGAGCATGGTCAGGGCCATTCAACAACGGCACACTTTCTCTGGATCCACGGTTATGGCTTGGGGTGAAAGGACGTGACTGAGGTGTGAAACCAGCATTTCTCTGACAGTATTGTTGGTTTTTAAGGAGACGCTGAAGGACTGAATGGATGTGACAGACGTAGTCTTGAGCGTATCTTAGAGAAAATGAGGACATCATTGAGGTAGCCGAACATATACCTGTGTAGCAAGTCTCAGAGGAACTCTTGAATGAAGGGTTAGAAAATGGCTGTATTGGAGGAAATTCTGAAAGGCATCACCAAGTATGCATAGTGGCCAGTGGGTGTTATTAATGGGGTCTTCCACTCATCTCCACAGCAGGTGCAGATCAGATTTTCCTAACTCGGTAGATCCAGCTTGTTGAATATCTGGGCTTCGCGGAGTGTCTGAATGTACTCTCCATCAAGAGGTGAGGGTAGCAGTTGTTAATGACGATTTTGTTAAGTCTGCAGCAGTCAATGTAGGGATGAAAACAACAGTCTTTCTTTTTGACAAAGAATCCTGCAGCAGCTGGGAACTGGAAAGGACAATTGATGAGGTGATCATTGATGGCTTGGTTCTCAGGAGGTGAGAGAGAGAATAGACAGCAAGGGGTGGTGTCTGGGACGAGATTGATTGCTCAGACATGTGGTCGATGAGACAGCAGTTTACCGGCACGGCAATGGTTAAGTTCTGGTATTCCTGCAGGAGTTTGGTAATGTTGAGTGTTTCCTCTGTCTTCGTAGATTTTGGGATAAAGACAACTGACGTTGCTGACAGGTGGGTTGACAACTCAGCAATGATCTGGATGACCAGGCGAACTGAAGATTGTGAGTGGAGACCCAGGAGTAACCCAAAATAGGAGTGTTGGTGAGTTGATAAGGAGGAATTGGATGGTCTGCGCACTCTGACCATCCCAGACCCCAACGTACATCGATCAATTGCCATGACACAGAAGGGGAGATAGGCTTGAGTGGGAGTCTACGCTGCACAAAGTCTGATTCAGAAAGTTGCCTGGTGCACCAGAATCCACTACAGCCTCATGTGCTGTACAGCTGTCAGAATGTGGAGGACAGAGAGAGTGAGTGGGGCTATGGTGCTGCAACAAGGAGCCAGGGGCAGCTGACCAGATAGAAGACCCTCGTCTCTAATGTTTAGTGCTGTTTTCATGGACATAGTGACGTTTTGAAATGTGGGTGATTGGCTGTAAACAAGCAAGTTGTTTTTCTACTGATGCTTACGATCCCAGGAGGTGAGGGAGGGGGGAGTGGTTAAGGGAGCTTTTCTGAATTGTATGGGTTCTGGACCGTTGCTGATGAGGGCTCTATGGGCTGAAATGGTTCTGGGAACAGAACTCGGGTTCTGGCTGATGATCCCATGGGTAATTCCATAAGATGCTTGTCAACAAAGGACCAAAGGGATAAAGCTTTCAAGGTCAGAGGGCATCTTCTGGGTAGCTCATCTTTCAAGCAATCCAAGAGGCCATGAGGGCAATGGGCCAGCAATGCTTCTGTATTCCAGCTCTTCTCCATTGCAATGGCCCTGAATTCCATGGTGAAATCAAGAACTGAGCATCAGCCTTGACACAGACAAAGTATCCGATCCACTGGCTCCCCACCTCTTCCTAGATGGCTGAAAGCCCAGCGCATCTCACTGGTGAATTTCTCACATTTATTGCGGATGGGGGCTTTATTGTCCAATTTAGCTGCAGCCCAGATCAGAGCTCACCCAGTCGAGAGTGAGATTGACTAAGACAATCTTGACTCGGTCCGTAGAATACAGAGATTGCTTCAGCTCAAAGTGCAAGGCACACTAGGAAAGGAAGTTGCAGCATCAAGCTGGCAATCCGAAGCGTTCAGGCACCAGAATCCAAGAATCCAAGGGAAAAGGTTGACTGATGTGGGGTTACTGCAAGCTGGTTGATAATGATAACTGATGATCAAATGGTTTTCTGCTGCATCAGGATCAGTTAATTATGTCCGTTGATGACTTCCTTTAGGTGAGCAAACTCTGCTGGTTCAACCCTACTATCGAGAAATGCAGAGGAGGCTTGACCCGAACACAGAACAGTGGAGACCCTTTAGCAGTGAGCAATCACTTTAACAATAAACTGCAAAAAAACAAGCAATAAGGGGCTCCAAAACAAGAGATAACAGATACTTAATACAAGGTAACTGAAGACTCAGAGCAACTGACTGAGGCTGGCTAGTTCGATGAGTGAAGAAGGATTGTGGGTGAAAGGTGGGTTTAAATAGGCTTCAGGTGATTAGCTGGAAACAAGTGGTAGGTGACTTCTGTTAGCTGGCTGGAGACTGGGAGGTGCCTACCTGTACAGGCCTGACATTACAGAGTAGCTAAAAAAAAAGAAGACAGCATATAGAAAATATGGTCCATCACCAATTTCTGCTAGGTTAGACCCTTCTGTTGATTGTACATTTGCCTACCAGACAGAAATATTTCCTCATTTTGCCAAAAACAATCATTTAAACATATTTTGCTAACTATTAAGCAAGTGAGCTGTTTTTAGTGTGCTATCTTTTAATTAAAGACCTTATTTCTTGCATCCATCTTTCCCTTCATTTTGATCAGCAGTTTTGCTTTATTGTTTACCTTAAGCTGCTAAATCCTAATTATTTCCATTGTGATTAAAACCGGTAATATTAGAAAGGCTCAGCAGGCCTGGATAGTACCTATGGTGGCAGTGATGGCGGAGAGAAAGAACATTTACATCTCAAACCACTTTGTCATTACTAGCAAAGGTTTTCAATCTGAAACATTAACTGTTTTGTTTTCTTACAGATGCTGTCTGACCTGCTGAATGTTTCTAGAATTGCTTGTTTTAATTTCATGTTTCAAATATCTCTCTTTTCTCCTTTCTTCTATTCCCATTGTGAATATGGCACAGCATTCTATCCTGCTGATCACTCAGAGCTAGGGTAGGTGGAGGGGGCAGTTAGGGTCTTTTACTACAATAAAATGACACAGCTACCTCAGTCAATATATTAAAGACAAGGTTGGATAGATTTTTGCATAGTAGGGAAATTAAGGGTTATGGGGAAAAGGCATGTAGACGGAGATGAGTCCGTGCCCATATCAGCCAAGATCTTACTGACTGGCAGAGCAAGCTCGATGGGCCAGATGGCCTACTCCTGCTCCTATTTCTTATGATCTTATGGAAGTGGGAAGAGATTACTTTAAATAACTTATGCTGCTCAAATTAACTACCGAGGAGAAATTCATCTTGTGAAGTGTTTCAGAACAAGAACTCATGCAAACATTGATGAACACCAATATTTTTACCAATACCCAATTCTTTTGAAATAGGAAGTCACTAACTTTGAAATATTATTTTGCTGGTCTGCCAAATTTCTAAAATGCATCATCACAATCTTATGAGTGGTTAATTGATGTCTATTCCAATTTTAAATCTACAGGAAAATTGAGGTTTAACTGGAATTTCTTGAGGCATTTAAACCTCAAAACAAATAATTTTAATGAGAAGTTGATAAATTCATAAGTTTAATTAACTGTCAATTAAGATGAGCCCACCACCAAGTATTCAGTGTATTATCAATGTGTGATTAGCAGCAAACTGTTAAGATTACATTTTGCAGGCATCTTTAATATATTTATATTATACTTAGAGATGTCTTAGAGATACCACATGATATTAGGCCATTCTGAGCCAAAGATACCACACTGCCTAATTGCACCCATGTAACCAATTAACCTACTAACATTTTTGGAGTATGGGAGGAAACCGGAGCAGTCGGATGCAACCCACACAGTCACAGGGAAAATGTACAAACTCCTTACATACAGTGGCAACTTGAACCCAAACTGTTGGTGCTGTAACTGTGTTACAGTAATGCTGCGCTACTGTTCCACCCCAAAACAGATTATCTTGTTCAATTGTAAAACTACTGAAAGTCGAACAGTAGGGAAAAAAATAACAGCTAGGAAAGGTTCTAAATCAGTGGTGATGTAATAAAACAGTTGACGTGCCTTACCACAATACAGGAAATGTTCAAGAGCCGCTACTAAACCATTCGCCATCTGACTTACCAAGTAAAATTTGACATGCTCCATTCCAACTACGAGGTGGGCTGGGTTCCCATGCTCCATTCCCACTCACTAAGATGCCATTTCCCTCACTCTCATTCAAATCCCCAAGTTTCTGACCCCCACCCTGCCTTTCAAATGACCAGGGTCCCATTTCTCATGTTTACAATAAATTCACCCAATTCATTGGGAAATTTTATATAAACCCATGCAATATCTAATTCAAAATGCTCCAGGGTATTAATACAAATGACACTTAACTGTCTGAAAAAAGATTTGCTAATCCAGCATTCCCCAAGAATTCCAGATTATCAAAGTTTTACCATAATTATATTCAGTTGACTCTAAGTAGCATCATCAACACCTTCGACTATTCTGCCACTATGAATACATTCAGTTGAAGTCGAAGAATGTTGTAAGGAAAGTAATTTTCCTTCACAAACAAAATACCCATGGGTATATTTACATTATCTGTTTTTTCCGTAGTTTATGGGATTTCAACAAAGTGGAAACTTTTCAGTGTACTGATAAATGTAATACTCTTCTCCATCATAACAACTTTCCTATGAAAAATGATATGATTAAATGGGCATACAAAAAGGAACATAAAGGGAGGTCATTTGATCAGTTATTTGTTAAGGGCATAATTCCAGTACATTATGAAAGTAAAGGATTTGGGTGCAAATTTTGGTCAAAGATTGAGTCAACTAGTGGTAGGCCAAATATGTGTTACTTACTGGAGTTAAGCTCTATCTAGGATGAAAGTTATAGCTAATTGCATTAGAGTCAAAGTTACAGTTAGTTAAAAGATTTCTGTTAAACTGCAAAAACAGTACACGGTGCTTTAGAAAAGCTACAGCTGTTATTATACAAGTCTAGTATTGTAGTTCTAACACCATTTGCAGTATTTGTTCATTAGTTTCAATAAGTCTTTTAAAAGAGTTCCAAGTTTTGCTATTCCATGTCTTACTTCAACCCAAAAGAATTCCAGACGAAGCACAAGTAAAAGGTACCAGTAACATTTAGCCACATTAATGTTCACATTACCTCTTTAAAGTTTTCTACAACAAACAATGACAGACAAAATATTATAATGAGGCCCATCTTCCTTTCCAAAATACTGTAAAACACTGACAACAAAATGGCAATTTATTACATTCCATTTTCAGGTTGCTGCTGCCCCATTTCCACTGTAGGAATGCTAAAAATGGAATGCTATACTTTGAAATCATTCACAGACAGAGAATTTATGTTTCATAGCAAGTATCTAAAGCGGATAACAAAGTGTAGATAATTACAAATGTCCCTGCAAGAACTCTTGAGTTTTGACACCACTATTGTAAGGTACTGAATTTTTTTTTGATCAGTAATAATTTTATAGCATAGTTAAAGACTTTAAAAGCCTGTAAAATAGACCAGTATTTATGGTGATTCATTTATTGAACTTCTGCAGCGATTTTACAACATCAAACAGTAAAGTTCTAATATACTGCATGCTACCTAACTTCCATAGCTCTTCAGAAACTATGGTTTTGTTCAGTAAAAATAAGTCAAATAAGTAAGTTCAAACAAGTAAGAAATCAAACTTCAGCCAACCTGGTATCTGAACTTAACAACAAGAGAAATTCTGCAGATGTTGGAAATCGAAGTAATACACACAAACTACTGAAGGATCTCAGCAGGCCAGGCAGCATCTATGGAAAGGAGTAAATAGTTGAGGTTTCAGGCCAGACCCCTCCATGAGTCCTGATGAATAGCCTCGGCCCAAAACGTCAACTGTTCACTGTTTTCCATAGATGCTGTCTGCCCTGCTGAGCTCCTCCACCATTTTGTGTGTATTACTTTGACTTCCAGCACCTCCAGATTCTCTCATTTGTTAATAATGTGTTTGACCTTCTTTGAAGGAGATTAAAACACTAAGGCCACAGATCAATCATAACAAACACAATTTCAGAAATAACAATTATATCTGTGCAGGGACCTAATTTGATATAATCTTTTCCATTGTATGGTCAATAATTTATGTGCCTTCCTAAGCTATGCTTGCTTATCTTCACACTAGCTATTGTACCAAGAAACAAATTTCCTCAATTCTTAGAGCTGCTTTATAGCAACTACTCCAGAAAAACATCCATCAAGTATTGAAACTGCCAGGAAGGAAAATCTTAGATTGTTAGATGAGAATTACATTTAGTTGTTCTGATATGGAAAAGTGATCGGAAATAGAAAATGTTATGTAACAACTTAGAACAAGAAGATCCATTCATCAAGAATGGTCAGGAAGAGACAATCAAAAATGCATACTATCAGCCAACTAAAAGTATTCATACCTGCCACAAGCAAAAATCAGAACTGCCCTTTAGGCTGCCTCCAACCTAAGAATTAGAAAAACAGAGGATGTGGATGACGTTCCAAATGGTTACTTTGCATCAGTACTTACCAAGGAGGACATGGAGAATAGAGCATGTTGAAATAAAAAAATGGAGAAACGTTGGGTCCATTAACGAAAACTAAAGTGGATAAGACCTCAGTGTGAGATGGATGTATACCATGTTATTGAGGGGTAAGAGATTTGATTGCTGGGACCTTGACCAATATCTTCACATCTTCTCTAACCATATGCAAACTCCCAAAGGACAGGCAAGTAGCTAATGTTGTCGTATGAAGCAAAAAGGGAAATAGGGATAAATCATGGGAACTATAAATCTGTACTGTCTCACATCAGTGGTACAGATGTTATTGGAGAGAATTCTCAGGGTTAGGATTTATGAACAATCAGAAAACCATGACCAAATTAGTGACAGCAAGGATGTAGAGCAAGTTATATCTTACTAACTTGATTGAGTTTACCATGGTGATAAAGATGACTGATGGAAGTAGAGTTCTGGATGTGGTCAATGTGGAGTTTAGTTAGGTATTTGACAAGGCTTTATGAGAAGTTCATCCAAGATTAAAATGCATGAATCTAGTGTGAACTAGCCATTTTCAGAATTTCAGTTAAAAGGTATCGATATCTTTAACCTCTCACCAGCAGTCTGAGGTACCCATTTGTGTCAAGCAGCCTTTGAATATAACAGTGCCTAAGAAGAACATGGTAATCTGCCTCAATGACTATCATCCAGGGTGATGACATGCATTGAGAGGTTAGTAATGAAGCATATCAATGTCTGCCTGAGGAGCAACTTGGATCAGCTCCAATTTAACTACCGGCGCAACAGGTCCATGGCAGATGCCATTTCATTAACTCTTCACTCAACCCTGGAACATCTAGACTGCAAAGATACATACATCTGGATGTTCTTTATTGATTACAGATCAGCATTCAAAAACATCATCCTCTCAAACTAGTCAATAAGCTTCAAGACCTTGGCTGCAATACCTCCTTGTGCAAATGGATTCTCAATTTTCTCACTTGTAGACCCCAATCAATTTCGATAGGCAACATCTCCTCCACAGTCTTCTTCAACACAGGTGCCCTACCAGACTGTGTGCTTAGCCTTCTGCTCTACTCACTTTATAACTGTGAGGCTAAGCACAGCTCCAATGCTACAGGTATATGCAAGGTTGAGGACAAAACAACTGTCGGCTGAATCAAAGGTGGTGACAAATCAGAATATAGAGCAATATTAAAAATCTGGTTGAGTGTAGCCACAACAACCTCTCAATCACTGTTAGCAATCCCAAGGAGATGATTATTGACTTTAGGAGAATGAAACTGGAAGTCTACGAGCCAGTTTTCATTGGGGGAAAATTAGAGGAGGGCCAGCAACTTTTAGATGGGCATATGAATGTGAGGAAAATAGAAGGATATGAACATTGTGTATGCAGAAGAGATTAATTTAGCCATCTTATTATGATAAAAGCATTATTATAATATTCTGTGTTATTTTTCTATGTTCTAACTCAGTTAATGAAACCCTTGGTGGCAGACCATTCATTGCATGAAAAGTATCAAAAGTTATATCCATAACATATACAATGGTAAAGTGAAGGTATGGAACCAGCTGCCCACTTACACTAACAATAAGCAGTTTAGCAATGGCTTCACAAATAGTTATTTATAACTTAACTTACGAGGCCAGTAGCATATGAGGTCTTTTTGTGCAAAAACCAAAGAACAGATGCCAGAGTGGTAACAAATTGTAAAGCCCTTCCAACCTAATCTAAATTTGTAAAAACTGGCTACACTTACCAAAAATACCAATTGGGAGGATAACAGCACTTCATACATAAAATCAAGACACATCAAATAGAATGATTTTTCTGGGTAAGTCAGCAAAAGTAGCAGATAGGTAGCATCTGGTAGACAAATACAAGGCATTGAAACTAGGAATGTGAAACAGGTATCAATAGAACATGGACACTTGCAGACGACAAAAGATACAAGAGAGTATAAAAGATAGAGTAGTTACAAGGCATCAACAAGAGACAACGAAAACTTCAGTTGTTACATTGAGCATTGAGTTTTTTTTCCCAACTCATGCAAGTCTACAATATTCACAGAAAATGTACTTCCAAAGAATGTAGTCCATTCCAATCTTAGGACACTAACCATTTGGATTTTTATAATAGATCAAAAACTTCTCATTCATTTTTACTGTTATGAGACTTTTGTAAACTGCAGGATGAAGGTCATCCAGAAGTTGTGCTCCACAATGATACAAACAACAAAGGCAGAAGGGTGACAAAGTCCTGTAGAGTGATAGCTGGGAGTTAGGTGCTAAGTTAAAGACTAGGACCTCCAGGATTTTGCTGTCAGGATTGCTATCTGTGTCATATGCTTGTGAGGTTAGAAATAGGAAGATAATATGGGTTAACGTGGAGCCTAGGAGATAGTATAGGGGAAGGTGGAACGTCTACAAATGGGATGGATTGCACCCAATTTGGAGGGGGACTGATATTCTTGTGAGATTGCTGGTTCTGTTCCGTGAGGCTGGGGGATGTTGAACCAGAGTACCAGGGCAGATAGTGAAGTGGGTGCAGGTAAAGTACATTAAGCCTACACATAAAGACAGGAACCGAAAGGCTGAGCGTGGTGGGACTGTTGTTCTAAGTTGTATTGATCTTAATGCAACGAGTATTGTAGGTAAGATAGATGAGCTCACCACATGGATCAGCAAATGGAATTATGACATTATAACTATTAATGAGTCAGCTGCAGAAGGGGCAGGCCTGGCAGCTCAGTGTTCCAGAGTTCTGTTGTTTTAGACATGATACAGGGGAAGGTACTAAAGGGGAGGGGTGGCATTACTAGTCAGGGAAAATGTCACAGCAGTGCTCAGGCAAGACAGACTGGAGGGCTCATCTACTGAAGCTATAGGGGCAGATCTGAGGATTGGATGACCACTAAATAGTCAGCAGGATTTAGAGGAGCAAATTTGTAGAGAGATATTGTAGAAGGTTGTAAGAAAAATAAGATTGTAACTGGAGGCAATTTGAACTTTATACATATTGACAGATTTCCATTCTGTAAAAAGACAACCTGGGAAAGTGTTAGTAAAATGTGTTCAGTAAAAAATTTTTAATTTATAGAGGTCCCAAGGAGGAAGAGTGCAACATTGTATCTCCTATTAAGGAATGAGACAGAGCAGATGACAGAAGCATGTCACTTTGGATCTAGTGATCATAATTTCAATAGTTTATGGGCTGAAAAAATGGCAGACCAGATTTAATATAGACAAGTGTGAGATGCTGCATTTTGGGAGGACAAGCCAGAGAACGAGTTACAGTGAGCAGCAGGATACTAGGGAATGCAGCAGAAGAGAGAGATCTAGAATATAGATCCATAACGTCTTGAAAGTGGTGTCACAGGTAGGTAGCAGCTTTCCATTTAGAAAGAGAAGTCATACATTAAGAGTGAAAAGTGAATTTTAAAGGGAACCTAAGGGGGATTCTCACTCAAGGTGGTGAAAGCGTGGAACAAGCTACCAGCAGAAGTGGTGGGATCAAGTTTGATTTCAACACTTAAGAGATGATTGGATAAGTATGTGGATGGGAGTCATATGGAGAGTTACAGTATGGTCCAGGTGCAGGTCATTGGGACTGAGCAGATAAACAGTACAGCATGGACCAGATGAGCTGTAGAGTCTGCTTTGTTCTGTAGTACTCTGACTCTATTAAAATAAATATTCAAAACTGCCATTAAATTCACTCTTCTGTTCTCTGGATTACTGGTGTAGATTTTTCAATTTCCAGTTGAGTAACATAGTATCAACACAATCTTTGCCATTCTACGTATAGATCCAACTGTGTGTTGAATAATCCAGGAATAAAAGCTTTATTACAAGGCTGCTGCTTTGCTTACAGAGATCGTCTGTCTTTAGCTTCACTAAAATTATGCAGGGTTTAGATAAGACTGATTCAACTAAATTATCTTTATGAAGGACACAAGATCAAGAAAAAGCAGCTTTTCTTTCAAGTTATCAATGTTGAGACCTTAAACAGTCACGTAATATCATAAGCAAAAATCAAAAAAATAGAACTGCACATGCTTGAAATCTAAAATAAAAACAGAAAGTTTTAGAAATACCCAGCGGGTTAGGCAACATCTTTGTAAATGACTTAATGTTTCAGTATGGACACTCTTCACCAGCATTTCTGTTTTGCAGTGTCTCAGAATAGAAGGACGTCAGAATAGAAAGATGGCACACTATGAGTTAAAGTACAAAGCCAACATGAAGCAGCTTGATTTAATTCAGTAATGAATGGAAGTGAAAAAGACTTGTGATGTAATATTGTTTGAAGCTTAAAAGCATCAGGAAATTGCCAAGAAGCATTGACTGAGGGAGTGTCAAGTGAAATCCAAAATACATTGTTGCCTTGGAACGAGGATAATTGAATGCTGGAAGTGAGAAAGAGTTTACCTAAAATAAGACAATCTATTCCTTCTACTCGGTTCAGGAGTTCACCAAATATGGAAGTAGTAATCAAATCTGGAGCAGCCAAGATTCAACAGAATTTAGTTAAGATTGCATCTTGTGCTGATATGTACATCTGCAATACAATCTTTTCAAAGGTACTCTGAACAATCAGCAAGTCAGTCCAACTAATCTACAAGATAAATTCTGAACATACAAAATTGATCCAACGTGGAGTTCACTGACCAGAGGTCTCATTTACCACTCTTAATCCATAAGGTTCTTAATATAGTTAATTCCAGAAACTTCAACTTCTAAAAAAGGCAATGAGCCATGCTATGGCATTATGGTGCCCCATGACCAAAACTGGCAACCCCAGTACCTAAATAATCTGAGCCATGGAGACATCTGAACCCTAGAGAATGTATTGTAACAGTCGCTGACAATGCAATGTATTTGTCCCAAAAATTATTTAAAACCATTAAAACTGAAGGAGAAAAGAAAAAAGCCCACAACTATTAGAAATGTTAAAGTACAATAACTTTGAAAAAGAAATTTACTCCATTATCTCCTAGACTGTAAACACCATTGCAGTTTATAGGATATCCGATCCAACTGTCTATTCTCCAGCATTTCGCTGAGGAATCCATGCAATGCTCTCAGATGATTCTTCCAATAAGTTGTAGATTTCCATATATCACAGTGTGAGTGGAAAGTCCTGGATTTCCATCAGCTGGAACAGTGTTCACCAAATTCACACATCCACTAATCTTCCTGAGTATTGATTCAAGGTACCATTGGTAGAAAGATTGGATGGTGGTTGTAGGGGAAAGGGTCTTAAAGTCCTTTCTTTACAGGCAGTTACCCTCATCCCTTTTTAAAAAGCATATGGATAAGCTTTCAATTTCAATATGCAGTGACCTGCAGGGATATAAACCAAGTGTTGGGAAGTGAGGTTACATTTCTGGAATAATTCTATAGAGCAAGGCAACCTGCTTCTGCAGTCAATCACAAGAGAAGCTCTCCCCACCATTAAGCACATCTACAGGGACAGGTGCCACAAGAAAGCAGCATCCATCAAGGACCTCCACCATTGAGACTATGCTCCTTTATCACTGTCACCATTGGGAAAGAGATACAGGAGCCTTAGGTCCCACACTACCAGGTTCAGGAACAGCTATTAACCTTCAACCATCAGAAATGAGTTGAACTTGATGGACCAATCAACCCCCTTCTATACCCTCTGGAAATAGTAAAACATACTCCAAACCCACCAGTCAGCTTTCTCTCTCTATGTGTGTGTTTTCTCCCTTTGCTGCTGGAAGTCAGTTTGCAACAAGCTGCTTTTCAATCTGTTTCCATTTCTGATGCATACTTCTTTGAATCATGCTTCTGTGTTTTTATTTGGCAGCACACACAAGACTGTCATTAAGTCACTATGGCTTTTCAGACACCTAATATTTAATGTTAAAATTCCAGAGGATAGCATGTAATTTAGATTGCATTGCTCATTTACTTATATTAAATTATTTTATATTCACAGGTTTGTACTTGTACAAGATTCTCGGCAGCATACTCACTGTCCTGCATTTATTTTTTTTTACTTTTCAATTGGAGATCTAATTTCCTTTCAAAATTTACCAAGAAACCTGCTTCCATTGCCAACAGAAGCAATGCAGCCCAGATCACAACAACTCATAGTTAATGAAACACTTCTGCTCCTTTCCTCTCAGTTCTTTGTCAAGCATCTTCAGCTCTGGCAAAGTGGAAATGGTATCTGCTCACAGATTCTATAAAAGCATTCAGAATTTTCAACACCTACATTAAATCACTCCTTAACCTTCTATGCCCCAGGAAAATTAATCCCAGATTCACTACTTCTTCCCCGTAACTTATGTCCATTATCCTAGGTACAGTTCCAGTAAATCCTCTCTGCACCTTCTCCAAGACATTCACAATCAGGTTATAATATGCTGTCCACAATGAAACATTAAACTCTAGCTAACACTTTAATCTATAAAGGTTTGGCATGACTTCTTTGCTTCTGTACTCTGTACAAAATCCTGCACATTTCTTTGCAATCTGTTTTATCAGCTTCATCACCCACCTTCAACTAACTGTAAATGTGAACCCCAGCTGTTCTTCCATTCTTGCATCTTAATTGCAACAATATTAATTTTAATTCATTTAATACTGGTGACCTTGCACAGGATTACAGACCTAGCCTTAAAAAGAAAATGAAGTGATAATTTAAAATAAAGACAATCAGAAAAATTGTATCCAAGGACAATAACATGGTGAGGCATAAATAAATCTGTATTTCTATTACTAGCTACCACCAGATTTAAATCCAAGTGTCCAGCCTTGGCTCAGTGATGCTCCTCTATAATCCACATCAGAAGCTTGCAGTTACAATCCTCCCTCTGGAATGAAAGGATTATAACCTTGGTTGTTATTTGAATGCTGGGAAATAAAAAATAATTAGTTTAACATAGACAATAATGAATGATAATGCCAAACATCTAAAAACAGACAATAAAGCACCAGAAAAAGTAAACTCAAAAAATATCATCTTTTATAAGCCTTTGAAGGAATAACAGGAAGAGATGATAAGGATAACAGCTTAAAAATAAAACTTTGATAATTCAAAATTACACAAATTGGAATCAGGCTGTTCAGCCCAACAAGCACTCATCCAAACTAATCCTACATTCCCAACAACATGTTTAAGATTCCACCACTCACTTGAACAACAGAGGCAATTTTCATTGGCTAATTGATCTACCTAGCCACAAATCCCTGAAGGGTGGGAATAAACAAGAGAATTAAGTGAAAAACCAATTCATAGAATAATAGAATAATTCATAGAATAATAACCATAATAGAATCAACAAAAGACCATGTTCAACCAGTATGCAGAAGAGAACCAACTATGCAAATACTAAAAGAAAGAAATAATAATTCTCATTAAGAAGTCAGGTGGAATTCATTCTGAAACATCAGCAAAGAGCAAGAATCTGCCAAAATGATCATCATTGTTTTGTCCTGGAACTGTGTTTCTCATCAAAGCCTTCTTGCTCCACTAGGTGAACAAAGTCCCATGAGATTAGTTCAAATATGAGGAATTGTCTCAGTTACACGGACAAAATACCTCTTTGAAATAACGTGTCTAAAATCAGGCTAACCAGTTAGTTGTTTATTTTTAAGCTTATGTGATGTGTGGCTGAGTATTCCATTTCTGTGCATGTGTACTTATACTGGACTTCTCAACTTGAGTTTTCACATTTCTACACTTTGACTGTGGCCGCGCTATCAGCAGGTATCAATAAGATGTTTGAAAGTGGCATCACAGGTAGATAGAGTCATAAAGAGAGCTCTTGGCACATTGGTCCTCATAAATCAGGAATTGGGATGTTATGTTGAAGATAATGGTGAGACCTGATTTGGAGTATTGTATGCAACACTGGTCACCTACCTACAGGAAAGGTATCAATAAGTTGAAAATGTAGAGAAAATTTGTAAGGATGTTGCCAGGACAAGTTCAGCAAAGCATTGTGGGCCAAAGAGCCCGTATTGTGCTGTAGGTTTTCTACGTTTCTAAATTAAGCATTGTATCTCGAGAACATGAGATGAAGAGTCCTTGAAAGTGAGTTAATAGGCTGTGGAAACATGTTAATGATGCACAAGTGAATTTGGGTGAAGTTATCCCAACAGGTTCAAGAGCCTGATGGTTGAGGCATGATGACTGCTCCTGAACCTGGCAGTGCAAGTACTGAGGCTGCTGTACCTTCACCCTGATGGCAGCAGGGCGAAGAGAGCATGCCCTGGATGGTGGGAGTCCCTGATGATGGATACTGCTTCCCTATGAGTTTTTGTTCGTATGTGCTCAATGGTGGTGAAGGATTTACTAATGATGAACTGGGCCAAATCCACCAGTTTTTGGGGGATTTTCCATTCAAGGGTGTTTCCATACCAGTCACATCTATAGAAGTTTGTCATAGATGTCATGCCAAATCTTTGCAAACTCCTAAGGAAGCAGAGACACCACCTTGACTTCTTCATTATTGCACTTAGATGCTGGGCCCAGGACACATCCACCAAAAGAACAGCAACAAGGAATTTAAAGGTGCTGACCTTCTCCACCTCTGATTAGGACTGGCTCATAGACATTTGGTTTCCTTCTTCTGAAATAATCATCTCTTTAGTCTTGCTAACATTGAGTAAGAGATTGTTATGGCAATATTCAGCCAGACTTTCAAGATCCCTCCTACATGCTGATTCATCACCACCTTTGATTCGGCCTAGGACTGTGGTGTGGTCAGCAAACTGAAATACTGCATTGTAGCTGTGCTGAGGCACACACCCAGAAGGGTAAAGTGAGTAGAGTGAAGGGTGCGAAGGGCTGAAGAGACAGTATTGTTGTGCACCTGTGCTGATGAAACTTGTGCAAATGCTATTGTTAATCCAAACTGATTGGGGTCTGCAAATGAGAAAATTAAGGGTTCAGCTGCATAAGGAGATATTGAGGCCAAGATCTTGGAGCTTAGTGATTAGTTTTCAGGGGTTGACAGTATTGAATGCTGAGCTGTAGTCGATAACTAGCATCCTGATGTATGCATCTTTGCTGTGCAGATGTTCCATGATTGAGTGAAGAGCCAATGAGATGGTACCTGTTGGGGACCTGTTGCTCCGTTTGGCAAATTGGAACGGATCTAAGTTACTTCTCAAGCAGGAGTTGATCACCAATCTCTCAAAACACTTCATCACTCTGGATGTAAGTCACCCTATATTTACCACATTACAAACTTACATGGGAGTATGGATAAAAATAGCTTCTACAGATTGGAGGCATGGGGAAGGGGGTGATGCAAACACAATCATTGTGTTTTTAATATATTAAACTATACCCTATGTGAGGAGAAATTTGGGGAAACACAGCAGCGTCACAGAGTGTAATAAAATGACACCACCAGTGACCAAGCTTAAATTCTGCCGTTATATGTAAATAGTTTTTGTATTCTCCCCGTGACCGCATTGATTTCCTCTGGGTACTCTGGTTTCCTTCCATCCCAAAAATTCATATCAGCTCTCTCATTAGAATTTTTCAGCTGCTTTTGATAAGAATGTGGCACCTGAGGGCATGTATAAATTATGTTTGCCTAAAACTAAAATAAAAACAAGAACCCATCAGTAAACCTATGATTTAAGCTTGTAATTGGGGAATTAAATTTCAATTTAGATAAATGGAGGTTGATGAAAAAAATTAAAGCAATCAGTCCTTCGAAATATCGCAAGGAGCAACAAAGGCATGCATGTCTCAACACAAATCAATAAAAGTTGCATAACAGATTAATTAAAGTGAAAATCAATTATAATAGAACAGGATTAAAAATCTGAATAGAAACTTAACTGCTGTACATTTGAATTCAAATTGTGTATAATTGAAGTTCAGCTTACACTTGCACATGGTGCATTGTCCTGGTCTCCATTCATCAGCTCCCAGTTTATCAGTGCTTTAATTTAAAATCCGTATCCTTTTTTATGAATTTCATGACCTCAACCCTTCCTCCTCTAACCTTTTCCAACCCTACAGCACTCAGATCTCCATGCCCTTCAATTCTGGCAGCTTACATTTTCCCATTTGCAGGTCCTCCCCAACTTATGAATGTACAATGTATATCCTGGATATAGCATTGAGCATATGGCACACTGGCAGGTTAGATTAGCTTCTGCAGGGTACAGACATGTGGGAACTCAGTTCAATTTCACATTTCCAACTTGCAAACTGTTCAAGTTATGAACAGCTCTCATGAATGTAACCCTGTCATGACCTGCAGAGGATCTATAAATTGCCCCATCACCAGTACGTACTCCATCTGCTACTTTAATGGCAGACTCTGGAAATCCTTACCTAGATCTGTTTCCTTCTTTAAAATGCTCTTCAAAACCTCTAACCATCTGGCACAAAATCTCCCAGCGTAGCCCAGTGTAAAAGTCTAATGAGATTTTGTGACTTTCAGGTCATGATGGAATTGTCATACACATAGAATTAAATGAGCCAAATGCTAGAGTGCATAGCTACCTGCTCCCAGTGTAATGATCACACTGAATAATTGACATTATCTAGTACTAGGTCTCCCTTCAATTCTCCTTGCTCTAGTCTTCTACTGCTTTATATAACTGAAATCCATCAATCCTAGTATGAAAAATATGGAAAATTATGTTGGAAGTCCTCCAGTTGCCTTAGTAAGGATAACTCTAAAGACATTTTGATCCAAACATTTGACTGTGGCATCAAGGAGCCCTGGATCAACTGAAGTCAATGGGCAGAAGAGTAAAAATCACTCCAATGGTGGGATCATAACTCCCATAAAGAAAGATTAATCTGGCTGTTCAGACATTCCTATCAGACCTAATTTATCAATGCAATTCACCTACCTTCCTTCAGAAGTAGAAATGCTCACAGATATTTCACAATGCTTTCACAAATTAAGTAGTCTATATCTACATGCAAGAACAAGGCAGCATTGAAGCATGGACTGTCACGTGACAAGCAAATTTCAGGCCACATAACCGTGGAGAAATGTGTTAAGTTTTGTAACTTCAAAATATTAAGTTAATTCAAAGGAAAACAAGAGAGCCAAAGATGTGAGTCATAGTTTATTCTTTAAACAAGGCATGTACACATCATGAGGCAGCATCATGATGTATGCAATTCACTTATTTTTACATATAACAAAAAAAGCTTAATCAACGTATTCACAATATTACTGAAATATTAAATACACAACACTCCTCCCAGCATAGCTATGAACCCAGATCAACAGAGAATGCACATCAACTCTATACATAGTATATTACATAACACAACTACTATATACAAACATCCATAGCGTAGTAAATTTTTTAAATGTCCCATTCAGGCTTAAAGACTTAATCACTTGTGGAGGATTTCTTACTCGTGTGATCATGTCCTTCCTGACTGGGCGGGGGGAGGTGTCACTCTGCTTGGCAGCTGGGTCTTGTGGCCATGAAAACAATTCCAGAATCCAAAGCCTCCTCTGTGGTGGTCGTAGTTGACCCGGAGACTGCAGGGAATGGCTCTGACAGCTCTGGACACCTTCATTCTCCTTCCTTTTTCTTCTTCTAGTTTGTGCATCTTAATATTGGGAAGGTGCATTTAGCTCACTGGAGTATTCTCTTATTAATCCTTCTATTGCTCCTTTTACAACACCATCCGATGAACTCTCTGTTTTCATATCTCCATTGACTCCTTTCTTTTTGGCCTTCAATTCATGAAGCTGGGCCTTAGTCTTTGTATCAAATTTTACAAGAAGCTTTTTGTCCTTAATTTGAAGTTCATGCAATAACGTTAATACACACAGGGTATACTCTGGTTCTTTATACTCACAAAAGCCGAATGCTTGCATCTTCCCTGAAGCTCTTTGAACTCTCCTCCAAATTAAAATCAAGCCATATTTCACAAGTAACTGCCTGATTAATGTGTCAGAAGCTTTCTCAGGTATGTTGCTGACAAAAGCTGTTGTAGTTGGACCACTGCTTTCGTCACTTTCTCTAGGCAGCATGGTCTTACCTTGGTCCAATGCACTTTCCAACAAGAAACAGAGGATAGAACCAAAACCAGTTTGCCCTTTGGTGTGCAATAGTTCAGTTCATGGTGTACAGCATAGAGACAGTAGTGGCATCATCCAGTATCTTTCTTTATTCACATTTAGTTGCCTTTATCACATCGGATGCAAATAGTGACAGGATCCCCAATTGAGTTGTAACTGTCTCAATCACTCCTCTATAATGCTGGCCCTCCTGTTTTTACCACATACAAGCTCAATGTGGTTTGTTGGTTGATGTAGCTCACTGTTACAAACATCAACCCCACAGGAGTTCACTTTTCTCCAGTATAAGTTCTTAGTTGGATGTTTACAGACTTCAGTCCTGTATCATTGAAATGCCATTCAAACTCATTTTGTGGAATGATTGAAATAGCAGAACCAATATCCATTTCCATCTTAATTAATATGCCAAATACTTATGGTGTAAGCCATATTGCTTTGTCTATTGCTAGTCTTACAATTACACGGTCCTGTCATTCTCATCATATTCAGATTTTTCATCAACAGCATGCAGATGTGCTCTTTTTGAAACTGCAACTTGACTTTTTTTTTTATCTTTTTCTCCTCTCTGCAGTCCATTTATTTTTGTCTGCTTGACACACTCTTTTATCTGTCCTACTTTGTTGCATTTTCCACAAGTTTCACCTTTACATCCGCATTGGTCTGGTTTATGTGAGCCCTGCCACAACGATACTAGAATTTGTTTGTCCAGGCTGATTTCTGTTTAGACGTTATGTTCACGCTCATTTTCATTCCTGACTGCAACAATGTCTGCTGTTTCTGTTGATACAGCAATTTCAACTGCTCTTTTAAATGTATATTATGCTTCTGCTAGAAGTTGTTTTAAAATGTTTTATTGTAAGATTCCACAAACTAAGCAATCTCAGTACATCATTAAGCCCATCATGAAAATGACATGATCAGGCAATCTCCTCAATTCCACTACATACGCTGAAATTAACTTCCTTTTGATTCCACTTATGAAATCTACAGCATTCTGCAATCAACAAATGCTTGGGTTATAGATGTTCCTGCATTACTCTTACAACATCAACAAAGTTCATTTTGGCTGGTTTGAGTGGAGCAGTCACACTTCTAAGCAAACTGAATGCCTTTAAACCTAATGCACTCAGCAAAATTGGTATGTTTCTCATTGCCCATTTAATTTACTTCAAAATATTGTTCAATTAGCTCAGTATACACAAGCCAATTATCCATTGAGCAACTGAATATTTCAATCTTTCTGATGTAGCTAGCCATTTTTGCTTTTATGATTATCACCCAGTACCCACTGTTTATGAACTCATGAATTCTTCCATCTTCTGCCTTATTTTTTTTTAAACTCAATAGTCTCTGCTTGTGCTGTGCTGCATTTTTTTTTACTCCAACGTCTTGCTACATGGTCGGTAACCATCTCAGGTTCATTTTTAAAATACCTTAACTGCACTGTTATGTTTTGTAACTTCAAAACATTTAGCTAATTCAAGGGAAAACAAGAGATCTGAGAGATGCAAGTCATAGTTTGGTCTTTAAGTGAGGGGTACACCTATCACATGGTAGTGTCATGACATATGCAATTCACTTATTTTTACAGATAACCCCAAATAAATTATTCAAGGAAAAATGCTTAATCAACATATTTACAATATTACTCAAATACTATTGAAATATTAAATACACAGCACAATGTCCATCTCCAGCAAACTAACCTTGAGATTTAATGGCATTACCTGAATTCCCATGAGCCATCTGCTGATCAGAAGATGAACATAAACACAATAACTACAAGAGCAGCTCAGAAGGTAGACCTCTTATGCAGTGTCATTCTATTCCTGATACCCCGAAGACCTCCACCATCTGGAAGTGAAAGTCAGGTGGATGGTGGAATACTCTCCATTTATCTGAATGAGTGAAGCTCTAAGAACATGCAAGAATATGAGCACCATCCAAGAAAAAATTGCCCACTTGACTGGCATCCCATCAGCCACCCTAAACTTTCATTCCTCCACCATCAATGCATCCAGGTTTCGGTATATATTATCTCAGTCCAGGTTCCTTCAATGGCATCCCTCAAGCCCACAACCACCAAGGACAAGGGCCTCGGGTATGTGACAAAACCATCATCTGCACATTCCCCTCCAAATCATTCACCATCCTCTACTGGAAAATATTGTCATTTCTTTGCCATCAGTTAGTCAAAACCCAGGAACTCTTTACTCAAGAGTACTGTCCTGCTCTGCTGGGTGAGAAGCTGACAGTGATGCAGGTGGATGCTTCCCTGGTGTCATGGATTATTGATTACCTGATTGGCAGACCACAGTACGTGCGCTTGCAACACTGTGTGTCAGAGTGGTCAGCAGCACTGGGGCTCCACAGGGGACTGTCCTGTCTCCCTTTCTCTTCACCATCCACACCTCGGACTTCAACTACAACACAGAGTCTTGCCATCTTCAGAAGTTTTCTGATGACTCTGCATAGTTGGATGCATCAGCAAGGGAGATGAGGCCGAGTACAGGGCTACGGTGGGAAACTTTGTCACACGGTGTGAGCAGAATCATCTGCAGCTTAATATGAAAAAGACTAAGGAGCTGGTGGTGGACCTGAGGAGGGCTAAGGCACCGGTGACCCCGGTTTCCATCTAAGGGGTCAGTGTGGACATGGTGGAAGATTACAAATACCTGGGGATACGAATTGACAATAAACTGAACTGGTCAAAGAACACTGAGGCTGTCTACAAGAAGAGTCAAAGCCGTCTCTACTTCCTGAGGAGACTGAGGTCCCTTAACATCTGCCGGACGATGCTGAGGATGTTCTATGAGTCTGTGGTGGCCAGTGTATCATGTTTGCTGTTGTGTGCTGGGGCAGCAGGTTGAGGGTAGCAGACACCAACAGAATCAACAAATTCATTCATAAGGCCAGTGATGTTGTAGGGGTGGAACTGGACTCTCTGACAGTGGTGTCTGAAAAGAGGATGCTGTCCAAGTTGCATGCCATCTTGGACAATGTCTCCTATCCACTCCATAATGTACTGGTTAGGCACAGGAGTACATTCAGCCAGAGACTCATTCCACCAAGATGCAACACTGAGCATCATAGGAAGTCATTCCTGCCTGTGGCTATCAAATTTTACAACTCCTCCCTCGGAGTGTCAGACACCCTGAGCCAACAGGCTGGTCCTGGACTTATTTCCACTTGGCATGATTAACTTATTATTTAATTATTTATGGTTTTTATATTGCTATATTTCTACACTATTCTTGGTTGGTGCAACTGTAACAAAACCCAATTTCCCTCAGGATCAATAAAGTATGTCTGTCTGTGAGAAGTCCGCAGTTCAAGATAGATTACCACCACCATCTTTAGGATATTTTGGAATAAGCAACTAATGCTAGCCATGATACTATTACCCAGAGCAAAAGAAAAAGGAATTATAACATACAGCTAATTATGTAAGTTAACATGACTTCAATGATTACATATTAACTGCCTCTGTTTACAAAATATCCCACATGCAGAAACTGCCTAATCAACCAGTCAACTAACCTTTGAAATATACATGGGCATTTGTCCATTTTTTTTCTTGTTTTACCTCAAAATGTTGACCATTAAAACATGATTCCTCTCTGCACTGTTTCTTCCAAAGTGCACTAGTCTTTATCTGCAATAAGTTGCCTAGGCGATACTTCTGCCCAACGCAGCATCTATGCTTTCCTGAAGTCTGCTTTATTAGATTATTTTGTCATATCTACTAGAGATCGAAGAAATTCCTTCTTTGCATGAAGCTTACAGATTAAACTGTATGCATGGCAATTATAAATACAATATTAGTATTAGTTTATTATTGCCACGTTTACTTAGAATCAGTGAAAAGCTTTTGTTTTTGTGCCACATAACATTACAGCAAGGTAGTAAAAAAGAGCATTCTGTAGAACATAGTGCTGTGGTTACAGAGAAAGTAGAGTGAAGGAAGACAAGTCCAAGGACCATGACTAAGTAGATTGGATGCTCTCATTAACCACAAGTGAAAATCCCAAAGACAGGAAGGTGGCTAACATTGTACCACTGTTTAAGAAGGGTAGCAAGGACAGGCCAGGGAACTCCAGGCCTTGTCAGCTTGAATTAGTACAGGAAATTCCGAGGAACAAGATCTACCAGCATTTGGATAGAAAGAGTCTGATTAGCACGGGTCAGCATGGCTTTGTCTATGAAAAAGTTTGTCTGGCTTGAAAGAAATCAAAATGGTAAATGAGGGTAGGACAGTGCATGTTGTCTGTTTAGACTCTACCAAGACCATCAACTATTCTGCATGGAAGGCTGGTCTGGAAGTATAGGTCCTATAGAATCTAGGCAGAACTAGTTAGGTGGATTCAAAATTGACTCAAGAGATAGACAGCCAAGATTGATGGTTGAAGGTTGTTTCTCAGAATGGAACCCAGTGACAAACAGTGTGCCACAGGGGGCTGTGTTATTCATTATTTATACATTTGATTGCTAATGAATAATAAATTTGTTATTATTTATAGATTTACATGGGAATGCACAAGGCTGATCTGCATGTTTCTGGATGACACTAAATTAAATCTTGTTGAAGAATGGTTATAGTGAAGATGACTAACATAGATTACAAGGGGATCTTGATCAGTTTGGGAATCAGACCGAGGAGTAGCAGGCGAGTTTCAATATGGATAAGTGTGTAATGATGCATTTTGGAAGGGCAAACTCAATATAAGACAGACTATAAATGTAGGGCACTCGGAACTGTAATGGAACTGAGAAACTTGCAAGTACAGGTTCACAGACTATTTAAAATAGTGTCACAGGTAGACAGGGTTGTGAAAAAAGCAAATGCACTAGAATAGCCAAAA
The DNA here is from genome assembly GCF_030144855.1 of Hypanus sabinus. Taxonomy (NCBI): domain Eukaryota; kingdom Metazoa; phylum Chordata; class Chondrichthyes; order Myliobatiformes; family Dasyatidae; genus Hypanus; species Hypanus sabinus. Next base: position 49,492,072 of record NC_082719.1, read on the forward strand.
ATGGTAGATTTAAGAATACAAAAACCTGTCAACTCCACCAAGATATCAGTGCAAATTGATTGATTCACAATTCTAATAGCAGTGGGAAAGAAACTGTTTAGCGTGGACATCCAAGCTTTCAAGCTCCTGTAACTTCTCCCAGAATGGCCAAATTAGCAGGTATTCTTGACTACTCAACTTCCTGAAGCAACACACCAGGAAAATGAAGTGAATGGAAGGAAGAGGCAAGTCTGTGAGGATTGGGTTCCGTTTACCACTCTTTGCTAGTTCAGTTGGTTAAAAGCAGAGTAGCTGCCGTACCAAGCTAAGATACAACCTGTTAGAATATTCCCTTTACCACATCTATAAACGTCCAGGGCTACAGAGGAGATGTGAACAAGCCCAATCTTCCCAGCTGTCTAGTAAAGTGAATATGCTGATGTGCTTTCTTGATCACCACATCGGTGTGAAGGTACCAGGTGAGATTGCTGGTGATATGGATACCAAGGAACTTGAGGCTGTCAACCAACTATACAGCAGCTCTTGTTCATCCCTCCCGCTCCTTTAGATCAAAAACCAACTCTCATCAGCATGGATGAAATGGTATGACTAATTCTGACCAACCAAAGTCTGACAATCAGGAAGTCTAGAAGCCAGCTGTAGATGGGCACCTCCACAGCCCAGGTCTAGAAGTTTGCCAAATTTTGCACTATTGTTAACTTTGATATTGAATACCATTTACAAGTCCAGGTCATTTACACCCAATTAAAATAAAACACTGATCCTACTACCCAATAAAAATCACAATCTCTTTTTCAAGTTAGAGAATCACTTTTTCAACTCTATTCTCTGCCTCCCATCTTCCAACTAGTTTTGTTTCTGTATCATTACCACCTCTTCAATAATGGGTGCTTCTATTTTGTAATTAAATCTTTACTATAATTCTGTCTATTTTCTTCAGAGACTATTCCAATAAGCACATCCTCAGAAGAATCTGTCAGAGTTATGAAAGCCCTTTTTACCGGACATCTCTGAAAATGGGGCTCATTAGCCCCTCGCTAACACCCACCAGACTCAGCACTGAGAAAGTCACCTTTGTCAGATTCCATATGTCTAGGGTAGGTATCACTTGAGTCATGTCAAATCCGCAAGGTTGGGATGTCTTGCCTACCCAAACCCCAGTTTGTGTGAATGCTGTGTGCTTTCCTGCCCCCATGCAATCACCATCAGCAAGAAATAACAGAGCATACACTGTGTACAATTATAAAGCAAGCATATTTAGGAATGTTAACTTAACCAAACAGTTATCAAAGAAAGAAAAAAAGACCCCATTATAATTAAGCAGTCAAATGTTCACACAAGTTGGAGTTCATCTTGAAGTTGTCTTTAACTCATGCACTGGATCCTCTGTCTGCATGATAGCACACACTACCTTCCAAATGTCACTCAAAATCCATCTTGAACAAACAAGCTCTCCCATGGGAGTACTGGCCCTTCCTCCTTGATGTCATTCATCTGCACAAAGCACCCTGTGCAACAGGGATGGCATCCTCGCCCATCTTCCCTCCTGTCTTCTCCCAGCTCCCGCCAAAAAGACCTCGACCCACACCAGTGTCCGTCTCAAAACCTCTCTGCCTAGTGTTCTCTAGAAGCTTCTCCCAATTTCACCGTCCTGATTGGCTCACACCACATTTCGAAGTTCAGCAACAAAGCCCTTTATCTTAGCTCAAACAGGCTGAAAGCAGAACAAACTGCTAAAATGAAATTCCTACAACACAGCAGTAAAAATCTTATCCAGGGCATTACAGTTAGATGGAATCATTTAATCTTGATAATATATTAATCGTGGTGTTATATTAACAGTATAGGACTACTTCCCCATTTTTATTGCTGCTTTTTCAAAAGAACCTCTCCTGGTCATGTGCTCTTGGTGTCAAGAATGATGCTTTGTTGCTGTTGACTTTTTAAGTAAAAATAAACAGACCATTAACTTCGCCAATAGCAGTGGGTTAATATAAATTGACATTCTCCACCTAACAAAGCTTGAAAAGCATTCCATAAAAAAGTAATGACTTTCACCAGCACAATTAACAATGAAGTTACAAGAGTCGACAGCCGGATCCACCAAGGTGGGAAGATAAAGTTTTTCATAATCTCAAAATACTTCTGTCATAAAATAACCCTTCTTCAGAGGAAAGAATTAATCAGAATTGACTTTCTCTGTATCTGCTCCCCATGTGGAGCTCCTTTCCCACATACCCAGAGGAATGTCCAGTGGAGTTTGTTGGAATGAATAGCCCTGAATGGGGAAAAAAATATAATGAAGATGTGAAAAATAACTGACAAATGTCAAATTAAACATACAAATATCAGAATGAAAATATTTGCAACAGCAAAAAAAAGGTATTTCATTGTAAATGAGTTTATTTGTCAATGCACATCTTTGAGCCTTCATTCTAGGATCTTATGAAAATGGCGGGACCTAAACAAATCACAGAAACATCATAAGTAGTAAATCCTGCTTGCATTTACATCATGCTCTTGTGAAACCCATTCATTCCAACAGCATAGGTTTCATGGCGCTGCAATGTTCAAATGGAAAATGCTCACAGTACACTTTTAAGAAAACCACTCATCACAAGTCCAGCAAGTCACTTGACTCATGTGCTTGGCAATAAAAAACATTTCCTGTTCACACATGTAGGAATTGTATTCCAGGCATCTGTTACTAGTTTGCCTCTAACACTTAATGATCTGAAGCCAATGCAAGTCAAATTTGAAACTTACCTGACAGGGATCCCAGTCGAGGACTCTGTTTGAGAAGACAAGATTACCCAAAGATGATCCCAGGTAATGAGGTGCAAGTATTCCCAGACTGTCCTATGTGCAGATTTGTACAGGGAATTACATCATTCCGTATGACCCACACATGGATATTGCATTGGGAAGCAAGAGTAATTCAAATTTGTCATAGGCATACAAAGGATATAAATGCCATGAAAATTAGCTTTTTACAGCAGGAGCAGAGTACAGTACAAAACATGTAGAATGCATGGTGATAATTACTGAAATTGTATAGAAGAGAATTTCACTCAATAAATACATGATCAATTTTCAATCAGATAATGATACACAAGTGTGCAATTTAATTTCTAGGCAACGCTATTCCAATTTACAATACTGTGAACTGATTTTGCAATTGCATCTGAAGATTTCAGAGGTTCAGCACTTCAGTATCTGCTGTTCTTTACTTGAGGTAACTCCATTCATCTACTTGAAAAACTGCAGATTTTGAAACATTAAACTTTAAAAATCTTAATTTCATGGTATACTTACTCCCTTCAAAATTATATAGTTTTACAGTACCACAATAAATTATCAGCATTTTTGTGTCCAAAGGAAACTCCATCTTCAAAAAACTTTGTTCAGTCCACCTACAAGTTAATTTTTAAAGATTCAAAACTTTGCTGTAAAGTGCATCTCAGTCCTAAGCATATAACTCATTGGTTTTTTTTGCGGGGTTACTGAAGCTTTGTATTCAGGAACAATTCATGTGTTTTTACTTCAGCCTGCACAAATATCCAGGGAACACAAAAGGAATTGCTGCTAATAGTGGGTTTTCCAAAATGTACTCATACACCTCAAAGCCCACCTCCCGCCAGTAAGACATTGTTCTCAATTTGAAGTGTTTCTGTGGACTCTCAACAAAAGTATGGCCTTATAGATAATACTTTCCCCAGTGTATCAAGGTTCCACTCCAAGATTCTACAAGTGCTTTCCTTCCTCATCTTCCATGACAGCAAAACTCTTCAGTAACTGGACTAATGGGACTTGTCTAGAAATCACAGCAGTAAGGTTAAATGTTAGCTGCTGAAGTTACCTTGTGATAAATCTATACAACAGGATGAACTGATAAAGAAAGGCCGCTCTAAAAGCTCAGGGAACTCAACAAATTTGCATTATAAACATTATAATGCAAGAATAAGGCCCTTATGGCATTTCTTTTCCATAGCAGAGAGATCAAAATCTCAAAATAATCCAATATTGAGCTTTCCAATATTGCTATGCTACTCTATTTTAGTGTAACATAGAAACATAAAAAACCTACAGCACAATACAGGCCCTTCGGCCCAAAGTTGTGCCGAACATGTCCCTACCTTAGAAATTACTAGGCTTACCCATAACCCTGTATTTTTCTAAGCTCCATGTACCTATCCAAAAGTCTCTTAAAAAGACCCTATTGTATCCGTCTCCACCACCATTGCCAGCAGCCCATTCCACACACTCACCACTCTTGAGTAAAAAACTTAACCCTGACATCTCCTCTGTACCTACTCCCCAGCACCTTAAACCTGTGTCCTCTTATGGCAACCATTTCAGCCCTGGGGAAAAAGCCCCTGACTATCCACACGATCAATGCCTCTCATCATCTTATACACCTCTATCAGGTCACCCCTCCTCCTCCATCGCTGCAAGGAGAAAAGGTTGTTCAATCAACCTATTCTCATAAGGCATGCTCCCCAATCCAGGCAACATCCTTGTAAATCTCCTCTGCACCCCTTCTACGGCTTCCACATCCTTCCTGTAGTGAGGCGACCAGAACTGAGCACCAAAGTGGGGTCTGACCAGGGTCCAGGTAAATTGTGAATCAGAGAGGAACTTTTCAACTTGTTTCAGGACCTGTTCAGTATTCTAAGCACTTTCTGCATTTGTTTTAGACTTCCATTATCTACAGTATTTTGTACAGTTGTTAGATCCAACTACCAGCCTGACAGCAGCTGCTTCCTATCACTTACTCTTGTTCTGACATGGCCATACCAAACCCAAATCAGTCACCAAACCCAACTTCCATCCCTGTCCTTAATCCAAATTCCACTGGGAGCTGTGATCCAATTCCAGAATCTAATGAAAACAACTTCCAGGACACCCTTCTAGAATTTGTAACTGTAAACAAACACGTTTTCTACATAATTTTGGTACACTGATTTAACAGCCACTGCCTGATCCTTCAAAATGCAATAGGAAATTGAGGTATTTGCAGCTGTCTACTTTGCCATGTTTGATGCACAGATGCTCATGCAATAGGTTAATCAAATCAATTCAGTGCAGATTAAAAACTACAGTATCAACCTTTGCATGATATGCCTGGCTTTTAGAGGAACAGTACTATTTTCTTCACAATAAGAGAGCTGACGCATTGCAAGATATTCAAAATAAGATCTTTATTTAACTGAATAAGTATTCCAATTTTCAATTTCCCTTTGTGACTCCTGGATATGTGGACACTGCTTCAGGATTTGTGACACTTTCTGGTGATTCACTGACTGACTGAGTAGTTATGATGACTGTCTATTGACCAAAAAAAAACACATGGGATTCAGAAGATCTCCTATCTGAAACTAGTTCAGTTTGGCACAGTTCAAGTACTTTCCTGCATTATATTCAAAAGAATTTAATTCACTACTTTTAAAAGGTGGAGCCTAAAATTCTGAAAGTATGTATTGTGGTCTAAAATTAACGGTAAAATTGCCAGCAGTTGTGTCCGAAGATTCTCTTCATGGGTCCTGTATTTCCTCATAATGCTAATCGTCTATCTAAACAAAGGGGAAAGGGGTTCTAAGAACCCTCTCGACATCTACCCACTAATATTGTCCAAGTAAGCTGAAGCAAAGTTAGAAAGAGCAATCTGAAAAATGCATACACAGAGCATTGTGTAATACAGTGCAGAAACTGTGCCTTCAACCCATGATGTCTGTGCCAATCATGGCGCCAATTTAAAGTGCACATCCGCCAGCACACTGTCTGCCTCCCTCAGTTCACTGTCTGCTTGAATGCCTTTTGCATGTTGCTATCGTATCTGCTTCCACCACCTCCCCTGGCAGCGTGTTCCAACACCTCCCACTCCCTGTATAAAAAAATTGGCAGATACATCTCCTTTAAACTTCCCCCTCTCCCCTTAAAGCTACTGTATGTCCTCTAATATTTGACATTTCCATACCAGGAGAAGATTATCTACCTTGTCATTTCCTTTCATAATGTTATCTACTAACAGACTGCCTCTCAGTCTCCGACTCTCCCAAGAAAGCAATTGAAGTTTGTCCAACCCCTCCTTATAGCTATGCACTTACTTCAGCGCCTACAAATTCTGTAAAATGCCATCTATTACAGTTGACACTAGTGTGGTGTTTTGTCAGCTTGAGCCTGGAGCAAGGCCATCTATTTCTCCATGCTGCACTGTAGCAAGCACAGAGAAACCATTCTGTCCAAACACATCTATGAGTAGTCACATGCCTTGTCAGAAAGCAAGTCCTTTAAGATTCTGCAACTGAGCCATTAATGAGTAGCAGTCCATAATTAGTTCAGTTGCCATCTTATTGTTAGCCAACTCCAGTGTTAACCTTCAATACCCATCCACACGCATCCACTTGTCATTTGCCCTTAATACTTTGCAAGCTATTTGAAATTTCTGTGTTCTGGTTATTAATTGATACAAGTGTTGGAGATGATAGCTTGTGAACATTCTTCTGCCACGCTGTTGGTTTCTCCATGCTCTGTAAAAAGAGCAGATGAGCTATTATTAGTGACAAAACATACTGATCATCTGAGAATTATATTTTCATTGCATGAACTATGAAGTACTGCAGCACAATTCATGTACACTGATGCAACAAATGGAACACAACACAGAATAATGATTAATGCATACATACCAGTAGTCTATGTTCATCTCAAACCTTCTGAAGATGCTCCCTATAATTCTTATTTCTCCTGCTCATGTGCTAGCAGAGACTTTTCAAAATAAGATCCACCTGTAATTGGTCAATTGGCTTTCTATTCACAGCAATCTTTGCTCTAAGATGAGCAGTGCTAAATAATATCATTAACTAATTTAACATTCAGCAATACATTTGTGTTTTATCTATCTTTAAGGCAACAATTATAATTTCATCTTTCATAAATTCATTCTCTCCGTTTAGGAAAGACTGTAATGTCTCAGCTAGAAATTCATTTTTAATGCCTGGATAATTTATTCACTCAGTTCATTCAAACAAACAGATATTAAAGGCAGGAAAAGACAAATCATTCCCTCAAGCTTCCCCATAAAGTCACAGTGCACAAATATTATGATGAGAAAACTACCAAAAAACAGTCATGTATTCTCCAGAGCAAGGTTAAAAGGCAGTTTTAAACAGACTAATTAGAGGGAAGAATGTTGGAATGCTTTTGTTTTGAAAATTTTATTCCTACCCACTCAAGCAAGCAAAAACTTGTTAAACATAGGACATTGCCAATGCTCATATTGACGAGTATTTCACCTACAATTTCCTGGCGGTCATCTTTGTTCTAGTCCAGCTCGCTACAGAAAATTTGCAGAGTCAGCTGTAACACAAAATGGCACATTGTTTCAGAGCTTTTCTCTGATCTGGGGAAAGTACCAGTTAATTTCCATTGTAGTTCTCCTTCATGTGACTTACAAGTACGTCACCATCCAGCCCAAGTGAAATAATTGTATCTTTTTTTTTGATTGTTAAGTCCTTTAATCATGTATTTTATTAAACCTCCCTTGCATCACAACAAATGAAATATTGTAAGTAATTCATTCTTACAGCCTTCCTTTGCAAAGCTTCAATGTGAAGGACCAAACTATCTATAACGTTGTCAGCCAAGGTAAGATAAGAATAATGATACTATTTTGAATAATACAGTTAACATGCAATAAAAAATGGCTGCCTTGGTTTTAAGGAATTCTTTTTTGAAATCTGAATGAATTGCAAATTGGAACTCCTGAGGCCCTTGTCCTTCTGCATCAACTTTAGCTCTAATCTGAGCAGTCCGCAAACATATTTTATATTGCTCAAAACGAAAAACATAAGATTTCATTTATCCATGATAACAGTTCACCATATTTCACTCACGGAAGCTAAACCTGCTCCAAGAAGTTAACTCACCACCAGTCCAAGAATCATCCACAATTTTCTTATTATACCCAGATGTTCCCCCAAACCATCTACAGCTAATAATTTATGAAAATATCTTCCCCTTCGCAGGTGACTAGCCTCCATACAGATCCAGTCATAAAATGCAGATGATGAAAACATAACCAATTCTGAAACAACTGCAGCAAATTTGCACCAATTCAACAAGATGGTGTGAAATTCCCAGAGACTTGTCCAAGACTTTCTGAATATCCAAACCAGGCAATGACTGCTAGCATATCCTCACCCTAGTATTTTTTTTCCCCAAAATAACCTATTAAGTTAGAATAAGAATAATTCTTACCAAAAAGTGGCATATGTTCCTTAGATTTTTATTTATTTTCTTCCATTACTTATTAGATTAACTTTATGAAATAAATCAAAACTGCTGGAAATACTCAGAAGGTTAGAAAGTATCTGTGGTAAGAGATACAGTGGATTCTGGCTCACTGGTACACATCAGGTCCCGTTTTAGCACAATCAAACAGCTACTCTAATTAACCTAAGTTTCATAGAAATAGTTAAAAGGTATATTAAAAAAATCTATCATTTAACTTGAGTAATGAATTATGTATTTAAATGAAATACAGAAGTAATTAGAACACCATCATTACTACTACAGTACAATAAAAGTGTGTATTAGTCCCTAATAGTTATGGACAGAGGGATTCTGTGTATGCTGGAGCATTCTTTTGACCGTAAATGAACAAAATCAGCAGATACCTAGTGTAGATAATGGACTGCCTTCATAACAGGCATCTTTCAAATCCCCATCTACATTGAAACATTCAAGATTAATGTCGATACCTTCAAATTCTTCATAGCTTCTAACCTGTTGAAGTATTGAAATTGCTTTTTTTTCACTCCTGGACTTTTCTGGCATCTCCAAGCCTGAAATCTCAAATGCACAGCGCAAACAGTTCTGAATTGTCTCACTACTTATTTCTCACCAGATGAGAATCACTGCATTTTGAACACAAGCACGCAAAGCTGATGCTATTTAAAAACTGTTTGCTCATCATTTGAACAATTGTCTGCAATTTAACTTACAAACACTCATTTCTTCAGATATTTGCAAATTAGACATTTTATCAGCCCTTTGTTATCAAACTTCCCTGAGGCACCCAACACAAACATTATTGTTATGTTTCTCTGCATGAATCCATTGCGTAAAAGGTCTAATATCTACTATTTGTGACAAGCTAGCGGTTCTGAAGCGAGCCCCCCTTGACAAAATTAAAACTGCCTGGGAGCAAGATTTACATTTTTCACTATCAGACGATGTATGGGATTCAGTTTTCAAGTTAGTTAACTCAACCTCTTTACATGCCTGCCACTGCCTGTTACAGTTCAAGGTCATACACAGGGTCCATATTTCGAAAACTAAATTATGTCGCATTTACCCAGATGTTAATCCCTGCTGCAACAAATACAAAAGGGGTGAGGCTTCCCTTATTCACATGTTCTGGACATGCCCTGGCTTGGAAAAATACTGGAAAGATGTTTTCCAAACTCAATTCCAAATACTTAATTACAATCTGGAATCTAACCCTTTGATTTCTCTTTTCAACACCTCCAGAGAGGGTGACACGCACCTAAGTCCGACCAAACGTCTCATACTGTCTTTTGCCTCTCTTTTGGTCAGGCACGCAGTCTTGCTCAGGTGGAGGGATGCTGCCCCACCCACCCACACTCAGTGGCTCAGGGACATCATGTCCAGTCTACACCTTGAGAAGATCCATTATCCAACTCTCAATTCGGACATAAGGTTCCAAAAGGTGTTGGGACCCTTTCTTGAATATTTTCAGAATTCCCAGCCAAACTAAAGGTTCATCCCTTCTTCCTTTCCTCTGAACATAACTCCCTGACAGTCAGCATTCTTCGGTAAAATTCTACAAACTCAGACGTGCAAACATACAACAGTTTATGTGTTAGGAAAATACACCTTCTCTATACCAATGCAGCTCTGTGGGGATAAAGGTTCTGTTTAACCCTTTTTGCTAATGTAATGATGGCTTGGAAATGGGAATTGGGAGGGGTAGATCGGGGCAGGGAGGCAACCAAAGCATGATTGTACTATGGGTGCAACTCTTTCATAGATGTGAATTGTACATTTGTTATGTACTGCACAAACCTCCTTTGTACTATGCTTTCTTGATTTAAAAAAAAACTGTTTGCTGTAACTACAGTGTCGTGTCTTAACAGCCATGCACCTGACACTCGTTAGAAACTGTTCAGCAACAGTCTTCTACCTTAATTAACAGTGTCGCAAATAAACGAAGGAAACCCCAACTACTTTCTCGATTTTAGTTTTTGTTCTTTAAGAGTTGTCCTAAATACTGTAGGTGTCTGCCTCGATTAACTGATGGCCCAATTAAACAGAATTCACTGCATATGGTTAATATTCCAATTCAAAGACTGAGATCCCCCAATAATTTTTGTTTTATTTTAGATATCCAGCATTGACAGTTTTTATTTATTTTCAGACTAGCTATTGGTTATGAATCAACTCTGTTTTTAGTTTTGCAGCATCAGCTGAGATGATTTGTTTCTAACTCCTCAAAATGCAATATACATCAACTGATTCTTCAAGCTAAAATGGTTCACTGTGCAGTTTGCCATATCAGCAACTAGGACATTTTATGTTAGCCTTCACTCTACAGTTAAGTCAGTTAATTAAACATAATATCTAGGTTGACATTTGCTTCATTCTTTTCAGCAACCTTACTGAATAATTTGTTGGCAACACACACAAAATGCTGGAGGAACACAGCAGGCCAGGCAACATCTTAGGAAAAAATTACTGTTGACGCTTTGGGCTGAGATCCTTCAGCAGGCCTGGAGAAAAAAAAATGCCTGCTGAATTCCTCCAGCATTTTGTGTGTGTTGCTAAAATTTATTTAGTAGAATGCCTAGCCCCTATATCTCTTCAAATTCATTCAGTGGCTTTGGAGTAAACATCACATCACCTTGCAAGACTGAAGGGAAACAGGGTAACATTAAAAATTAAAGAAAGTATCTGGAAAAGAAAATGTTATTACAGATCCCGAACAGATCTAAAAGAATAAAGGGGAACAGTTCTAACCCATAAGCTGACATAAAATTTGGCAATTATGCTAGTAAAATGTAGGGTCTTGAAAAATGGTAATGAGGATAGAGAGTGAGAAAATATACCAGCAAATAGGCCAAATGACTATTTTGCATCTGTTTTAAAATACTAGGTGACCCAGGAAGCAAACAATGAATCAAGGACAGGGATTCTCCAAAAGAAATGCAAGCCAAACAGTAGTAATGAAGGAAACAAACAGAGTTTAAGGATGAGAAACTCCCAGAACAGTATGATTTCCATTCCAAGATTTCAAAAAGAGTAGGCAATGCCCCAATAGCTTCTGAAGTTACATCCACTTGGAAACTATTTCTTTAGTTTGGAAAATAAAATACTTCCTGGAATTAAAAAAAAGAGTAGGGAAAGAGAGGAGCTTGTCATCCACTTTTGGGATGTTATAGAAACATTATCAAGAGAATAAACAAGCTTCAGTTGATTAAGGACCGCCAACATGGTATGCTGAATGATTTGAAGATGTAAATTAAGTAGGGAATGGAAAAATGTCTATAGTTGTTACTTAGACGATCAAGATGTCACAAACAGGTAAATAAAATAATTAAAAAAGCTTCTGAAATATTGGCCACTGTAAATGACATAAAGTTACTTTAAAATATGTACATTTGACCACCACACGCTATGAAGCAAGATATTGGTCAGGAGAGTAAATGCGTGAATTTACCAATTGGATACATAGGTTCCAGGGATAGTGGAGAGAATTTGCACAAATTGAGTTGTATTTACTATAATTTAGACAGAATTAGGATAATAAGGGATAAACATTAACATTGATGGAGAGAAACTATTTCTGTTAGAAAATATTTCTATGCACAAGATGATGTATTTTATTAGTTTTAAATTTCAAAATTATGAAGTTTTGTTTGTCAGGAATATAGGGCAAAACAATGTAAAACAACACAGATTAGCCAGCCATGATATCACGGAGAACAGCAAACTCAAAGAATAGATGTCCCACTCCTGGTGTCTCTCTAAAATTAAAAGACACAGTCTTAAATAAGTAGATGTCCCTGGGGGAGGGGGAGGGCTGTATATACACAATATTTTTAAGGGATTCAGAATTATTGCTGAGGCTATTAACTGAAATATACCTGACCTCCATGCTTTACAAATAGATGCATACAGTACAAAAACACAAATGCTAATGGTAAACCTTTATAAATTTAAAATTCAAGATTGTTTAATGTTCAAAGTAAAAAGTATTATCAGAGTACATAATGTCACTACATACAACTCAGATTTATTTTCATGCGGGCATATTCAGCAAATCTATAGAATAGTAACTATAAATAGGACCAATGAAAGAGCAAGAGCAGAGAAGACAACAAACTGTTGAATTGCATCTATAGATAAATAGCAATAAATAACAAGATAAAGAGTCTATAAAGTGAAATCATTGTTTGTGGGAACATCTCAATATCTCAATAGATGAGTGTAATTATCCTCTTTTATTCAAGAGCCTGATGATGGAGGGGTTGTAACTATTCTTGAACCTGATGGTGCGAGTTCTGAAGCACTTGTACCTTCTGTATGATGGCAGTAGCGAGAAAAGAGCATAGCCTGGGTGGTGAGGATCTTCAATGATGGATGCTTCTTTTCTGTGATAGTGTTTCATGTACAGTGCCTATAAAAAGTGTTCAGTCCCTTTAGAAGTGTTCATGTTTTATTGTTTTACAACACTGAATCACAGTGGATTTAATTTGGCTTTTCTTTACACTAATCAAGAGAAAAAGACTCTTTCATGTCAAAGTGAAAACAGATCTCTACAAAGTGATTGAAAATAATTACAAATATAAAATATAAAATAATTGACTACCTAAGTAATCACCCCCTCAAGTCAGAATTTAGTATACACACCTTTGGCAGCAATTACAGTTTTAAGTCTGTATCAGCTTTGCATGTCTGGACACTGCAATCTACCCCGATTCTTCTTTACAAAACTGCTCAAGCTCTGTCAAATGGCATTGGGATCATGAGTGAACAGCCCTTTTCAAGTCCAACCACAAATTCTCAATTGGATTCAGGTCTGGACTCTGACTTGGCCAATTCAGGACATTAACTTTGTTGTTTTTAAAGGCATACCTGTGTCACTTTGGCTTTATGCTTAGGGTTATTGTCTTGCTGGAAAACAAATTTTCTCCCAAGTCGCAGTCCTCTTGTACACTACATCAGGTTTTCCTCCAGGATTTTCCTGTATTTTGCTGCATTCATTTTACCCTCTACCTTCACAAGCCTTCCAGGACCTGCTGCAGTGAAGCATCCCCACAGCATGAAGCAGCCATCACCATGCTTCAAGTTAGGGATGGTGTGTTTTTGATGACGTGCAGTGTTTGGCTTATGCCAAACATAGTATTTAGTCTGATAGCCAAATAGCTCAATTTCAGTATCATCAGACCATTGAACCTTCTTCTAGCTGACTTCAGAGTCTCCCATATGCCTTCTGGCAAACTCTAACCAAGATTTCAAGTGAGTTTTTGTTTCCCCAACAGTGGCTTTCTCTTTGCAGCTCTATGGGAGAGTGGCAACGGGTGAACACCCAGACAACAGTTGCTGTATACACAGTCTCTCCAATCTCAGCCACTGAAGCTTGCAACTCCTCCAGAATTGTCACATGTCTCTTGGTGGCCTCCCTCACTAGTCCCCTTCTTGCACGGTCACTCAGTTTTTGAGGACAGCCTGCTCCCAGCAGATTTACAGCTGTGCCATATTCTTTCCATTTCTTGATGACTAACTTAACTGTACTCCAAGGGATATTCAGCAACTAGGAAATGCTCTTGTGTCCATCTCCTGACTTGTGCTTTTCAATTACTTTTTCGCGGAGTTGCCTGGAGCGTGCTTTTCTCTTCACAGTGTAGTTTATTCCCAGGATAATGACTCACCAGCAGTTGGACCTTCTAGATACAGGTGTATTTTTACTACAATCAATCATGTCACCTTTGCTGTACACAGGTATCCAAAAAAGATTTCCATTTAACTAATTACATGACTTAATATACTAACTGGCTGCACCAGGGATGATTTGGTGTGATATATTAAAGGAGGGGTGAATACTTATGCAATCAATTAGTGTTTTATATTTGTAATTAATTTAAAATCACTTTGTAGATATTATTTCACTTTGACACGAAAGAGTCTTTTTCTGTTGAACAATCAGAAAAGCCAAATTAAATATAACATGAAAACTTCCGAGAAGGAAGGCGGGATGAATACTTTTATAGGCACTGTAGACGTGCTCAATGGTTGGGATGGTTTCACCCGTGACGTACTGGGCCAAATCCACTACCTCTTGTTGGATTTTCCAAAGACATTGGCACTCCCATACCAGGCCATAATGCAGCTAGTCAATACACTTCCACTACACATCTATAGAAGTTCGTCTCAAGGTTTCTGATGTCATGCCCAATCTCTGCAGCCTTTTAAGGAAGTAGAGGCACTGTCATGCTTGCTTTGCATTTCCAATACACAAATGTAAAGGGGAATGAAATAATTATTACCCCAGATCCCATGCAGCAAAAAAAAATTCAGAATAAGATTTAAAAAAAAACACAAGAATTAAAAAGACAAAATAAACATAAATGCACAAGACAGCTTATATACAGATTGATTGTATGTCCATAAAGTGATACTAGGCATGTCTGTACATGAGATGACTGACAGGAAATGATAAAGTAGTGGTGGTGGGCAGATTAGTGAAAGGAGGTGTTGCTCAGCCTTACTGCTTGGGGAAAGTAACTGTTTTTGAGTCTGGTGGTCCTGGCGTAGATATTACTGGTTCTGATTGGAGTGAGCAAAACAGTCCATGAATAGGGTGGATGGGATCTTCATTTTGTTACTGGCCCTTTTCTGGCCCTATACTTCATCTGCTATGTTCTTGCCCAACCATTTAGTTGGTTGAAGTTTAAGCCCCAATTAAAATGTTACTACTAATTGTAGGCTGCAAATTTAAGAAAATAAATTGGGGCTTTGGAAAGATGGCAGACTCTACAAGATGGTGTCAAAAATGAGGGACTTCAGCTTAGTACAGACACCAGAGAATAACTCCATAGAGCAGAGAAGATTAAGTAGAGAGTTAATGGAGATGTTTAGAATAGAGGGTCTTTGAAAGAGTAGGCAAAAAGATTTGATTTTTCTGAACAGTGAGTTAGTAATCAGGAGTTATCAATTCAATACAACTGGTAGAAAAAACCAGGAGAAACAAAGCATGCTTAAAAAAAAGTTATCATCTGGAGTTAACTTTCTAATTAAGTGGTAGAGCAGATTCAATAGTTAGTTTCCAAATCAAATTGGATACATGATTAAAAAATAATTATGAAGAGCTATTAAGAGGAAGAACATAGGACTTATTGAGTAATTATTTCAAAAAATTGTTAAGGAATTATCAAATGAATGGCTGCTTTCTGAACCAGTTGATATGGTGAATTTAGATCTTCCGTAAGGGATTATTAAACAAAATTTGAGTGCAAAATGCCGGGATGAATTGAGAGTTGATTGACAGACTAGGAATAAACAGGTAATTTTGGTGTTAGAAGTTGGTGGAATAACCCAGTAGTTGATTTTAGAGCCCCAGCTTTTCACACCTGGCTTCACCCATCACCTTCCAGCTAGCCTTTTTTCCCTCCCCCCCCCCCCCCACCTTCTAATTCAGGCATCTTCCCCTTTCCTTCTCAGCCCTAAATAAGGGTCTCAACCCAAAATGTTGACATCCTATTCATTTCCAAGTGTTATATACATTTAAAGTCTACGTTGAATACAAAACTATGTGAGTGTCAGCTGGTAAGTGGCAAAAGGCTTCAGTGGCATAAAAACAAATTAAATATAAAGGCAAATTTGGCAGATGATTACAAGTTAGAATAAATGATGCAAGGTCATCTACTTTGGTAGAGGAGAAATCAAGACAATGTACTTTTCATAAAATGATGAAAGATCAAAAGACATTGGTGTCCAGGGGAACTGGCTGTCCATGTACACAAATCACTACAGTGTGCAAACAATCAGGAAGGTAAACATTATATTGGACAGTGGCTTTCAGTTCCAATTATACTTGGCCTTGGATTCATTTAGAATATTGTGTACTGGTCTGGTCTCTCAGCTCAAGTAAGGATATACTTGCAACAGAGAATGTGCTGCAAAGCTTCTCCAGATTAATCCCTAGGATTGCAAGTTCATTGTCTGAGAAGATTACGCCATCTTGAGTTTAGAAACATAGAAAACCTACAGCACAATACAGGCCCTTCAGCTCACAATGCTGTGCCAAACATGTACTTATTTTAGAATTTACCTAGGGTATAGAAACAAGTTTAGTAAAATGAGGAGCAGTAAATTTATGTGATGTAGTATGGCAGATTCAAGAATTATGCTTTTCACAGCCCAGACATCTAGATAAGATGTGAGACATTCCAAACAGAGTTAAATAGATATTTCTTCATCCAAAGGGTGGTGAAGCTTTGGAAATTGCCACCTAATGACTCTGGCGGAGCCATTCAAAATGGTAATTAAAACTGTTTTGGATTTTGAGAGAATCAAAGGGTTGCTACTGAGGTCAAAAATTGTTAACAAAATTATCCAGGAACAAGGAGCTGAATGATCTTTTTTTGCCTGCTTCTGATGTTGACTTCTATTGACTAAAATTCTAGATCATAAAACTCCTATTCTTGGTAACACATAACAAAATGTTGGAGGAATTCAACAGGCCCAGGCAGCATCAACGGAAGAAAGTACAGCTGATGTTTCGGGCCCTAAAGGTTTTGACCTGAAACGTCCACTATACCTTTTTCCCCTATAGATGTTGCCTAGCCTGTTCGGTTCCTCATGTTATATATGAAGACAAATGCAAAGAGCCTATTGAAAAAGCTCTGCCAGTTCTTTACAAACTGAAAGTCACACACAAACCACTCTGTCCAGTAGACAGTAGAAAATCACTATTATTGACATCAAAGTGAGGCTGGATTTTTATTTATTTATTTATTTTTTACACAGCTCTGTCTCAGAAAGTGTTACTATTAAGGAATAGAAATAGGAATAGGACATTTGGCCTTTCAAGCCTGTTCCATTGGTCTATAAAATTGTGGGTTATCTGACCTTGGCATCAGTTCCACTTTTATTCATGTTTTCCATAATCCTTGATTTCCATCTCCATCCTGAATTAGTTCAATAACTTAACCTACATAGTTTGCTATCCCTTTTATAATTAGTAAGGCCTAGCAAGGCAGCAAGACCCTACTTAACAGTTTTCATTTTTCAGGATTGGATGAACACAGACATTGTCAGCATTTATTGATCATTATTAATTGCCAAAGGAGCTTACTAGGTCATACAAGCTGAGCCATGTTTAACAGTCCATCACATTGGGACTGGAGTCTCATGCAATAAACTGGATAAAAAGGCATGATTAATGTCTCCAAAGATGAGGGTCATGCGGATTTTCTCAATAATCCAATTACTAGCACTCTAGATATGAACCAAATTTCAGTTTCACAGATACAGCGGCAGTATTTGAATTTACATCTATAAATTGTTACTCCAGTCCTCTGATTACCACTCAATTAATTAACTTGCTGTCGCATTTTCACAATTTTGAAGGGTCTTCAACCTGAAATGTTTTTGGCTCCACAGATGCCGTCAGACCTAATGTGAATTTCCAGCCATTTTTTTTGTCAGAGCAAGCTTCACCATCAAAGCAGTGTCCATTATTAAAGACGTCCAGCACCTAGGGCATGCCCTTTTCTCACTGTTACCATCAGGTAGGAGATACAAAAGCCTGAAGGCACACACTCAGTGATTCAGGAACAACTTCTTCCCCTCTGTCATCCGATTCCTGAATGGACTTCGAAGCTTTGGACACTACCTCACTTTTTTTAATATACAGTATTTCTGTTTTTGCACATTTTTAATAATCTATTCAATATACTTAATTGATTTACCTGTTTATTAATTACTATTTTTTTCTCTCTCTACTAGATTACGTATTGCATTGAACTGCTGCTACTAAGTTAACAAATTTCACGCCACATGCTGGTGATAATAGACCGGATTCTAATTCTGAAGTTCAGATATTCATCTCAGTCAACAGTCAACCCTGGAAGAAGATTTTCAATGCTTCTGAAGCATTGAAAATTATATAAATTAATGAAAAAATTAACAAAAAGAATCTTACAAATTTTTTAAAACTTTCAAAACAGTCAACTCAATTTAACTTAGTAACTTCTCTGGAGACGGGATATATTACATAAATTCATCAGAAAATATAAATTCATCTGGCTGAGCCTGCATGAAGTACATAATTCTCCTTGAGTTTCCCCAGGTGCTCCAGATCATTTCCACATCCCAAATAACTTATGGTATGTTAGCTGGCTAATGTAAATCACTCCTAGTGTTGGTAGGTAGTGTGATACTCAGGGTAGAGTTGTTAGGTAAATGAAGTGGAATAGGTTATAGGGAAAGTAGTACAGTGAATAGGATTGATGGAATTCCTGTAAGAACTGCCAGACTTGAATCAGAATCAAGTTTAATATTACTGGCATATATCATGAAATTTATTAACTTTGCGGCAGCAGTATAATGTAATACATGATAATATATAAAAAAACTGAATTACAGTAAGCGTATATTTGTATGTTAAATAGCTAAGATAAGTACAGCTTTCCCCCACCATCCGAAGATACAGAGTTCCTATGAAATGGTTTGTAAGCCAGAATGGCGTAAAGTGAAGAAGCAATTACTGTTTATTTATATAGAAAAAATTTGTGAGGGTTCGCTGACCAAAAAGATAATCTACCAAATCATGCCAAATAGCACATAAAACCTAAAATAACAACACAGTGTAAAAGCAGAAATGATAGGATAAATATAGCCTATATAAAGTAGAAATAATGTATGTACAGTGTAGTATCACTTACCAGAATTGGGAAGACAGTGAGCACACTGATGATGGTGTGTTAGGCTGAGTCAGAGGTTGGGGTAGTGGGATACTGGGGTGTCATCTCATCATTGTCTGTTTCCATCAGGGCAGGCAGCTCATCATCTTCTATGTCTGCCTGCCTCGATGTCGAAGGTCGAGGTTCGTCATCTGCTGTGGCTGATATGGAAGGCTTAAAAAATGACAATATGCTTGACTGCTTAGCCTCGCGCATTTTTCTATCATACAGTTCTTTGTAAGCACTCAAACCATCCTGCAAATATGCCCTAAACCTACGTATCCTTTCAAAATTAAAGTTGTACTTTTCTTCAATCATTGCAGCGTTGTCAATCGCAGCGAAAATCTCATACAGTTGCTTCACGTTCAGTTCCCAGATTACTTCACTTTTGGTCCGTTTGCTACTGTGTTCAGTTTCGATTGTTATCGTTTCCTCTTCCAATTGTATCAGCTCTTCATCTATCAGTTCTTGATCATGGGATGCCAAAACCTCTTCAACATCATCTTCGTCAACTTCCACAGGCCAAACTCACTTTGTCATTACTTCATTCACGATGATCGAAACACTTAATTGTGTCTAGTTTTACGCTAAGTGGAACACCCTTACGAGCCCTTTTAGGCTTCTCTGATATCTTAGAACTCCCCTTGCTGACGGATGCACAAAGTAAATCAACATAAAGCACAGATGCTCACAGGCACGTGTTTAAGCAATGTCGGCTAGAATGCAGTTCCGGGGGAGGAGCTTGGCGCTGCCTTTTCTCGTAACAGTGAAAACACCTTCTGTTAGCGAAAACAGGTAACTAATGTAGGTTTCTCGTAACAGCAAGGTGTTGTAAAGCAAACGCTCGAAAAACGGGGGACACCTGCAGCACAAAAACAGAATTTTTTAAAAAAACTAGTGAGGTAGTGTTCATGGGTTCAATGTCCATTCGGAAATCTGATGGCAGAGGGGAAGAAGCTGTTCCTGAATCGCTCAGTGTGTGCCTTCAGGCATCTGTACTTCCTTCCTGATGGGAACAATGAGAAGAGGGCATGCCCTGGGTGGTGAGGATCCTTGATGATGGAAGCCACTTTTCTGAGGCACCACTCCTTGAAGATATCTTGGATGCTATAGAAGCTAGAACCCATGATGGAGCTGACTAATTTTATAATTCTCTGCAGCTTGCTTCAATCCTCAATCCTGTGCAGTAGCCACCCCCAGCGCCCTCCCGCATTCATACCATACAGTGATGCAGATGGTCAGAATACTGTCCACGGTACATCAGCACAAGTTTGAGTGTGTTAGGTGACAAACCAAATCCCCACAAACTCCTAATGAAATACATCCTCTGTCTTTTCTTCTTTATTGTTGCATCGATATATTGGGACCAGGCTAGATTCTCAGACATATATACACCCAGGAACTTGAAATTACTCACTCTCCACTTCTAATCCCTCTTTGAGGATTGGTTTGTGTTCCCTCGTCTTATCCTTTCTGAAGTCCACAATCAGCTCTTTGGTCTTACTGATGTTGAGTGTGACACCAATCAACCAGCTGGTATATCTTGCCTTCTCATCACCATTTGAGATAATGTCAACAATGGTTGTATCATCAGCAATTTTAAACTATGCCTAGATGCAAGTCATGGATTTAGAGAGAGTACAGCAGTGAGCTAAGCACACATCTCTCAGGTGCGCCAATGTTGACTGTCAGCAAGGTGGAGAGGTTCTTACCAATCTGCACAGGTTGTGGTCTTCCGGTTAGGAAGTCAAGAATCCAGTTGTAGAGGAAGGTACAGAGGCCCAGGTTCTGTAGTTTTTCCATCAGGACTGATGGTGTTAAACGCCGAGCTCAAGTCAATGAACAGCATCCTGACATATCTATATTGTCCAGGTAATCCAAGGCCACGTCAAGGATCATTTAGATCATGGCTGCTGTAGACCTACTATGGCGATAGAAAAATTGCAGTAGGTCCAGGTCCTTGCTGAGACAAGAGTTGATTCTACCCATGATCAACATCTTAAAGCATTTCATCACCGTAGATGTGAGCTCTACTGGACGATAGTCATTAAGGCAGCTCATACTACTCTTCTTGGCCACTGGTATAATTGCTGCCCTTTTGACGCATGTGGAAACTTCCAACCATAGTAATGAGAGATTGAAAATATTTTTCAAAACCCTGCCCAGTTGGTTGGCACAGGTTTTCAGAGCATTACCAGGTACTTCATCACAACCTGTCACCTTGCAAGGGTTCACTGTCCTGAAAGACAG